>NW_011494939.1:890002-890152 GCF_000754665.1 Bison bison bison
GGAGAAATAACTCCAGAAAGAATGAAGGGATGGAGCCAAAGCAAAAACAATACCTAGTTGTGGATGTGATTGGTGATAGAGGCAAGGTCCGATGCTGTAAAGAACAACATTGCATAGGAACCTGGAATGTCAGGTCCATGAATCAAGGCA
>NW_011494939.1:891029-896938 GCF_000754665.1 Bison bison bison
AGTACGTGGCGCCCGGGTGGAGAAGCCGGGTCCCGGTGGCTCCTGCGCGGCCTCTCTGGGCCCCGGGCCCCCATCCGTGCCACGCTGGCCCTCAGGCCCTGCCGGCTGGCGTGGTGACCCTCCGGCGGCGCATCCTTTGCCCGCGCCGGGAGTCGCAACCTTCAGGCTCTTAAGTCCCCAGCCATATAGTCTAAGGCACTTATTAGGGTACTTCTAACCATTTTGGTTTTGTTTTTCAGTACAACCTAGGGACAAGAGTGATTTGAGGCAGTTTATCTCTAAGCAAAGTGATAAAGCAAAGACTGACACTAAATGGGACGTGTGGTGGGTTCTAGTTCAAGTTTCCTCCTGCAGCATTTCTGTGTTTTCATGTCTTTCAAAAGACATATACTTGTTTCAAAATGAAGCTGGGGAAGAACATGCTTCTAAAACTCTGTAGTATAAAACCAGCTTTTTATTGTAAATGCTTGTCATATATATTTACACTGCATGAAAGGTCTTAAAAAGGTTGACGTTCGATACAAGTGCTGACTGCCGAAAGGAGTCTGCCAATCTGTATTGTGGTTTGTACTTAGACGTTCTTATTGTTGAAAAAATGACAGTTGGAAGGATGATGACAAATGTCTTCTAAGTTGCTTTTTTTTTTTTAATGAGTGTTTTGGATGGCATGGTTAGCTTTTTGTAAATTTAAAGTATGTATGAATCCCTTAGCATGAAATAATGTCTACATGTCTATACTTTAAAATGTTAAGTCGCTAAGCCTTGTACAGCTCTTTTGCAACCCCATAGCCTGTAGCCCACCAGGCTCCTCTGTCCATGGAATTTCCCAGGCAAGAGTACCAGAGTGGGTTGCCATTTCCTTCTCCAGGGGATCTTTCCAACCCGTTTCTCTTGTGTCTCCTTCATTGCAGGCAGATTCCTTACCACTGAGCTACCAGGGGAGAACATGTTAACAGTGTTTTTTTCTGGATGAATAGATTCTAAGTGATTTAATTATTTTTTCTTCTGAGTTTACTACAGTGACATATATTAATTTTATCTGTAGTTTTTTTAAGTGAGGAAGAGGAGTGAAAAATTGCATGTTCAGAATCTTCCCATTAAAAGAGGAGGACTAGTGAGCAAATGTGTTTATGACATCCTTAGGTAAAAAGCCAGAGTTCATCAGGGCAGTTATACACACAAAAGGCACATAAAAGCATTTGCTGAAATGAAGGGTGGTTAGCATTTTTGGTCTTGAGTGGGCATTTTACCATCTTGCTTAAAGGAGGCCCTGTAAACTTTTGGATATTGTTCAGCCCTAGGTAGGACTCAAACATTTCCTGATCAAGGTAATCCTGTTCTTTTCACCTGACAGTCTGAATCCAAGCCAGCTTGCAACATTAATTCTAATGCCATTCTTGGTTTCCTTGCTTCTTTGAAAGAGTTTGAAGTGTTTGAAATGCTCGGCTGACAGTTTTCAGTGTTCTGTCTGATATGTGTAAAACATTTAGAACATGAAGCATAAAGCTTTCAGCTGTATAAATTCTGTACAAAAGAAGTATTAGAAATAAGTCTTAAGATTTTAGTTTATTACATAAATATGAAAACAGCTGTTTTTTTTTTTTAATACACTTGATGGGGTGAGTTCAGGGAATGCTAATTTGCATTGTTAGATGAGGCATTATACATGTTGACATCATTTCTGCAAATATCATGGTTGTCAGTTTCTTTGAGTGATTCCCTCACCCTCCTCCCAGTTGGTGGCTGACTAAGGACTGGGAGCAAGATGTAACTTGCTGGTGACAGTGATTAGAAATGAAGATTTAATCACACAATTGTAAACCCAGAAGTCAGAAGACACACTGTTTCATTGCTGGCTCTTCTACTTAGTTGACTTCACCTTCAATGAATTTGTTTCCTCAGTAAAATTGGAGTAGATTTGATAGTAGCCCTTCTATCTACCTCACAGGATTGTTGTGAAAAATCAAATAAAGAAAATTCGCAGTAAATTCAGCAGCACTTTAAGTGTATGATTACATTATGTATAGTGCTGATGATTTGTTACTGTTTAGTAGGTAAGTTGTGTCCAACTCTTGTGACCCCATGAGCTGTGTATTTCCCACCATTCTCCTCTGTCCACGTTATTTCCCAGGCAGGAATTCTGGAGTGGGTAGCTGTTTCCTTCTTCAGAGGCTCTTCCCAACCCAGGGATCAAACCTGAGTCTCCTGCATTGGGAGGCAGTTTCTTTACCACTTCTTCCTAGGAAGCCCAGTATTGATATACCCAGCACTTAATAAAGCAGCAAAAATAGTATGTGCACCTCAAGTTCCAACGATGCCAAGTTCTACCTACTGTGTACCTGTATCACCGTGGTGATAAGAAAAGAAGCTTATAAGTTCACAGAAAAAACTTTACAATGCGTTTTTTCTCTGACATTCCTTATTTTCCCACTGCTATAGTAGAAAGAGCACTAATCTGAAATGGAGGAAAGAGTTCTGATTCTAACACTACTACTTCAGTTGGACTGATTAATTTATCTCCCTATTTCTATGAATAAAAGAGATTAAAAGCATAGACTTGAAAATCTTATGTTCAAGTTAGATCTCTGGTCAACCCTGTCAGTTATTTACTATTCCTCTGACTTAAGTTTATGCCTCAATTTCCTTATCAATTGTTGTATAGCCATTATGTTGTGTCAAACTCTGCGATGGTTCCTTTGTCCATGGGATTTTCCAGGTAAGAATACTGAAGTGTGTTGCCATTTCTTTTTCCAGGGGATCTTCCTGACCCAGGGTCCCAACCTGTATCTCCTGCATCTTCTACAGTGCAAGCAGATTCTTTACCACTGAGCCACCTGGTAAGCTCTCTTTATCAGTAACAAAGGGTAGATAATAGTGATTTGGAGAGCGTGTTATAGATTTTTCTAATCATAGGTTTAAATAATAAAGTATGTTCACAGCCTGGTACATAGTTGGTGCCCAATAAATGATCATTATTATTCTTCTATTAACAATCTATAAGGAGGATTTAAACAGTTTAAAATCTGTAATTTGGGAATTCCCTGGTGGTCCAGTGATTAGAACTCCGTGCTTCCACAGCAGGGGGCATGTGTTCTAACCTTGGTCAGAGAATTACGATCCCACAAGCCACCCCAGTGCAGCCAAAAAAAGAGATTAAAAAAAGCCTGTACTAATTTGTCAGCTTTGATTGTATTGGTTTTCATTGTGACTGAATAATGAAAGAGAAGGAGAAGGAGATTCAGTCCCTGGGTGGGGAAGATCCCCTGGAGTAGGAAATTGCAGTCCACTCCAGTATTCTTGCCTGGAGAATCCCATGGACAGAGGAGCCTGGCAGGCTACAGTTCATGGGGTTTAAAGACGTTGGACTCAACTGAGCACACACAAATAAATTAATGAGATTTATATTCCTGTGTATTTATTTATGTTCCTTTTTTGGTGTTAAGATAGCTTTAGAAGGTAAATTCACTTGAAAGAAATATGACACATATTTACATATAGTCACATATTTATCAATTTATACAAGTTTTAGTACTTAATAGAGTATGTATTTAAAAGAATATTGTACTTGAGTTAATTCTGTATAGCTTTCCAGTTAACTAACATCTGGTACCTTGAGTCTCAGAAATGAACTACATTTTTGCTCATAAGACTTTTGTCCTATTTTTCCTACAGACATATTTCACCATCTGTGAAAACTTCCCTGTAATTCAGTTTTCCTCACTCCAGTATTAAGAATTACACCAAGTAAGTGGGATATGGTAAAACTAGTCAATTTTATAACAGTCTGTGGATGTTTATTCAATAGCTGCCACATCTCTTTTGTTCTCAATAGAATGTTGAGTGTGACCTCATGAGTAAGCAAAGGATTTTTTCTTGAAAATTGTATTATGAGCCTCTGAATGATGAGGGTGATTTTTCCCCCCCTCTGAAGCCAGAGGATTAATATAAATTTGTGACAGTATTTTTTTTAAGGGAGTGTGTGGCTTCAGTATTCTTGCCTTGAGAACCCCATGAACAGCATGAAAAGACAAAAAGATAGGACACTGAAAGATGAACTCCCCAAGTTGGTAGGTGCCGAATATGCTGCTGGTGATCAGTGGAGAAGTAACTCCAGAAAGAATGAAGGGATGCAGCCAAAGCAAAAACAACACCCAGTTGTGGATGGGACTGCTGATAGAAGCAAGGTTTGATGCTGTAAAGAGCAATATTGCATAGGAACCTGGAATGTCAGGTCCGCGAATCAAGGCAAATTGGAAGTGCTCAAACAGGAGATGGCAAGAGTGAATGTCGACATTTTAGGAATCGGTGAACTAAGGTGGACTGGAATGGGAGAATTTAACTCAGATGACCATTATATCTACTACTGTGGGCAGGAATCCCTTAGAAGGAATGGAGTAGCCATCATGGTCAACAGCAGAGTCCAAAATGCAGTACTTGGATGCAATCTCAAAAATGACAGAATGATCTCTGTTCGTTTCCAAGGCAAACCATTCAATATCATTGTAATTCAAGTCTATGCCCAGATCAGTAATGTTGAAGAAGCTGAATGCTTCTGTGAAGACCTACAAAACCTTTTAGAACTAACACCCAAAAAAGATGTCCTTTTCAGTATAGGGGACTGGAATGCAAAAGTAGGAAATCAAGAAATACCTGGAGTAACAGGCAAATTTTGCCTTGGAGTATGGAATGAAGCAGGGCAAAGGCTAATGGAGTTCTGCCAAGAGAATGCACTGGTTATAGCAAACACTCTCTTCCAACAACACAAGAGAAAACTCTACACATGGACATCACCAGATGGTCAACACCGAAATCAGATTGATTATATTCTTTGCAGCCAAAGATGGAGAAGCTCTATACTAGTCAGCAAAAACAAGACCAATACAAGCAACTCCTACAGCTCAACTCCAGAAAAATAAACGACCCAATCAAAAAATGGGCCAAAGAACTAAATAGACATTTCTCCAAAAAAGACATACAGATGGCTAACAAACACATGAAAAGATGCTCAACATCACTCATTATCAGAGAAATGCAAATCAAAACCACTATGAGGTACCATTTCACACCAGTCAGAATGGCTGCGATCCAAAAGTCTACAAATAATAAATGCTGGAGAGGGTGTGGAGAAAAGGGAACCCTTTTACACTGTTGGTGGGAATGCAAACTAGTACAGCCACTATGGAGAACAGTGTGGAGATTCCTTAAAAAACTGGAAATAGAACTGCCTTATGATCCAGCAATCCCACTGCTGGGCATACACACTGAGGAAACCAGAAGGGAAAGAGACACGTGTACCCCAATGTTCATCGCAGCACTGTTTATAATAGCCAAGACATGGAAGCAACCTAGATGTCCATCAGCAGATGAATGGATAAGAAAGCTGTGGTACATATACACAATGGAGTATTACTCAGCCATTAAAAAGAATACATTTGAATCAGTTCTGATGAGGTGGATAAAACTGGAGCCTATTATACAGAGTGAAGTAAGCCAGAAGGAAAAACATAAATACAGTATACTAACGCATATATATGGAATTTAGAAAGATGGTAACAATAACCCGGTGTACGAGACAGCAAAAGAGACACTGATGTATAGAACAGTCTTATGGACTCTGTGGGAGAGGGAGAGGGTGGGAAGATTTGGGAGAATGGCAATGAAACATGTAAAATATCATGTAGGAAACGAGTTGCCAGTCCAGGTTCGATGCATGACGCTGGATGCTTGGGGCTGGTGTACTGGGACGGCCCAGAGGGATGGTATGGGGAGGGAGGAGGGAGGAGGGTTCAGGATGGGGAACACATGTATACCTGTGGCGGATTCATTTTGATATTTGGCAAAACTAATAAAATTATGTAAAGTTTAAAAATAAAATAAAATTAGAGAAAAAAAAAATAAAAAATAAAAAA
>NW_011494939.1:897038-897759 GCF_000754665.1 Bison bison bison
AAAAAAAAAAAAAAAAAAAACAAGACCAGGAGCTGACTGTGGCTCAGATCATGAGCTCCTTCTTGCCAAATTCACACTTAAATTAAAGAAAGTGGAGAAAACCACTAGACCATTCAGGTATGACCTAAATCAAATCCCTTATGATTATACAATGGAAGTGAAAAATAGATTTAAGGGACTTGATCTGACAGACAGAGTGCCTGATGAACTATGGATGGAGGTTCATGGCATTTTACAGGAGACAGGAACCAAGACCATCCCCAAGAAAAAGAAATGCAAAAAAGCAAAATGGCTGTCTGAGGAGGCCTTACAAATAGCTGTGAATAGAAGGGAAGCTAAAAGCAAAGGAGAAAAGGAAAGATATACCCATTTGAATGCAGAGTTCCAAAGAATAGCAAGGAGAGAGAAGAAAGCCTTCCTCAGTGATCAATGCAAAGAAATAGAGGAAAACAATAGAATGGGAAAGACTAGCGATCTCTTCAAGAATATCAGAGATACCAAGGGAATATTTCATTCAGAGATGGGCTCAATAAAGGACAGAAATGGTAGGGACATAATAGAAGCAGAAGATATTAAGAAGAGGTGGCAAGAATACACAGAAGAACTGTACAAAAAAGATCTTCACAACCCAGATAATCACAATGATGTGATTACTCACCTAGAGCCAGACATCCTGGAATGTGAGGTCAAGTGGGCCTTAGAAAGCATCACTATGAACAAA
>NW_011494939.1:897859-898243 GCF_000754665.1 Bison bison bison
AAGATGATGCTGTGGAAGTGCTGCACTCAATATGCCAGGAAATTTAGAAAACTCAGCAGTGGCCACAGGATTGGAAAAGGTCAGTTTTCATTCCAATCCCAAAGAAAGGCAATGCCAAAGAATGCTCAAACTACCACATAGTTGCACTCATCTCACACACTAGCTAGTAAAGTAATGATCAAAATTCTCCTAGCCAAGGTTCAGCTATATGTGAACTTTGAACTTCCAGATGTTCAGGCTGGTTTTAGAAAAGACAGAGGAACCAGAGATCAAATTGCCAACATTACTGGATCATGGAAAAAGCAAGAGAGTTCCAGAAAAACATCTGTTTCTGCTTTATTAACTATGCCAAAGCCTTTGACTGTGTGGATCACAATAAACTGT
>NW_011494939.1:898463-921090 GCF_000754665.1 Bison bison bison
GGAGAAATATCAATAACCTCAGATATGCAGATGACACCACCCTTATGGCAGAAAGTGAAGAGGAACTAAAGAGCCTCTTGATGAAAGTGAAAGTGGAGAGTGAAAACGTTGACTTAGAGCTCAATATTCAGAAATCTAAGATCATGGCATCCGGTCCCATCATTTCATGGCAAATAGATGGGGAAACAGTGGCTGACTTTATTTTTCTGGGCTCCAAAATCACTGCAGATGGTGATTGCAGCCATGAAATTAAAAGACATTTACCCCTTGGAAGGAAAGTTACGACCAACCTAGACAGCATATTAAAAAGCAGAGACATTATTGTGTCAACAAAGGTCCGTCTAGTCAAGGCTATGGTTTTTCCAGTGGTCATGGATGGATGTGAGAGTTGGACTATAAAGAGAGCTGAGTGCCAAAGAATTGATGCGTTTGAACTGTGGTGTTGGAGAAGACTCTTGAGAGTCCCTTGGACTTCAAGGAGATCCAACCAGTCCATCCTATAGGAGATCAGTCCTGGCTGTTCATTGGCAGGACTGATGTTGAAGCTGAAACTCCAGTACTTTGGCCACCTGATGTGAAGAGCTGACTCATTTGAAAAGACCCTGATGCTGGGAAAGATTGAGGACAGGAGGAGAAGGGGACGACAGAGGATGAGATGGTTGGATGGCATTACCGACTCAATGGACATGGGTTTGGGTGGACTCCGGGAGTTGGTGATGGACAGGGAGGCCTGGCGTGCTGCAGTTCATGGCGTTGCAAAAGAGTCAAACAAGACTGAGCGACTGAACTGAACTGAACTGAACTGTGGCTTCAAAACTGTCAAAATATTCCCAACTGTAAGAAATATACCTATAAAACTCTTAATTTGGTGCCATAGGTACCATTTTTCTTTTATAAAAGATAAGCATTAGGCTTATGTAATTATTCAATTTTCACAATTACATTAACATTTGAAAAGTTCTCAACCTCAGGGAGAAAGAAAACAGATCTCAGTGTCCTGCCTTTAAACTTGATCAGAAAAGTAAATCCAAAATATAAGCAAGATTGTTTAACATTTCACTCATGAAGTCAATTTTTATGTGATGCACACATTTCCTATCACCAGCCAATTTTTTTATTAGAATAAATTTACATAACAATATTAACACTTGTTACTGTGATGTATTTGTTAAATTTTTCCATCTTTTAGATTAAAAAGATATGAATGAATATCCTAAAAAAAGAAAAAGGAAGACTTTACATCCTTCTCGTTATTCAGGTCAGTGTACGATTAAAATATTTAAAAGTTAGGCAATGTTTAATTCCCATGCAATTGTGTTTCCATCCATTTTCTCATAAATGATCTGATTAGAGTTAAATATCTGGGTCAACTTCTGCATAAGAGGAACCTAAGTAAATTCTCTGAAAATATATTTCTCAATGTCTGCTGTGTACTAGGCATACATAAAAATTTCACAAACATTTATTTTAATCCTCATAGTTTATAGACATTTAAGATTAGATATCCAAGTTACATACTTACATAGCATAATTGAGATTTGTCTGTGTTTCCCAAGCTTGTGCTTAAGTCTTAATAATAACCTTGATCAAAGCTATTTTGCATCATTGAAAAAAAACTATCCTGTACATTATTTTCAGAAATGTTGTAAGTTTCATTTTGATTGCATAATTTTAGATCTTTTCTTTGAGATTGGCTCTACTATCTTGGCAAATAAGAGGTCTTGACCTATATGCTATGCACATGTATATTTGGGGCAGTCTCAGGTATACCTGTTAACCAACCCAGCCTACTTGTTTTTCATATCTGAGGAAATTAAACCTGGTCTACCTAACTGGCCCTTCCGAGGCAAGAGTTGAAATGACTGTCTTCAGAAGCTGTAACTGGTCCTCAGACCTTCCTCTGTGTATTATGCTTTCTCTGCAGTACATGGCAGATCTGCTTGGTAGTTAATTCAGTGTCTTTTGCAATTAACACATTTATTGCATATTCATATTTTGTGGGACTCTTGACCATGGGAATTGTATCTTAGTGTGTTTCAAAGTATTATATTTTAAATTGTATAATTTATGGTTCTTTCAAAGCTCAAAGTCAATATCTGAATTATGAAAGCCTTCAGAATTGAGGGAAATAGTAACATTTTATTACCAATACTATGAAAATTTCTTTATGTTGGATAAAGAGATGGCTGTCAGTAGATGTTTATGTGTTCCGTGTGCTTGAAAATTCTTAAATTTTGTTTTATGTTCAGATTCCTCTGGAATAAGCAGAATTGCAGATGGATTCAATGGAATTTTTTCTGATCATTGTTACAGTGTTTGTTCTATGAGACAACCAGACTTAAAATATTTTGACAACAAAGGTATATTTAAATTTTCCAAAATATTTTCATTCAAATTGCTTTTATAATTTTTCATTTCCTATTTGAAAATGTGAGTAAAAGTGATGATTTCAAAATGAGCAAGTATCTAAACTTGTTTTAAGAAAACAAGAGACTTTTGGGTAAGTGAATTTTAATCTTTAACATTATTTCAAACATATACATCAAAAACACATCCTCCTCTATCAGTTTTAGTCAGCTAGGAATTGGTGGCGAAGCAGGAGTGACCCAGAGTTTTGAGTATTTATGATGAAAAGTTAAGAACAGTGGTATTTCAGGGAGTTCCCTGATGGTCCAGTGGTTAAGACGCCTTTCTTCCACTGCAGGGGGTGCAGGCTTAATCCCTGGTTAGAGAACTAAGATCCTAAGTGCCTGTAGAGTAGCAAAAAAAAAACAAAACACACAAAAAGAACAGTGTTACACACAGTTCTTCTGTTCAGCTGTACATTTCAGTTTGGAGGGCTAATGGAAGGAAAGAACACAAGGTGAAGGATGTGGTCATTTAAACAACATTCAGTCAGAGACATCAGTATGAACTCATATTTGGCTTAATATAGACACAAACAGTTACATACAGAAACATTTACGGGATGTCAGTATATTTGTAGTAGTATACACATGCACATATTTTTTGCTCTGTTAACTGAGAGTCTAACAGAAATGACATTCCAGTAGCAATGAGCACATCTAGTGCCCTGATCTTGGTTTCTAATACCATTTTCCAATAAGAAGAACGAGGGCTTCTTGGAGAAATGGCTGATTCTAATTCTGGAGCAGGAAACCTAAAAGATGAGCCTGGAGCATTTTGTTGTGCGAGAAAATAAGAAAGTACTTAACATATAGAGTCATTCAATACAAGTATGCCAAAGGAGCATAAGGAGCCAACTAAAGAGCTCCCAGTAGCCAAAGCTAAAACAGTATGAGAGGGGGAGAAATTGAACTATAACCCAAAGTATAAAATAAATATCCATGAGTCCATACTGGTATAAATAAATGATAGAATAAATAAATAAGGGAGAATAAACAAATCTGTACAGAAGAACTCCAGATTATTTACATAGCTAATGCTCCCTCAAGGAGGTGAAGCATAACTGTCCACTCCTTAAGTTTTGGACTGTGCTCAGTAACTTAATTCCAAAGTGTAGAGTATGGAAAGTAAAAGAGTGACTTTACAGTGGAGAAACCTGATAAAGCCCCAGGTTATCAAGTTCAATGTCAGCAGTCATAATAATGTTAATAGTTTCTACTCTCTATATGATGTGATTTTTAAAACAAGGCAGTTTGCCTCTGTGTTTACCTTCAAATAATCCATAAGGGAAAGGGAAGTCGCTCAGTCGTGTCCAACTCTTTGCGAACCCATGGACTGTGGCCCACCAGGCTCCTCCATCCATGGAATTTTCTAGGCAAGAGTACTGGAGTGGGTTGCCATTTCCTTCTCCAGGGGATCTTCCCAACCCAAGGATCGAACCCGGATTTCCTGCATTTCGGGCAGACGCTTTACCGCCTAAGCCATCCCAGTCTAATGATGAAAAAGCAAAGTTAATTGATGAGGCATCCCGCAAAATACCTGACCAGTCTCCTTAGGATTGTCATGGTCATCAAAAGCAAGGGAAGTCTGAGAAACTGCCACAGCTAGCAGTAGCCTAGAGATATGACAAATAAATGTTATGTATCCTAGATGGGACCTTGGAACAGAAAAAGGATATTAGATAAAGACTAAGAAAATCTGGATGAAGTATGGACTTTAGTTAATGATAGCTTACCAGCATTTGGTCATTGTTATAACAAACAATGTAAGATGTTAATGGAGAAACTGAATGCAGTATATGTGGGAATTCTCTGTATTACCTTCTTATTTTTTGTAAATTTGAAGCTTCTGAGAAATAAAGTCTTTTTAAAAAAGACATGATATTGAAGCCCAGTTTTCTCTAGTGACTGGCATTTCAGTTTGTCCATGTAATGTTTAATGTTTTGATTGATATAAATAATAAGTATTTTTCCAAATTCTTTTTTTTATAGATGATGATTCTGATACAGAGACATCAAATGAATTGCCAAAATTTACAGATGGAATCAAAGCCAGAAACAGAAATCAAAACTACTTGGTTCCCAGTCCTGTACTTAGAATTCTAGACCACGCTGCCTTTCCTACAGGTAAGAGAAACTAATAGCATCTGCACATTTTGTATAGTTCAGTGAAAAAAATAAAAAGTAAAATAAATTTCTTTTTGCCAATTACTATTTAATAATAGTAAATAATAGGTCTTATTTAGTAATAATAATAGTCTTGCTTTGTTTTTCAGAAAAATCTGCTGATATTGAAATTTGTGATGAAGACTGTGACTCCCCTGAATCAGTCCACCAGCAAACCCAAGAGGAGAGCCCCATAGAAGTTCACACTGCTGAAGATGTTCCAATTGCCGCAGAAGTGCATGCAATTTCTGAAGACTATGATATAGAGACAGAAAACAATTCCTCTGAGAGTCTCCAAGACCAAACTGATGAAGAGCCACCAGCTAAACTTTGCAAAATTGTTGACAAGAGCCAAGCTTTGAATGTGACTGCCCAGCAGAAATGGCCTTTACTGAGAGCTAATAGCAGTGGCCTCTATAAATGTGAACTTTGTGAGTTCAACAGCAAATATTTTTCTGATTTAAAGCAGCATATGATCTTGAAGCACAAGCGTACTGATTCAAACGTGTGTCGAGTATGCAAAGAGAGTTTCTCTACCAACATGCTTCTGATCGAACATGCCAAACTCCATGAAGAGGACCCCTACATATGTAAATACTGTGATTATAAGACTGTAATTTTTGAGAACCTCAGCCAGCACATTGCAGACACCCATTTTAGTGATCACCTTTATTGGTGTGAGCAATGTGACGTTCAGTTCTCCTCAAGCAGTGAACTCTACCTGCATTTCCAGGAGCACAGCTGCGATGAACAGTACTTGTGTCAGTTCTGTGAACATGAAACGAATGATCCAGAAGACTTGCATAGCCATGTGGTAAATGAGCATGCATGTAAATTAATAGAGTTAAGTGATAAGTATAACAATGGAGAACATGGACAGTATAGCCTCTTAAGCAAAATCACATTTGACAAATGTAAAAACTTCTTTGTTTGTCAAGTATGTGGGTTTCGGAGTAGACTTCATACAAATGTTAACAGACATGTTGCTATTGAACATACTAAAATTTTTCCTCATGTTTGTGATGACTGTGGGAAAGGCTTCTCAAGTATGCTAGAATATTGCAAACATTTAAATTCACATTTATCTGAAGGGATTTATTTATGTCAATACTGTGAATATTCAACAGGACAGATTGAAGATCTTAAAATTCATCTAGATTTCAAGCATTCAGCTGATTTACCTCATAAATGTAGTGACTGCCTGATGAGGTTTGGAAATGAAAGGGAATTAATAAGTCACCTTCCAGTCCATGAAACAACTTGATTATTCTCTTTAACTTCCATACTGTTGATATGAAATAATAAATTCAACTATTTTGAAAATGTTAAAATGGATGATTTTAAACACAACTTGTGAGAATTGTCTTTAACAAGATCTTTTTAATTGCCCATTTTCTTGGCATTGCTGCCTTTTCAGTATATAGTTGTATCCTAAATGTGGTATTTTCAATGCATTCGTAGTTTTAACCACTTTGGGTGACTGTCATTGTGTTTCTTGCATGTGCTCTGATTTTGTTGATAGGAAACATACACTAAAGAAACTACAGTTTTCCTTCCATAAATACAGGTGTTACAGACTTTTTCTTCTTTAAACTCAAAACAAGATCAATCTTTCATGGATGAAGTCATTAAAGTACTGCACTTCCAGAGCTAAAGTGCTGCATAATGCACAGTTAAGTCCACTGATAATCCCGTTAACAAGATCCAGACCCTGGTTTTGCATTCCCCAGTAGTTCCTATCCCCAAGACAGTGGACTCTCCATCTGTGTGAGTCTTTCAGTGACACTAGGAGCCCCGTGTTACGGTAAGAAGGAAAGATGTGATTTTCTTGGCAATCTTTTTTTTTTTTGTAATCCTTATTTTAGCCCCTATCCATGTGCTAAATAATCTTAGATGATAAAGGGGTTAAACGATAAAGGACATTTCATAACTCATTTATAAATGAAGTAGGTCATTTATAATCTGTTCATATTTCATTTTCAGTTATGCAATTGCAAAGTCATGCCTGAACTTCTGATACCAAATCATTTGTTTTCTGAGAAAACCCACTGAAGTATTAGAAATAGGAAGGTATGAGAGGTTGGGGTTGCTGTTATGAGAAAGTATAAATTACTTTTGATAATGGTAAATCAGTCTTAGCATCTGTATTTTCTGTGGCTGCCATAACAAATTATCACAAACTGAGTGGCTTAAAAAGTAGAAGTTTATTGTCTCACAGTTGTAGAGGCTAGAAATTCAAAATTGAGATGTTAGCATAGTTGGTTCCATAAAGGAAGAATCTGTTCTCGGCTACTCTCCTTGACTTATATATGGTCATCTTCACGTTCACATGGTCTCCCTGTGTCCAAGTCTGTCTCCTTTTTACAAGGAACCAAGCAGTCATTGGATTAAGGCCTACCTTGCCAAGCTCATTTTAACCTAATAAAGACACTATCCCCAAATAAGGTCATATTCCATTACTTCAACATATGAACTGGGGAGACTGAGGGAGACACAACCACCACAATTCAGTAACAGCTTCTTAAGTACTATCAAGAAAATGGTATTTTGTGCATCATTGGCCTCAAATATAATAAACATTGCTGCTAGCAAACGATTTGTCACTCAGGAATATTAATATAGTTGAAAAGACTGGTTTATGACCTATGGTTTTCTCATAGGACCCATTGGAGTTTATTCTGTTTTGTAAATAGTGACAGCAATAAGTTTTTCAAAACCATTTTTATTTCCACCCTTTTGTCATATATGCATACTTGTATTCCTAGAAATTACCATTCCATCTGATTATAACATTCCAGGTAGGGCTGTCTGATAAAAACATTTCTTACAAGACTTAAAATTGTAATTAAATTGGAAGAAAACCTTAGAAGCCATCTGATCTACACCCTTTTGTTTTCTATGTTTCTTATAGAAACAGGTTATTATTAGGCCGAGGTCACAAAACCAGTTAGAGCAGACAGGAGTGGAATCCAAGTTATTCCAGTCTAGTGATGTTTCCATTACACCATGTTATAAAAATCTGAGCTTTGTCCTTGGGATATTTTTCATGACTACTTATCCTAGCCAAGAATTGGCTTCTTGGTAATTCGGTTTTTATACTTTTTCAATATCCATTCAGCTTCAGGAATTTGATTTTCAGAAAACAAACCTTAAGTAATGACTTGGTTTGTTTTTATTTTCTAATTGTGTATCTTATAGCATTACATTTTTGATCAGGCATTAGTAATCAAATTAGAGATTGTAATGGAACAACTCAAGGCATTAAATCCAAGTTTTAGAACCATATAATTTGGTGCTTTTTTGATGAATCTGAAGCTTGAGGCCACATTTTACTTCCAGTTTGTCCAATAAAATCTTTTTGCATTGACTCAGCCTTCAAATAAACCTATGAGTGACCATTAAATTGCTGCAGTAGCAAGTTATGTTTTTAGTTTAATGAACTTTTTTGGAAAAACAAACTTAGCTAAAAAGAAAATTTTCTAACTGCTTCTGGATTTTTTCTACTCAAAGACATATTTCCACTGTACTCTTGTGATTTGAGAATACATAACGGAATACACAATAGAATTATTGACAGCAGGGAACAGTCGTGATGGATCTTTTGTTTTTTTCCTTTCATCTTCACCTTGAAATGAGTGTTATTTGAAAATAGTTGGGTGGTATTCAAAAGCCTCTCTTCCTGCTTGTAAATCTGCCAGTTTTCACATTTTAAATTGCCTTTCTTAGGTTCCTCTGAATATTTATCATCACATACTAACCAGTTTCTTCTTTTCACAGGGTCCGCAGCTTGTTAGGTGATTGCTGAATTATTCGCAGGTGTAGCATATACGGGTTTCTGGGGCTTTTTTCCCCTAGTAAGCTAACAATAGTCCTAATTTTTAAATCTGATTTTCAAAGCATTGAATTAATTCCTGGCACTTTACAGTTTATCTTAGCTTGTTTTCTCAGTCTTACTACCTTTTACAAGCAGGTTAATACATCCCCCAAACTACTGTGATAAATTTTTAATGGAATTCTGATGACTTAAAAGCACTATAAATGACATAAATTTGAAAAAGCTAATAAAAATCAACGAGCCACAATCCTCCTGGGAAGCAGGTTGACTTAAAATAATCAATACTACTTACTTAACTGAAAATAAATAGTTAATGATTAACTGTAAATCCCAACAGAGAAGCAAATTTGGTTAGTCAGTTTTACACTACGATTAACAGTCTTATCCCCGTAAATTAAAAATGAACTTTTGAAGATACAGTCTTTTGTAACTTTCAGTTCTGATGACTGAAGATACAGAATATCTATTAGAATTTCTATTCATGGCATTGGGTTTATGAATTTTAAATATACTTTATATTGGTTTAGCTTTCCATAAATTAATATCTTAAGACAACATTCAAATCTAAGAGAAAGAACTGTGTACATTTATGGTGTAAAATATAAATACAAAAAGCCTAAAGTCACATGTAATTTACATGTTTATATGAAATTACATGCTCAATTTACAAGTTTAAAAAACAATTTTAATGATGTTTGCTCTATACTGATTTGAAAAATAATTTTCTATACAAAGAGTTTCCACATTAAAGCATCACCACGACTTCCTTACTAAGTTCATCCTCTTTAATAACCTTGATATTAAACTAGTAACTCCCTGAACCTAAAATAAATCACGTTTGTGAAAAGTAATTTCTTTATTGTAAAAAGAAACAATTTTCTCACATTGCTAAATAGGAATATTGTATTATCTAGTGGTTTTATTCACATATTTTAAAAAGAATGACTTTAAATTCTTTTTTTAAAGGAATTTTTGTTGTCGTAACTGTTAAGTTTATTGTTGTTTATTTTGAGTTTTAAATAGGCAACAGATAATGACCTGGAAAATCTTTTTTTTTTTTTTTTGCTGCTAAAAATATTGAACTGAATGAATTATACATTGAAAATTTTAATGAAAAGTATATTTTGAATAAAAACTCCATGTTTTCTAGTTTTTAATACCTAGATAGTGTCTGCTACTGAAAAACATTACAGATGAAATAGTACTTTTGCACTTATTCTTCAGAGTAAGCTAAGATTAGGAATTGGAATCAAATGAAAATAACACAGAAGCATCATTTCTGGTGGGTGATGGGTGGTTTTTTGTTGTGTTTGGGGGAGGGGTGTTAGTTTTTGTTTTTGATCCTCTGCCTAAAGACCATTTACCATGATGTTTGGATTTTGGCTGGCTGAAATGTGAGAGTATTGAATTCTTTTTTCTTGCCTACCTTGCACATTTTATTTAGGGTTATCACTTCTCTGCTATAACCTTATGTTTCTGAAATATATTGCTCAAGCTATATTCTATGACTGATTACCCTTCTCTCTGCAACCCTTTCTTACCTCATTTGGGTTTTCAGAAAGTCTCAAGAGAGTAAAATTTTCCCAGTTAGCAAGGAGAGTGGATGTCTTAATTCTTCCTTCTCTCTATTCTCCAAACTGTTAAAATAACTTACTCCTTTCATACCATATACCTCATCACTCACTTCTACACCCTGTAAATATTTTATAATTTCCTGTCTAACAGAAGTAGTGAATTTATAAATTTTAATGTGTCTATTTTAGATTTTTAAGAAGCAGAATATCATGGTACTTTTCTTTCTGGCTGTGCCGCACAATTTGTGGAATCTTAATTCCCCAACCAGAGACTGAACCCAGGCCACAGTAGTGAAAGCGCTTAGTCCTAAACACTGGACCACCAGGGAGTTCCCTCATAGCACTTCTTTATGGTTATAAGATTATAGTTGATTAGATTCTTTATTGAACAACTAAATTGCTAAAGTAGAAAAACTAACACGGAATGACAGAATGTTAATTTGGAAGGAACCTCAGAAATCATCTAATCCAGACCCATAAAGCACATTACATAAAAATAATTGTATATAGTATATAATTTTATTTTATGGTTTTAAATTATATGTTGTAAAATGTAACACATCAAATCTCATTCATGAATATTTTTACTTAGGACAGAACTGATTTTTTTTTTTAAGCAAATGTTTAAAGAAAAACATGAAGTAAATAATGATATATCGACATGGGAAAAATAGGTAAAACACGGATGACAAATTTGAGAATACAAAATCCTTATCTAAACTTCTTATTTATAGCTCAAAAAATGGTTCACTAATATTAGTTGAGTGCTTTTTAAGCTATAATAAATAGGACTTATAACTCTCTACCACTCTTCAAAGAATTTTAGAAAAAGTGAAAATGCACCCTATTTTTTCAGTGAAATGTCATACCAGACAACTGAAGAGAGAAAATAATGTAATGGGGAGTACTGGATCATGGCATGAGATCTTATTTTCTAGTCCCTGTTAGCTAACTATAAATTGCATGACTAACCAAGGACAATGGATGTAATGTTACCAAGTTTTTCTTTCAACTCCTTAAAAACTTGTTTCACTACTAGTCTCTTTAAACAACTATGGAATGTCGAATGTCTCTTCTCAAGCCATATGCATTTACCATATAGAGCAGGAAACTCTTCTCTGCCGTTCTTCTGAACTCCAGTTAAATATGAAGCTGAGTGCCTTTTGTGTTTCTAACTGTTCACTTTCTATATAATGCTACCATAAACATTCTTGTATGTGTTAAGGTGTTTGGGAAATTTTTTTTTATCCCTTGGAGGGATGTGGGCTTTCTGTAAGTATATTTTGTATGCTTGTGATTAAATATGTCCAAAATATCCAGACTGGCTCAAGTTTATACACCCATCAGATGATCATGTTTCCCTGCATCCTTATAGACAATAAAGTGAATTGATTTTGGTAAATCTGAAGGGCATAAAGCAGTATGTTACTATTGTTTGAATTTGCATTGTTTGATTACTAACAAGATTAGAAATGTCTCAATATGTTCATGAGACACTTGGGTTTCTCATTTCGTGAAGTGCTTCTGCATATGCTTTGTTTTTTGTTTGTTTTTGCAGTGAAAGCCCAATGTCCTAACCACTGGACCACCAGGGAGTTGCCCTTTGTCCACTTTTCTATTGGGTTTTCTGGTTACTTTTGAGAAGTTCCTTAAAATTTTAAATTATTGGTCCTTTGTTGATATACACTGCAAAGAATAGATTTCCAGATTGTCATCCATTGCTGATGTCTTTTGTTGAACAGAAATCTTTACATTTACTGTGGATAGATCCATCACGTTTTACCTTACAGGTTCTGCTTTCTACCACCTTGTTAGAAAGCACAACCTTGTGCTTTCTACAATCTTGTTAACAAACTCCTCTGTAACCCCAAAGTCACAGAACTGTTTTCCCACATTTTCTCCTAGTAATGTTCTGGTTGTACCTTTTGTGTTTAGGTCTGAATTTCTCTGTGTGTAAGAATGATTCAAGTTTTTGTTCATTCAAGTGAGCCAGTTTCGTCAGTACTATTTGTTAAATAATGCATTCTTCTCCCAGTGATTCATGATAACAATTTGATCATATATCACTCCGCATGGGCATAATTGGCATAGAGATTTGTGTCTGTATTCATTATATTCCTGTTTGTTCCTGCAAGTTTCACATGTTTTAACAGTTACTTAAAACATTACAGCTTTCCAGTATGTCTTTCTTTTAATTGGAGTATGATTGCTTTACAGTGTTATGTTTCTGTTGTACAATCAAATGAGTCAGCTCTATGTGTGCATATATCCCCACCCTTTTGGATCTCACTCCCCAACCCCCATCCCATGTGTAAAATAAATAGCTAGTGGAAACTGCTATAAAGCACAGAAAGCTCAGCTCAGTATAGTATCTCTTAATATCAGGTAGTGTGCAGCTCAGTACAGTATGTCTCAATATCAGGTAGTGTGAATTTATTCTCTTCACTCTTCTTTTGAGAATTTTTTTTAGCTGTTGGTGGACTTTCCTTCTTCCATGTAAATTTAGAATTAGTTCCAAATTCCATCTAAAGTCTTGTTGAAATTGCGTTATAATTATGACCATTTTAGAGGGAATTGACATCATTGTAGTGTTAAATCTTTGCTTTCATAAACATTGTATATTTCTCCATTTACTTAGGTCTCTTTTAATGTTCTTTAAAAAATTTTCCATAAAGATTGTATGCAGTTTTTGTTAAGTCAATAACTAGATTCTTTAGTTTTGGTTGCTTTGTCATGCTTTTGTTTTCTAATTGGTTACTGCATATTTATAGGAAAGCTTCTGAATTTTGAAATATTGATTTTGCATATAGAAATGTTTGGGTTTTAATCTTTTTAGTTTTAATAGCTGTCTGTCCTTAATTTTTAATGTAAGTCATCATATAATTGTCATAAATTATATACTTGTTTCTTTATTCCTAGTCTGTGAGTCCCTAATGGCTCTTTTTTTCTTATCACAGAATTTGTCAGTTCTCCCACTACCATAAAGAGCAGGAATAGCATTAGCAGGTGTTCCTTTTTTTGTTCCTAACCTTAAGTGTAAGACTGCTCAAACTCCCTGTCAAGTATATTTTCTGTAGGTTTTCATAAGTAGCCTTTAGCAGTTTTCTTAGTTTTGAAGACTTTTTATTGTAAGTAGGATTAAACTTTAGCAGTGATTTTTTTCTATAGCTATTGAGATAAACATGGGCTTTCTCCTATAAGTCTGCTAATATGAATTTCATTGGTTGATTTTCTAATATTGAATTATCTTTGTATTTCTAGGAAAACTGTACCTGTAGAAAAAAAAATTTTAATACAATGTTGGATTCAGTTAGCTAATATTTCATATAGGATATTTGCCTCTATAGTCATACATGTGATTTTCTTTACTTATACCTCTTATAAGTGGTATTAAGTTTATTCTAGTCTTATAAGTGAGTTGGGCTGTTTTTTTCTCTTGTTCTATGCTTTGCAAAAACCTGTATGAGATTAATTTTTCTTGAAAGATTTAGTAAAGGGTTATCTCTAAAGTCATTTAGGCTGGCTTGTTTTTGGTATATATGGGAAATTGCCATTTCAATTTTTTGAATATTTACTAGTTTTTCCTAAGTTTTTAAATAATTGAATTTTAGTTTTTGTTAATCTCTATTTGTTTTATTTAGCCTTTATATTTAATTTTTTTTCTCCTTTCTTCTTTATGTTTACTCGTGGTTTTTGCCTATGAGTCTTCCATAATAAGGAAAATGATGGATTAAATTACTTATTATATGAAAACACTTATTTTTATAATTTATAACATGTAATGTCACTTTTATTTGAAATACAATAATTATATTAAACATGTAGTTGTTATTAGTAAAGTGATACTATTATGATTTTTAAAATTCAAATAATATAAATAAAGCAAAAGTTACCTTTGAGATTTCCTGTGTTCAGAACTGATTTTGAGTGGTTTAG
The DNA here is from genome assembly GCF_000754665.1 of Bison bison bison. Lineage (NCBI taxonomy): Eukaryota > Metazoa > Chordata > Mammalia > Artiodactyla > Bovidae > Bison > Bison bison. Next base: position 912,380 of record NW_011494939.1, read on the forward strand.
GATTTCACATCGGAGAAGGTAATGGCACCCCACTCCAGTACTCTTGCCTGGAAAATCCCATGGATGGAGGAGCCTGGTAGGCTGCAGTCCATGGGGTCGCTAAGAGTCGGACACGACTGAGCGACTTCACTTTCACTTTTCACTTTCATGCATTGGAGAAGAAAATGGCAACCCACTCCAGTGTTCTTGCCTGGAGAATCCCAGGGACGGCGGAGCCTGGTGGGCTGCCATCTGTGGGGTCGCACAGAGTCGGACACGACTGAAGTGACTTAGCAGCAGCAGCAGGATTTCACATAGCTACTAACTGGCATAGTGTAGATACAAACTAAGGTCTTCAGATTGTTACATGCTCTTTCATTAAAATATTTCTTCATCAATATATATTTGTTGAATAAACATGAAGATCTCAGGATGATAACAGCTTTCACCTTTTGCATGCTGGTTGATGCTTGAAATTCATCCTTAAAATTTCCTTCCTTTTTGCTTAATGCCTTAACATGATTTTAAATTATAGTACTTATTGGTCAGGGAAGTACAACAGAAGTCTTGATTTCAGAGTGTTTTGTGCTTTTTAATTCTTTATCTCTTTCCCTACCCTCCCTCTCTACGCCATAAACAAAAATGCTAACATAACAGTATGCTAATTATTTCTGCTAGGAATCCTTAGAATTGTACTTCTATCAAAATTTGCTTTATAATAAAGACCAAGCATAGTTTCTTACTTCCATGTCAGCTGGGTTACAGTGTATGTCAGTTAGGATTCAGAGGATAAGAAATTTATTGCGAGGAATTGAGAGCTGGCTAGGCAAATCCATAATATATAGGGATAAATATATATCTGTATATATATAAATATCTATAGACATAAATATATAATACAGACATACTACTACTACTACTACATACTGGAGAATCCCTGGCAAGAACACTGGAGTGGGTTGCCATTCCCTTCTCCAATGCATGAAAGTGAAAAGTGAAAAGTGAAAGTGAAGTCGCTCAGTCGTGGTCGACTCTTCATGACCCCATGGACTGCAGCCTACCAGGCTCCTCTGTCCATGGGATTTTCCAGGCAAGAGTATTGGAGTGGGTTGCCATTGCCTTCTCCGAGATATAGACATAAATAGACATAAACATATAGATACATATATTTATATATAGACATAAATATATAGATATATATCCAAAATATATAGAGATATACATAAATCTGTATATATATATTTACATATACATACATATATTGGAATATTAGCCATAAAAAGAATGAAATAATGCCATTTGTAGCAACCTACAGATTATACTAAGTGAAATAAGTCAGAGAAAGACAAATATCATATCACTTACATGTGAAATCTTTAAAAAAATGATACAAATAAACTTATTTATAAAACAGAAAAAGAATCACAGACATAGAAAAAAAACTTATGGTTCCCAAAGCGGAAAAGAGCAGGGAGGAAGGGATAAATTAGAACTTTGGTATAAGCAGATACAAACTATTATATATAAAAGAGATAAACGGAAATGTCCTATTGTATAGCACAGGGAGCTATATTCAATAATTCAATGTCTTGTAATAAACTGTAATAGAAAAAATCTGAAAAAGTAATTGTATATGTATGTGTATATATATGTATATAAAACTAAATCACTTTGCTGTACACCAGAAACTAACAAAACATCATACATCAATTAAACTTCAATCTGTTGACAAAAAATAAGCTAAGAATAAAAGAGAATTTAATCCATCTAAACTGAGGATTATAACCCAGGAAACAAATTCTCAGAAGCTCCAAGAATTGCTCCGTTGGTCAGGAGTTAGAGATGCAGTTTCATAGATTTTTGAGACAAATTGTATAACATATTGACAGGTTAGCATTGTATTGATAGATAGTTCAATCAACTAAGTATTTTTTTCTTTTTCAATTACACATATGCAGACAAAGCTTTGGTCAGTGCCACCTCTTGTACCCTTGTCTGAGATGAAAGAAATACATTAAGCATAGAATTACAATGTAATGCTGTCTTGTGAAGAAAGGAGCCAACCTTTTCTCATAGGGTGATCTCACCCTCCTGCTTTGAGAAGGTCTGTTTAATGTGTAATGTAGATGCACACTGCACATTGTGAAAAGTCGGACATAAAGGGAGCATGCCATTTGTCTTCCTTTATTTTAGTCTGATCGTCCTTCCACAGAATATTTAAGATTTTCCTTATCAAAATTTTTTAAAGGGTGAAAAAGCAAACCATGGTCTAAAGAAAATACAAGTGTAATAGGTTGGACAGTATCTCCCCAAAATATGTGTCCAAGTTCTAACTATTGATATCTGTGAATACGATCTTACTCAGAAATAGCACCTTTGAAAATATAATTAAGGATCTTGAGACGAGATCAACCTGCATTTAGGAGCCAAGATTCCAATTCCCATACTGGATCTACTGACCAGTGTCCATATAAAAGAAAGGAGAGATTTGAGACAAGAGCAGAAGGTCATAGGAAGATAGAGGCAGAGATGGGTGGGTGCCATGTATCTTTAAGCCAGGGCTTCTCTGGTGGCTCAGCTGGTAAAAGAATCTGCCTGCAATGCAGGAGATGTAAACCAGGGAATGCCTCTAGCCACTAGAAACTGTAAAAGGCAAGGAAGGAACCTCCTCCTAGAGCGTCCAGAGAGAACTTAGTCCTGCAGACATTTAGATTGTAGACATATGGCCTCCATATGACTGTGAGAGAATTAAAATTTTGTTTAAAACAAAAACAAAAAGCACTTAGGGCAAGTCATCAGTAGGCTTGGGCAGGAACTAACAGTTGATCCTGCAGTCCACAGGCAGAATGCCTTTATTAGGCAAATATCAGTTCTGCTCTTAAAATCTTTTGATTGATTGGATCACCCAGATTACCCGAAATAACCTCTTTTACATTCAGTCCAGTCCCTCAGTCGTGTCCGACTCTTTGTGACACTATGAACGGCAGCACACCAGGCTTCCCTGTCCATCACCAATTCCCGGAGTTCACTCAAACTCATGTCCATCGAGTCAATGATGCCATCCAACCATCTCATCCTCTGTCATTCCGTTCTCCTCCCACATTCATTCTTTCCCAGAATCAGGGTCTTTTCAAATGAGTCAGTCGTTCCCATCAGGTGGCCAAAGTATTGGAGTTTCAGCTTCAACATCAATATTATCCAATGAATATTCAGGACTGATTTCCTTTAGGATGGACTGGTTGGATCTCCTTGCAGTCCAAGGGACTCTCAAGAGTCTTCTCCAACACCACAGTTCAAAAGCATCAATTCTTCAGCGCTCAGCTTTCTTTCTAGTTCAACTCTCACATCCATACATGACTACTGGAAAAACCATAGCTTTGACTAGACAGACCTTTGTTGGCAAATGTGTCTGCTTTTTAACATGCTGTCTAGGTTGGTCATAGCTTTTCTTCCAAGAAGCAAGTGTCTTAATTTCATGGCTGAAGTCACCATCTGCAGTGATTTTGGAGCCCCAAGAAAATAAAGTCGCTCACTGTTTCCATGTTTCCCCATCTATTTGCCATGAAGTGATAGGACCAGATGCCATGATCTTACTTTTCTGAATATCGAGTTTTAAGCTAAGTTTTTCACTCTCCTCTTTCACTTTCATCAAGAGGCTCTTTAGTTCTTCTTTGCTTACTTCCTTAAGAGTGGTATCATCTGCAGATCTGCGGTTGCTGATATTTCTCCTGGCAATCTTGATTCCAGCTTGTGCTTCATCCAGCCCAGTGTTTCTCGTGATGTACTCTGCGTATAAGTTAAATAAGCAGGGTGACAATATATAGTCTTGACATACTCCTTTCCCAATTTGGAACCAGTCTGTTGTTCCATGTCCAGTTCTAATTGTTGCTTCTTGATCTGCATACAGATTTCTCAGGAGGCAGGTCAGGTGGTCTGGTATTCCCATCTCTTGAAGAATTTTCCACAGTTTGTTGTGATCCACACAGTTAAAGGCTTTGGCATGGTCAATAAAGCAGAAGTAGATGTTTTTCTGGAACTCTTGCTTTTTCAATGATCCAGTGGATGTTGGGAATTTGATGTCTGGTTCCTCTGCCTTTTCTAAATCCAGCTTGAACATCAGGAAGTTCATGGTTCACATGTTGTTGAAGGCTTGCCTGGAGAATTTTGAGCATTACTTTACTAGTGTGTGAGATGAGTGCAGCTGTGCAATAGTTTGAGCATTCTTTGGCATTGCCTTTCTTAGGGATTGGAATGAAAACTGACCTTTTCCAGTCCTGTGGCCACTGCTGAGTTTTCCAAATTTGCTGGCATACTGACTGCAGCACTTTAACAGCATAATCTTTTAGGAATTGAAATAGCTCAACTGGAAGTCCATCACCTCCACTAGCTTTGTTCGTAGTGATGCTTCCTAAGGCCCACTTGACTTTGCATTCCAGGATGTCTGGCTCTAGGTGAGTGATTACACAATTGTGGTTACCTGGATCATGAAGATCTTTTTTGTACAGTTCTTCTGTGTATTCTTGCCACCTCTTCTTATCTTCTGCTTCTGTTAGGTCTGTACCATTCCTGTCCTTTATTGTGCCCATCTTTGCATGAAATGTTCCCTTGGTATCTCTAATTTTCTTGAAGACATCTCTAGTCTTTCCCATTCTATTGTTTCCCTCTATTTCTTTGCGTTGATCACTGAGGAAGGCTTTCTTATCTCTCCTTGCTATTCTTTGGAACTTCGCATTCAAATGGGTATATCTTTCCTTTTCTCCTTTGCCTTTCACTTCTCTTCATTTCATAGCTGTAAGGCCTCAGCAGACAACCATTTTGCCTTTTTGCATTTCTTTTTCTTGGGGATGGTCTCCATCCATAGTTCTTCAGGCACTTTGTCTATCAGATCTAATCTCTTGAATCTATTTCTCACTTCCACTGTATAATTGTAAGGGATTTGATTTAGGTCATACCTGAATGGTCTATGAATGGTCTAGTGGTTTTCCCTACTTTCTTCAATTTAAGTCTGAATTTGGCAATACGGAGTTCATGACCTGAGCCACAGTCAGCTCCCGGTCTTGTTTTTGCTGACTGTATAGAGCTTCTCTATCTTTTACATAGTCAACTGATTATAGATGTTAATCATAAATAATCTCCCAGAAATACCTAGGGTTAGTGTTTGGTTGAATAACTGGATACTCGCTCTTACCATGAAGTAGGTATTAGTATTCTGCATTTGTAGATGAAGTACCTGAGGCTCAGAAGGATGAAGTGGATTTAATTGCAAAACTGTGTCACTTGCCAACTCTAGAAAGTCCCAGGACTTTCCTTTGAGCCACGTGCAGACCAGGAGCAGCAACACTCCAGGGATGTTAGAAATGGACACTTGGACCATGTGAATCAGAATCTGCAGTTTAATAAGAATCCTCAAGTACAAAATTCCTGAGTACAAAGTTTGAGAAGCACTAGTCATGGGTTGGAAAAGGTCAGTTTTCAAACCAATCCCAAAGAAAGGCAATGCCATGGAATGCTCAAACTATTGCACAATTGCACACATCTCACACGCTAGTAAAGTAATGCTCAAAATTCTCCAAGCCAGGCTTCAGCAATATGTGAACCATGAACTTCCAGATGTTCGAGCCGGATTTAGCAAAGGCAGAGGAACCAGAGATCAAATTGCCAACATCTGCAGGATCATCAAAAGAGCAAGAGAGTTCCAGAAAAGCATCTATTTTTGCTTTATTGACTATGCCAAAGACTTTGACTGTGTGGATCACAAAAAACTGTGGAAAATTCTTCAAGAGATGGGAATACCAGACCACCTGACCTGCCTCTTGAGAAATCTGTATGTAGGTCAGGAAGCAACAGTTAGAACTGGACATGGAACAACAGACTGGTTCCAAATAGAAAAAGGAATACATCAAGGCTATATATTGTCATCCTGCTTATTTAACTTATACACAGAGTACATCACAAGAAACGCTGGGCTGGAAGAAGCACAAGCTGGAATCAAGACTGCCAGGAGAAATATCAATAACCTCAGATATGCAGATGATACTACCCTTATGGCAGAAAGTGAAGAACTAAAGAGCCTCTTGATGAAAGTGAAAGAGGAGAGTGGCAAAGTTGGCTTAAAGCTCAACACTCAGAAAGGTAAGATCATGGCTTCTGGTCCCATCACTTCATGGCTAATAGAGGGGGAAACAATGGGAACTTTATTTTGGGGGCTCCAAAATCACTGCAGATGGTGACTTCAGCCATGAAATTAAGAGATGCTTACTCCTTGGAAGGAAAGTTATGACCAACACAGACAGCATATTAAAAAGCAGAGACATTACTTTGTCAACAAGAGTCCCTCTAGTCAAAGCTATGGTTTTTCCAGTGGTCATGTATGGATGTGAGAGTTGGACTGTAAAGAAAGCTGACCACAGAAGAATTGATGCTTTTGAACTGTGATGCTGGAGAAGACTTTTGAGAGTCCCTTGTACTGCAAGGAGATCCAAGCAGTCCATCCTAAAGGAGATCAGTCCTGAGTGTTCATTGGAAGGACTGATGTTGAAGCTGAAATTCCAAATCTTTGGCCACCTGATGTGAAGAGCTGACTCATTTGAAAAGACCCTGATGCTGGGAGAGATTGAGGGCATGATGAGAAGGGGAGGACAGAAGATGAGATGGTTGGATGGCATCACCGACCCAGTGGACATGAGTTTGGGTAAACTTCGGGAGCTGGTGATGGACAGGCAGGCTGGGCGTGCTGCGGTCCATGGGGTCTCAAAGAGTCGGACACGACTGAACTGAACTGAGTCAAGGACTGGCTCCGTGATAAATAATACGCTTGCAAAGGCGGGAGACAGGTTGGATCCCTGGACCTGGAAGATCCCCTGGAGTAAGAAATGGCAACCTCGTCAGGTATTCTTCCCTGGAAAATTCTGTGCACAGAGGAGTCTGGAACGCTAGAGTCCATGGGGTCGCAAAGAGTTGGACACGCGAAGAGCTGGACATGAATAAGTGAGCGCGCGCGCACACACACACACACAGAGCTAAGGTAGTCTATAAGTCAAAAGGTTTTTCTTTATTGCTGATGGCCGAGCAAGCAGGTTCCTTGTCTGGCACCCCAACCCAGCCTCATCTCACCGCACCTCTCCTCCTTTTCGTTCTCCCTCACTACACCAACCGCTGGCAGCTAGCTACGCCGAGGCTGGGCAGGGCTTTGGAAATTTTGAAGGCAGACGGAGGCGAAGCAGAAGTTAGGGGAACTGAAAAGCATTCTTGTAGCAGCATTCTCTGCTAACAAAAACTCTTTGCCCTCTGCCCTTAAGAAATATGACGTTTGGCGAATACGCACTTCCGGTCATGGAGCAAAACAAAATCCGGGAGGGCAAGAGACCGGAAGTAACCGCCCTCGTGCCTCTCCTCCCGCCCCCTCTTAGTTTCCCAGCGTCTTTTGGGAGAATGAGGTTGCTTGAGGGCTGTGGCTGAGGTGCGGTTACTGGGTGACAAGTCGGAGCCCGGACTGGGTGAGTGCCCGCTGTCTCGGCCGCGGATCGGTTCACTTTGTTCGGGTGACCTTCGTCCTGCCGGGGATAGGGGACGAGGAGTCGTGCGCGGGGCACTCTTTGAAGAGGCGCCGCCGCGGGTCTGCGGCAAAGGAGCGAGCTGGGGGGGTTGCGAGTGGGGCCAGCTCCCGGGTCGGGCCCGCAGAGCCCGCGAGGTCAGACCCCAGGGAGTCGGGCGGCCGGGCCCCGGCAAAGGCTCGCGGGACGGGGGTGGGGTCTGGCCCCGAGCCCCGCAGGCGGGGCTCCCGCGCCTGGTGTGGAGGACGGGAAAGGCCTTTCTCCAAGGCAGGCGTTCACAACCGGCTGAACCGGGTGGTTATTCTCACCGTGCTTTCTCACGCAGCCCTTCGGTCATTTTCTGACCCCTTGGAAGTCTCAGCCTTCTTTATGGCTGCTCTGCTCCATTTTACACACATGCACACAAGGATTAGACAGGTGTGTGATAGGTTTTGTTGGGTGCTTTTTATGAGAAGCTACCACAAAAAATTATTTTTCTTAAATTCCTTGAAGTTCTTGTTATTTTGGCTGGAAACGTTGATGCTCTCTATAAGGCTTGTCTCCTTATATGCTGCGATGAGAACTCCTACTTTCTAAACGTTAGTATTGCTTTTTTTAAAGCTTGCCTCCTTATTTGTTGCGACGAAAACTAATTTCTCAACCTTAGTATTGCGTCAAACGTTAATATGATGTTGAAGTTCTATTTACTCACTCTACCTATCTACCACCTAGAGGTCCAGATTGAGAGACAGTAACTTATTGTTGGTGAACTTGGCTTCATCTCACTCATCCTGCTCCCTGATGTAGTTAAGAGTCACATGCACTCTTACTATCATGAAAACAAATAACCCATTCAAAAAAATGGGCAGAAGATCTGAATAGACATTTCTCCAAAGAGGACATACAGATGACCAACAGGCACATGAAAAGATGTTCAGCTTCAGTAGTTATTAGAGAAATGCAAATCAAAACTACAGTGAGATATCACCTCACAGCAGTTAGAATGGCTGTCATCAAAAAATCCAAAAACAACAAATGCTGGAGAGGGTGTGGAGAGAAAAGAACCCTTCTGTATTGCTTCAGTCAGTCAGTCAGTCAGTCAGTTCAGTCACTTAGTCGTGTCCGACTCTTTGCGACCCCATGAATTGCAGCATGCCAGGCCTCCCTGTCCATCACCAACTCCCGGAGTTCACTCAAACT
>NW_011494939.1:921190-952244 GCF_000754665.1 Bison bison bison
TCTGATCCTCTGTTGTCCCCTTCTCCTCCTGCCCCCAATCCCTCCCAGCATCAGAGTCTTTTCCAATGAGTCAACTCTTCGCATGCGGTGGCCAAAGTACTGGAGTTTCAGCTATATTGCTTATGGGAATGTAATAGTCACTATGGAGAACAGTATGGAGGTTCCTTAAAAAACTAAAAATAGAGCTACCATATGATCCAGCAATCCTACTCCTGGGCATAGATCTGCAAAAGAACATCCAAAAGGATACATGCACCCCAGTGTTCATTGCAACACTATTTACAGTAGCCAAGACATGGAGGAAACTTAAATGTCTGTCTACAGAGGACTGGATAAAAAAGATGCAGTACATATATTACAATGGAATATTACTCATCCATTAAAAAGAATGAAATAATACCATTTGCAGCAGCATGGATGGACCTAGAGAGTGTCATACTGAATGAAATGAGTCAGAGAAGGAGAAATATCCTATGACATCCCTTGTATGTGGAATCTGAAAAGAAATGATACAAATAAACTTACAAAACAGAAAAAGACTCATAGACTTAGAAAAGGAACTTATGGTGCTAGGGGAAGGGATAGTTAGGGACTTTGAGAAGGTCTTGTACACACTGCTATATATAAAATGGATAATCAATAAGGACTTTCTATATAGCACATGGAACTCTGCTTCATGTTATATGCTAGCCTAGATGGGAGGAGGGTTTGGGGAAGAATGGTACATGTATATGTATGGCTTCCCGGGTGGTGCTAGTGGTAGAGAACCCACTTGCCAATGCAGGAGACACCGGTTCAATTCCTGGGTCGGAAAGATCCCCTGGAGGAGGGCATGGCAGTCCACTTCAGTATTCTTGCCTAGAGAATCCCACGGACAGAGTAGCTTGGCAGGCTATAGACCATGGCGTTGCAAAGAGTTGGACACAACTGAAGTGACTTAGCACACCTATGTACAGCTGAGTACCTTCAAGGTTCACCTGAAACTACCACAGCGTTGTTAATTGACTATACCCCAGTACAAAATACAAAGTTTAAAGTTTGGGGGGAAAAAATAGAGTCACATGCACTCAGAATTTGGCTAGTTTTCATCATCAGCAAAGGGAACTAAAGTAGAAATTGCAGTCAAATTTTGGGCAATAGACTTCACATATTTTAGTGGAATATTGCCCAAAAGTAGTCTTTAATTGTCTGAGTAAATCACTTCTCTCCCAAAAACAGCTACGTAAGAATATTTAGGGGGACTTCCCTGGTGGTACAATGGCTAAGACTCCACACTCCCAGTGCAGGGGGCCCGAGTTTGATCCCTGGTCAGGGAACTAGATCCCACATGCCACCATTAAGAGCTTGAATGCTGCAGCTGAAGAGCCCACAAACTATAACTGAGACCCAGCAGAGCCAAATAAATATTTTGGAAGTTTGTTTCATTGGGGAGTCAGTGTTGCTGAAAAGTGTCATTAACTCACGTGTCTTTAATTTGTACTTTTCTAACTTTTTATTTTCAGCATAATGGCAGAAACTGCTTCTCCACTGAAGCACTTCGTGCTGGCTAAGAAGACAATTACAGCAATCTTCGACCAGTTACTGGAGTTTGTTACTGAAGGATCACATTTTGTTGAAGGTTAATTTCTCTAAGTTTTTAAAATAATTACTTTGGAAATATATAAAGATCCTTTATTCTTTCAACCTTGGATACAGAACACATACAGAGCATTGTACTATATGAGATACCATAACAAAACCCATTTCTGCTGACCAAAGGAGGAAGATTGAATTATATTAATAGCAACTAAGAAAGAAGTGTATGTGTGAGGTCCTGTTCTAAGCACTTAATAATAGCTCATTTAATACTCAAATCAACACTGAGGCACATTGTAATCACACTCATTTTAAAGATAAAGGACCTAAGGCACAGAAAAGGTAAGCAGCTTACCAAAGATCACACAACTTGGACTAAAAAGTCAAGTGGCCCACATTTAGCCATTATACTTATCTCCCTGTCAACTCAAAAGTTAAGTCAACATCTCAAATCTATTTTAGTGAAAAGTGAGACAGAAAAGCCGTGACAAACCTAGACATTGTATTAAAAGCAGAGACATCACTTCGCCAACAAAGGTCCGTATAGTCAAAGCTATGGTTTTCCAGTAGTCAAGTATGGATGTGAAAGTTGGACCATAAAGCCTGAGCACCAAAGAATTGATGCTTTTGAACTGTGATGCTGGAAAAGACTCTTGAGAGTCCCTTGGAGAGCAAGGAGATCAAACCAGTCAGCCCTAAAGGAAATCAACCCTGAATAGTCATTGGAAGGACTGATGCTGAAGCTGAAACTCTTAATACTTTGGCCACCTGATGCAAAGAGCCAGCTCAGTGGAGTTGGCTAAAGCTTCAATACTTTGGCCACCTGATGCTGGGAAAGATTGAAGGCAAAAGGAGAAGAGGGTGGCAGAGGATGAGATGGTTAGATAGCATCACCAACTCAATGGACATGAATTTGAGCAAACTGGGAGATAGTGAAGGACAGGGAATCCTGGCATGCTGTGGCCCATGGCATCACAATAGCATCACCGACTCAATGGACATGAATTTGAGCAAACTGGGAGATAGTGAAGGACAGGGAATCCTGGCATGCTGTGGTCCATGGCGTCACAAAAGAGTCAGACAGAGCTTAGTGACTGAACAACAACCATTACCTATTCAAACCTCACTCTTAACATGTGAATCCCTCTTCTCAGTTCAAGATTTGAAGCTCCTGTCAGAATGAAATTATAATTGGTGGATATTAGGTTCTAGTTCGGAGAAGGCAATGGCACCCCACTCCAGTACTCTTGCCTGGAAAATCCCATGGACGGAGGAGCCTGGTAGGCTGCAGTCCATGGGGTCGCCAAGAGTCGGACTCGACTGAGCGACTGTACTTTCACTTTTCACTTTAATGCATTGGAGAAGGAAATGGCAACCCACTCCAGTGTTCTTGCCTGGAGAATCCCAGGGACGGTGGAACCTGTTGGGCTGCTGTCTATGGGGTGGAACAGAGTCGGACATGACTGAAGCGACTTAGCAGCAGTAGCAGCAGCAGGTTCTAGGTACTCTATTCAGAAATGCGTTTTGGTCTTAGGTGGGTACTTTGTATTGATGAATAATAAATACCCTTTTGGGTCTTCCCTGGTAGTCCAGTGGCCAAGACTGTCCCAATGCAGGGGACCTGGGTTCAAATCCTGGTCAGGGAATTATATCCTACATGCAGCAACTAAGACATGGCACAACCAAATAAACATTTAAAAAATAAATACTCTTTTGACTGGACCCCTGTAATTTTTAATAATTTTGTAATTCTGAGCAGTATTCTTAATGACCCGTTACAACAAGGCATTTACCTTTTACCAAATATTCAAATACCATGCTATTTTTATTTTCAAATGTCATGTTAATATAGAACAAAACCAAAATGTATGTACATCTTAAGTATTCTGTTTTATAATTATTGGAGTGGGTTGCCATTTCCTTCTCCAGGGATCTTTCCAACCCAGGAATCAAACCCAGGTCTCCTACATTGAAGGCAGATTCTTTACTGACTGAGCTACAAGGGAAGCCCTATAATTACCTTAATATTCATCTATATTATTTTGTCTAATACCATTTTAATTTTACAGCAACATATAAGAATCCAGAGCTTGACCGAGTAGCTACGGAGGATGATCTGATAGAAATACAGAGGTATAAAAACAAGCTTTCCGTCATTGGTGAGGTGCTGTCTCGGAGACACATGAAAGTGGCCTTTTTTGGCAGGTAACTCTTTACTGTTCTTCTCAAGGAGAGTTTTCAGCTTGATCGTATCTGCAGCTTTGTTTCTGATGTTTCAGCAAGGGTATTCCTTCTTTTTACAGCAGTTTCTGCTCATATTAAATGTTAAAGCTATTAGCATGTAAAATAATTTGTTCATTTTAGTTCCTGGTATAAAAAAAGCTTTATGTTATAAAAGAAGTCATTTCTTTTTTAAGGGTGCTCATCTTTAAGAATTGGCTTCTTAGCCAATTATAAGAATAGAAAAACAGATAAGTATCATTTGTGACTTACTCTTTTAAGTTTCTATTGATTATCAGGTTGTGTCTTCCAAAAAGATTTTCAGCTCCATGATTCCCAGAGGAAGAATAAGACATGCCATTCCTTAAAGAAATTCTGGAGTGAAAAGAGTGATTTCTGCCACAGCTCATACATTAATTTAGGGACCATTTGTTAACTGTCTATGTACCAATCACTCTGTTGGGCACTAGAGATGCAAAGACAAATGACAAGGCCCATACTGGGTTGTTCAGATATCATGTGTTGTGTATCAGTAGAGGCATTTATTTACTCATTAAGCTAACCTCGTAGAGGGCTTTAGCGCTTGGTGGTAGCCTATGCATAGAATTCTCTGTGTCTTGTTCAGTGTCTGACTCCTTTGCATTCTTTAAGTCTCATTCTAAATGTTACTATAGAAACCTTTCCAGACCAAGCTATCTAAGGTATTCCTTTTCAGTTATTCTCTACTAAACCACCTTGTTTATGTCCTTGAAAACTTTTCTTCAAGCTCTGTTTCTGTTTGTCTTTTGTTTTATATTATTTGGTTTACCCGCTTGACCTTATGCAGAGTCTAGTATGAAGTAAGGAGAAGGCAGTGGCACCCCACTCCAGTACTCTTGCCTGGAAAATCCCATGGACGGAGGAGCCTGGTAGGCTGCAGTCCACGGGGTCTCTAAGAGTCGGACTCGACTGAGCGACTTCACTTTCACTTTTCACTTTCATACATTGGAGAAGGAAATGGCAACCCACTCCAGTGTTCTTGCCTGAAGAATCCCAGGGATGGGGGAGCCTGGTGGGCTGCCGTCTCTGGGGTCGCACAGAGTCGGACACGACTGAAGTGACTTAGCAGCAGCAGGAGTCAGAGTAAGAGGGAAGAGGCTTGTTGGGGAAGTGATGACTCAGTTGTCCTACTTGAGAAGAAGAAATAGGAATGGGTTTTGCATGTGAAGAAGGTCCAGCCCAGATTTAAGAAGACAGGACCTTAGACGACACCTTGTGATGGGAATCAAAAAGCAAGAAAAATAAAAAGGGTCAGGGAGGATCTCTTTATGGGAAGGGTAGGATTTGTTTTCCTCCATTTTATTTTTCTGAAATGTACCTTGCTAATAGTTATGTAAATCAAGTTGTCAACTTTTTCATAAAAAATGGAATCTGGTGAAATTTTTGTACAAAATTGCATTCTAAAAAAGTTGGCCTTTGACCCAGTGAAAGAACGAAATTTTTATCATTATGTTTTGTCTTGATTTTGTGTATTCATTCTTCAGGACAAGCAGTGGGAAGAGCTCTGTTATCAATGCCATGTTGTGGGATAAAGTCCTCCCTAGTGGGATTGGCCATACAACCAATTGCTTCCTGAGTGTTGAAGGAACCGATGGAGATAAAGCCTATCTCATGACAGAAGGGTCAGATGAAAAAAGGAGTGTGAAGGTATACTGTTTGACCTTTAATAGCATAATGCACCTGAAATAATGTCCTTAACTTGTTCTTTTGGAAAGCTCTTTACAAGATGTCTGCATTGCTAGAGATGGAAGAACCATTAGTATTTCTCTTCATAGCTTTTAAAACCATCAGTAATATTTTGGATTTTCTAAAATACTTTTGCTTTAGAGCTAAATTCTTGGAGGAATAAAACCTGTCCTTAGCTTAAAATGAAGATAAATTAGAATTAAAAGTTTATAAAAATTTTAAAGTACCGTTCCCAGTGAAAAGAAAATTACTGAAGTGTGTCATCGCTGTTTAATCACAAATCTTGTCTTTCTAAACAAAACTTTGTTTAAAAAATTCGGCTCTGGAATCTGTTTTTGACCCGCATCTGTGCCTTTAGAAACTGTTTTTGCCTTCAGAATATTTGGTAAGCTAATTCATGTCTAAATGCTATTTAGACAGATAAAGGCCAGTGGTAGTTCCCTGCTGCTGCGGCTGCTAAGTCGCTTCAGTCGTGTCCGACTCTGTGCAACTCCATAGACAGCAGCCCACCAGGCTCCGCCGTCCCTGGGATTCTCCAGGCAAGAACACTGGAGTGGGTTGCCATTTCCTTCTCCAATGCATGAAAGTTAAAAGTGAAAGCGAAGTTGCTCAGTTGTGTCCGACCCTCAACGACCCCATGGACTGCAGCCTACCAGGCTCCTCCGTCCCTGGGATTTTCCAGGCAAGAGTACTGGAGTGCGGTGCCATCGCCTTCCCCGGTAGTTCCCTACCTTGTATAAATTTCTTGAGGAATTCAGTGGCACTAGGTTTTCTCAGCCAAACAAAAAGGAAAAACAATTACGATGCAAGGTGTTTGCTTTAGTATGAAAGCAAGTGGAAAAGGCACTGCTTCTCATTATATTCACTTCAGTCATAAGAGCTTTCCCACAAATACAGAAGTTCAGTATGTGAAGATCCATGCCATTTTAGTTTTGACTAAACTGTAGGTGAATTCATAGGTCTGGTCATCCTCCTGTGAATTTGCTGTTTGATCACAGCAGGTAACTCAATCGGTCTAATACCCTTCAGTATTTATTTATGAACAATAAATGAGATGATATTTATAAAAATATTAAAAACTTTTAAGCCATACAGAGTAGTCACAAGATTGTAATTCTATCAGAAAGTTTATAAAAGCAAGCAAAAAACCACTACCTATCATTGTCACTGTGGAAATTCACTTCAACCCTGATTAGGACTACTGTGGCCATTTGATAATAGATGTTTCCCTTTTAAAGTTTCATTTAAATTGCAAAAGAATCATAGAGGTATGTGTGCTGATGCCCTTTCCTTGATTATTAATTTTGTCTTAAGCCCTTTGAACTTAATTGTATGTTTAACACGTATATGAAAGATAATAAACAAATGTATATCAGAAGTCATCTTGAGGAGTAGAAATATTTTAGAGAGCTTAAACGGAAAGAGAGGCTATCAGTCAGTTCAGTTCAATTGCTCAGTCGTCTCCGACTCTTTGTGACCCCCTGGACTGCAGCACACCAGGCTTCCCTGTCCGTCTCCAACTCCAGAGTTTACTCAGACTCATGTCCATTGAGTCGGTGATGCCATTCAACCATCTCATTCTCTGTTGTCCCCTTCTCCTGCCTTCAATCTTTCCCAGCATCAGGGTCTTTCATATGAGTCTGTTCTTCCCATCAGGTGGCCAAAGTATTGGAGTTTCAGCTTCAGCATCAGTCCTTCCAAAGAATATTCAGGACTAATTTCCTTTAGGATGGACTGCTTGGATCTCCTTGCAGTACAAGGGACTCTCAAAAGTCTTCTCCAGCACCACAGTTCAAAAGCATCAATTCTTCTGCGCTCAGCTTTCTTTACAGTCCAACTCTGACATCCATACATGACCACTGGAAAAACCATAGCTTTGACCACAGACCTTTGTTGGCAAAGTAATGTCTCTGCTTTTTAATATGCTGTCTAGGTTGGTGATAGCTTTTCTTCCGAGGAGCAAATGTCTTTTAATTTCGTGGCTGCAATCACCATCTGCAGTGATTTTGGAGCCCCCCAAAATAACTTCCCTGGTGGACTTCCCTGGTGTCTCAGACGGTAAAGCATGTGCCTACAGTGCCAGAGACCCAGGTCAATCCCTTGGTCAGGAAGATCTCCCAGGGAAGGAAATGGCAACCCACTCCAGTATTCTTGCCTGGAAAATCCCATGGACGGAGGAGCCTGGTAGGGCTATAGTCCATGGGGTCGCAAAGAATCGGACATGACTGAGTGACTTCACTTTCCTTTCCTTTTCCATAAATAAAGTCTGTCATTGTTTCCACTGTTTCCTCATCTATTTGCTATGAAGTGATGGGACCAGATGCCTGATCTTAGTTTTCTGAATGTTGAGTTTTAAGCCAACGTTTTCACTCTCCTCTTTCACTTTCATCACAAGGCTCTTTAGTTGTTCTTCACTTTCTGCCGTAAGGGTGGTGTCATCTGCATATCTGAGGTTACTGATATTTCTCCTGGCAATCTTGATTCCAGTTTGTGCCTCATCCAGCCCAGCGAATGGGCATAGTCATTAACTTTAAAGCATGCTTGTGTGAATACTGCCTAGTGACATTCCTTTACCCGCCCCTGCATTAGTAAGCAATAAATTCACTTTAGAAGAGTCAGGAAATACAATTAGAAAATAAGAAAAGAAACTTCACAACTCACACACTTCCAAAATCAGTGGAAATACTTTGGTATAGAGTTAAATTGGTGTTTCTCTGTATTTTTTTAAAAAAATGGTATATGCTATTTTGTGATTTGCTGTTTTTCCCTTAATATATTGTAGATTTTTTTCCATACATATAGTGTAATCAAGTTCAGTGTTGCATAGGATGCCATTTGTTGGGGCATTTAGAATGTTTCCAGCCCACATTGTTTGGCACGATGGTATGAGTCAACTGTTTTCATGGCTGTTATTTTTTTCGTACTTGGTAATTTTAAACCTCAGGTTTTTCAAGATTTCCCCAGATGGTTTTATTTCAAATTATATAAAGTACTGCTTTTTCTACATGTTTTGCAAAAATAAGCTTAGTAAGTCCTAATATTTAACATTTTTCTTGAATTTTGTTACAAGTAGTCTTGTTTTTTCTTCCCTTCCCTCTGTAGACAGTTAATCAGCTGGCCCACGCCCTTCATATGGACAAAGACTTGAAAGCTGGGTGTCTTGTGCATGTGTTTTGGCCAAAGGCAAAATGTGCCCTCTTGAGAGATGACCTGGTTTTAGTAGACAGGTAAAATTACATATGAAATGTTTTCTTGTAAAAGTTTTATTTAATAGAAATGCTGCTTGTGTGTAGAATGCAGTACATAAAAATTTTAAATGTTCAATTGCTGCTTTTTTCTGCTTTGCTAGATTTTAACAGAATATTTAAGGTATTATTTTTTGTTTTGTTTCTTAATGGTTACATGAAAGTGCTGATTTATCAGTCTGATTCTAGTACAGGAAATTTCAAGAACCGACCACTTTTTTCGCTAGATTGACTTTGTGGTTTGGATAGTGGGCTGGGTCTTAGAGACTGTCTGATTCTAGATATGTTGATTGTTGTGGTTTAGTCGCTGAGTCGTGTCTGACTCTTGACTCCATGGACTGTAGCCTACCAGGCTCCTCTGTCCATGGGATATCCCAGGCAAAAATGCTGTAGTGAGTTGCCATTTCCTTCTTTGGGGGATTTTCTTGACCCAGGGATCAAACCTACATCCATGGGAGCCCAGATATCTTTGATAGATAACTCTAACCAGTTACTGTTTTTAATCAGTAGTCATTCTTGAGACCTAGTTTCCCAAAATAACTGCTGGACAGTTCATACAGCTTTTCTTTGTTCAAGAATTAATCAAATGCTTTTGTAATTTATTCCTAACTCTTCTGACTAACCTGCATTTAATATGTTCTTTAAAAATCATCCTATTACATTGGTGCTTAATAAAATGGTAATGCATGTCCCTTTAGCAGAGTCCTTAACGAAAAAAAAGTAGTTAAATGATTTTTTTAAAATTGTGGTATGCTCTTTTAAGTTAAAATTTCAGTGTTTTATGGAAATTTTTGTTTTTTATTTGATGAGGGCCTTCCCTTGAGAGAAAAGGTACTTGGGAAATAAAAACATTGGGTTTATTTTTTTATGTTTTGAATTTTTAAAATAATTAATTTTTGGCCATACCATGTGGCATATGGCATCTTAGTGCCTCAACCAGGGATTGAACTTGCACCCCCTAACCATTGAACTGCCAGAGAAATCGCCTAAAAACATTTAGTTTAAATATAATAGTTTTAATTTTTCTTTTACTTCATGGCCAGACTGCATCCATGACCCCAATCTGTTTATCTTGCCAGCTGGTCACAGGATACATCAAGCCAATGTATATACAGTTGGACTATACTTTTTACAGTATGAATTGTGTATTAGCCTCATTTTTTTTTCCTAGTGCTTATTTTCAGCCTCCCAAAGCATAAAGTTTTTTTTTTTATTAGAATATAATTGCTTTATAATGCTGTGTTAGTTTCTGCTGTACAGTGAAGTAGATCAACTATGTGTAAGCATATGTCCCCTCCCTCGGGCCTCCCAGACCTCCCTCCACCCCACCATGCCCTCCCACCCATCTGGGTCATCACAGACCACCAAACAGGACTTGCTGTGCTTCATAGTGGGTTCCCACTAGCTATCTGTTTTAACACGTGGTAGTGTGTGTGTGTGTGTATATATGTGTACACACACATATATATATATCAGTCTTAATCTCCCTGAGAAAACCATAATTTAAAAGGACGCATATACCCCAGTGTTCATTGCAGCACCACTTAAGGTAGTCAGGACAAGGACACAACCTAAATATCTAGTGACAGGTTAATGGATAAACAAGAAGTGGTATATATATATATATATAGTGAAGTATTACTCGGCCATAAAAAGGAAATAGGGTCATTTGTGGAGATGCGGATGGACCTAGAGAGTCTGACACACAGAGTAGAGTAAGTCAGAAAGAGAACAACAAATATCGTATATTAAAGCATAAAGATTTTAAATATTTATCATGTTACTTGTCAAAAATCATGAGGTTTTCTCTCTTTAATAAGTAAACATTTTTAACATTTGTTTAGTTGTCAGTTGGATAGGTTCTGGGAGTTGTCAGCAGAACAGAAATATATAGTGCACGATTCTCAACTTTCCACAACTGCTCTCTTATAGGTGAGAAAGTAATTTAAATCTCCTAGGCCTCAGACTGATAACTGGTAGAAATCCTATCCTTTAAACTTCAGCTAATTTTTAAAAGTTAAAAAAATTATCTATCTTGGAGGTTCAGTGGTTAAGAATCTGTGCTTCTGTGCAGGGGATGTGAGTTCAATCCCTGATTAGGGAACTGGGGATTTCATATTCTACATGCTGTGTAAAATGGCAAAAAGAAAAAATATATATGTACATATATATATACATATATATATAAAATATAATTCTTATTTTATTCCCATTAGTCCGGGCACAGATGTCACTACAGAGCTGGATAGCTGGATTGATAAGTTTTGCTTAGATGCTGATGTCTTCGTTTTGGTTGCAAATTCCGAATCAACTCTAATGAACACGGTAGGATCTTATCATTGTTTTGTTTGAGTGATAGAATATGAAGTAATATCCCTTCTGATTATGAAAAGTAAGGGAAATCCAAATCATGTATTAGAAGGAAGCTGTGATATCAGGGGTGAATGAAGGGGTTTGTGTTTCTCTGGGACTAGAAGGACTGATTTTGGATTGATGGTTCTAGCTTATAGTGAGTATTTGAGTCTAAGGTGTGTTGTTGACATTCACTGTAGTTATTTGCAAGTTTCTAAAGGAACAGACACCAGAATTGTTAGGCTGTTGACTTAAGTATTTTAAATAAGATATAACACTCCCACCTCACCTCCCTGTCTGGCAGGCAAAGCTTTTCATATTTTGAGTTTTGTCAGCTTTCTCACAAAGGTTTACCTGTGTATGCCCTAGATTTCTGCTTACCTGTGTACACTCTAAGCTGCTGTTAAACGCAGAAGATTATTTATCCAGGATATCTAGAACCAGACATAAATAATCTTTCCAGAGTTTTGATATCTAATATCCAAAGCTGTAGTATAATTTTTAAACATTATTCCTCAAAAGCATATAAATGGCTAAACACCATTAAAACCTAGGTGTTACCAACAAGTCCTGTTTTGTCACTGTGTTATTAGTGTTTATGTGGCCCGATCTATATCCTAAACCATGTTGTTCTGACAGCACTGACAACTGTTTACAACCTGATGGTGTAAAAAATAGGTAAATGTTTAAAGTCTGGTTTAGAGTAACTCCATTATTTAGGTGTCAGATAAACAAACTTTGATATACATCTTGACTTTGGTACCTTTGTTTATGTTATTCTTGGCTCACAATTCTTTCCCCTCTCAATTTTTCCATCTTTCAAAAAGCTGTTATCAGTACCATCAAGCTCATCTTTATCACCACTTCCTCCTTTATAGATCATTTCTTAATTTCAGTTGGATGTTTATAGCATTTATGGTGCATACCTTTTATTGTTTATTATGATACGTGTATCTTACATTAATTTACTTAGTGTAAATCTTCAAGAATATTTGAGGTAGATTTTTAAAAATACTATCATATCTAGCAATATCTTATGTCCTGCATGTAGTAGAAACAGATAAATATTTGTTCAATTGAATTTCAATAAAGACTCATGAGAGAAGCAGGAAAACCTTAACTTTTGCTTTCTTATATTTTAATTTTGTCATCTCTGGAAGTTTAATGTTCAGAGTGCTTTGGGATCTTTTATTTCAGTGGGTGTTCTGGATGTTCTCACTGTTGTTAAATGGTTCAAACTTTTAGATTCAAATAAGGTTTCACGTATAAATTTAGAAATAAAGTTGCTTTAAAAGTGAACATACTGTTGGGTATTGGATGTTTTTCAGGAAAAACAGTTTTTTCACAAGGTAAATGAGCGACTTTCCAAGCCTAATATTTTTATCCTGAATAATCGTTGGGATGCCTCTGCATCAGAGCCAGAATATATGGAAGATGTAAGTTACATTTTTTTCCCTTAAGTTTTGAAATATAGTAATGTACATTGGTAATTGAGAAAACAATACACATCGTAGAATAGAACATCATAAGCAGCTATTCTCTTACTTGAGAAAAGAGTATAATTGTACAAAATCTGAAGTGGATATGTGCTAAGGACAGAGTATTAAGCTACTTTGAAATAAAGTTGTATTATGACAGTACTGTCAAATACATTTTAGATCTTGAAACATCCTTTTTAATTCTCTGTTTAAGTATAACAACAGAAGAGTGTACAAATCATTGGTGTCCAGCTCAATGAATTTTACAAATTTAATACCTTTGTAAGGGTCCAGGTCAAGAAGCAGAACATTCCAGCACCCCAGTATCCCCCATTTCTAGCCTCTACCCTCCAACCGAAGGATAACCACTTGCGTCTCTGATAGCCTAAATTAATTTTTCGGGTTGGTCAACTTTGTGTAATGGAACCACGTAGTATCTACTTCTGTGTCAGGTTTCCTTTGTTCAACATTAAATTTGTGACATATATCCATTCTGTTGTGCATAGATGAAGTACATTCTCATTGTGGTATAGTCTTTCATCCTATGAATAACAGTTGATCTCTTCATTCTGGTAGTGATGGGTATTTAGGTAAATTTCCTTCTTTTAGCTATTATGAATAATGCTGCTGGGCATATTCTTGTGCATGTCTTTTTGTTGCACACTGGTGTATATTTCTCTTGGATATGTACTGGTGGTTCTCACGGTGAGGGGTTGTGTGCTACTGGCATCTAGTGGGGAGAGGCTTGCAATGCTGTTAAACAACCTGTAACACAGAATAGCTCTTGCCCCCAAACCAGGTTTATCCAACTCACAGTGTCAGTAACGCAGGAATCAGTAATCCATGGGTATAGATTGAGCAGTAGAATTCCTGGATTATAGGTAAAGAATATGCTATTTTAATAAATGCAGCCCAAGAGCTTTTTGAAGCGCCCATTTAAGTTTATATTTCCATCACCACATTGAGAGTGCCGCATGATTTCTGTCATTGCCAGTACTTGGTATTTTTTGCTTTTGTTTTTCATTTTAGTCATGCTGGTGGTTTTAGAAACTTTAGAAAGGATGAAGAATCTGGCATTTAGTGTACAAGTAATATTTAATTTGCTTGATGATATTTCTGATTTTAATAGTAGTATGTATTTATTATTTTTTTAAGAAAACTTATGGAGAATTCTTTGGCATTCTAGTGGTTAGGACTTCATGCTTCCATTGCAGGGGACATGGGTTCAATCCTTGGTTAGGGAACTAAGATCCCACAAGCCACATGGCCTGATCAAAAACAAACAAACAAAAAGACTTCAGAAAATACATTAAAAAAATAAAATTTATCCTGTCCCATCACTATTCACATGTTAGATTATTTGCTTTCATTCTTCCCCTGACCCCCCCCAAATTGAAATTTTGCTTAATGTGAAACCTTATATCCTGTTATTAACTTGTTTTGTAATCATACTCTTTCAAATCAAGCTCTCATTTAATCATCAGAGAATCAGAAGATAGCACCCACAGATTGTTCTTCTCCATTCCTCTTTAGTTTAATTTTATTAAGTCTTAACATGGAGGTCTCTTATCATAGCCATAATGTTAAAGGCTGGTACTAAACCCTAACTTCTAATCCTTATTCCTAATTTAGATACTCAAGTGCTAATCTTAAACTTAATGTCACAGCTCTAATCCATAGCTAATGTATTCTCCCCAATTTTAATTCCCAGTGTTTTTTGGAAGAAAAATATACCGTTTATGCTCTGATTTCAAAATAAAACTAACTTCATTGTAGCAAATTTATTGCAGCACTTACTTTCTAATTTTAAAGGTATTAATAGCTTCATTGTAGAAAATTTAGAAAATAAAATCCTAAGGAAGAAATTAAATTGCCACCCATTTTAGTGAGTGTTGCCTGTATGCCATGTATTAATTACATAAATGTGTATACACATCATATATCCTTAATACAGAATTAAAAACCTTTCCCTGTGCTATTAAGTACTAGTATTTGTCTACAATATATTTCTTAATGGTTGTGTAGTATTTGATGGTCCATCAGAATTTTAAATTAAATGTTCAAGGAAGAATCATTAAGTTAAGAGGAAGATTTCCTATCAGCAAGTATCAGACTTCATTTATTAGAATTTTTGGATTTATTTGTTAATTATAAGGCAAAACTAACAAAACGTTGTAAAGCAGCTATACTCCAGCTTTTTAAAAAGTAGTTGAAAAAAATAAAGGTATAAAAAAAGTATAAGGCAGCTACTGCTGCTGCTGCTGCGTCGCTTCAATCGTGTCCGACTCTGTGCGACCCCATAGACGGCAGCCCACCAGGCTTCCCGTCCCTGGGATTCTCCAGGCAAGAACACTGGAGCGGGTTGCCATTTCCTTCTCCAGTGCATGAAAGTGAAAAGTGAAAGTGAAGTCGCTCAGTCGTGTCCGACTCTAGAGACCCCATGGACTGCAGCCCACCAGGCTCCTCCGTCCATGGGATTTTCTAGGCAAAAGTACTGGAGTGGGGTGCCATTGCCTTCTACATAGTATAGTAACCAGTTCAGTTCAGTTCAGTTCAGTCGGTCAGTCGTGTCCGACTCTTTGTGACCCCATGAACCACAGCATGCCAGGCCTCCCTGTCCATCAGCAACTCCTGGAGTCCACCCAAAACCATGTCCATTGTGTTGGTGATGCCATCCTTAATATCACTATAAATGGAATTTAGTATAGGCCTGTAACTCATATTTGTTTAGTTATTAGAATTCTTTTAATACCCCCTTTTTTTTTTTTGCTAGGTACGCAGACAGCACATGGAAAGATGCCTGCATTTTTTGGTGGAGGAGCTCAGAGTTGTGGATCCTTTAGAAGCACGCAATCGTATCTTTTTTGTTTCTGCAAAGGAAGTTCTTAGTGCTAGAAAGCACAAAGCACAGGGGATGCCAGAAGGTGGTATGTATTCATTATAGATTTCCTGTTGAAATACGAATATAGATTATAAAAGTAGCATGCAAATATCTTATCTTCCTATATACTAGGTTTTAAACTCTTCATCTAAATATTACAGGTGGGGCACTTGCAGAAGGATTTCAGGCAAGATTACAAGAGTTTCAGAATTTTGAACAAATCTTTGAGGTAGGAATTTTGTGAATGTATTGACTGATATAAAACTGTAGCATTGGTTGGAAAGTGAGCATAATCTTCTGTTTTCATTACCTGTCTTTGTTAATAACCTTTGGTGTTATTTAGTGTAGTTTCTGACAGAACAAGTGAAGCAAAGAAAGTTTGAAGAAAGAAGGTCCCTGCAAAATGGATGATCTGTAAGAACAGAGAATTAAAGATTGTAATTTCTTATTCTTTTTTTTTTAATGTATTTGTATCTAAATGAGACATTATTTTCTAATATTGTGTTGTGTGATGAATATAATACTCTATATTCAGTAGTTAGGGACAAGATTAAAAAAATGTAATTGCTGTTGGAATGGGTAATAGAGCAAAATGAAGATCTTTTTTCTTTTGATAGAACATAGTTAATGCCACTTGACAAAAGTTAATAACATTTCTCAACTGTATTGCCACCTATTAATTCTCCATGTTTTATGCCAGATGTGCTGAACAAAACAAACGGATGCAAAAATAATTAAGATACAGGTCCTATACTTTAGGGGAATCTAAGCTACTGAGGTGCAGGAATAACTAATGTGTGTGCCAGAAGATCCTGTTACATTTTGGGATAGGTGTTTTATTCAGAGACCTTAAAACATCCTAGATTGACTGAAAAATACTTTAGCTGTTAATCTTCTCAGCTCTCATTTAGCTCTATCTAGTTGTATTTATTAGATTACATATCTCCTCACCCCCAGATGAACACAAATACTCAGAACTGAAAAAACTTCCATCTGTAATTCTTCCTTATAAGTAGTAACTATTATAATACTAAGGACATAAATATTGAATGTACTTGGCAGAATTTTTAAAATTAATCATTTGCTCACTATCCCCTACTTTTAATTTGGTGAGAAGAAGACAGACCATTAGGTAGACAAACACAAAATGTTTAAGACAGCCTACTCTCTGTACCCTTGGTAAGGTGTTTCTGATTCTTCAGAGGTCCCTGGAATATCAACAGGTGTTCTGTCAAGTTAAGCTGTAGGATACATGATATCCCAGTTACTTAAAGATCATTTTTATATTCTTTCCCTTTTTTTGCACAAGAGATTCAGTCCTCTACCCACTCTTATCAGGAACAGTCATTTCATCCATGGGAAGAATATTGGGGAGAGTATCTTTTGTTGTTTTGCTCATCTTTTCTTATTTATTGAGCTTTTCTTTCTTTGTGTGTATGTGTTTATCATTGATTTCTCCTACCAAATCATGTACTGTTCATTTATACACTCATACCTCTTTCATATCGGTTCCTGGTACAGCTTTTGCTTTCCCAGAATATCTCCTTGAAGAGGTGGGAAGAAGAATAAAAGATGTGCTGTAGAGCACTGGTTGCCAAACCTGGCTGGTGATGAGAAACACATGAGGTACTTTAGAGACCTACAGGCTCCTGACCTATCCCAGAGACTTAATCCAGTAGGGCTAGGGATGGACCTAGGAATCTCTTAAATCTTTAAAGCTCCCCAAGTGATTGCAATAATCAGGAAGAGTTGGGAACTGTTGTTTCTAATATTTTTAGAAGAAACTTGGTATTTCACTTTTTTATTTTAAAAGTTCTTTTGAGAATCTAAAAATTATGTTTGGAAAAAACTATGAGCAAGAGCTTTTCCATGAAGTTGTAGAGAATGTTAGGCTTTAGAGTCTGAAATTTTTGTTTAAAGCTATGATAGACATAAAATGAGAATTAGTTAAAAATGATTTGAATTTACCTAAGGAAATAGTCATATGGGCAAACAATTTTATCTTGATGGCCAAACCTTTTTTTGGTAATTACATTGACAGCTCTTTTCAACTTTTTGCCAAAGCTCAAATTTGTTACCTTTAAAATTAATTTTGATAATTTATGATTTCTTATTAATTGATACATTGCTGAGAGTTTATAATTTAGTATATAATTGTTTATTTAAAAATTTTTGTATTCCTTTCCTATATCTGTCTATATACCTATATATAGATACATCATTAAATAAGGTATATAAGAAACATATATTTTAATATTAATTGAGATTTGTCAATGATTTTATTGCTTTGCTGTATCCTCTAAAGATTAATTGAATAATTTATCAGCTTATAAATAGCATTTTTTGGTTGTTAGTCATTCAGTTCAGCTAATGTTTACAGAAAGTTTTTTTCTGCTTTCATTATAAAAGGGAATGAATTTGTCTGTGAGTGTAGCTTTGGATGTCTTCCATGGCTTTCAGTATCCAGATTTCATTGTTGATTAATTTTTAATTATAGTTTTTGGCATTTCCTACTCAATACAGGAGTTATTAACATTCAGGTATTTTGATTCTTCCCATATGACTTTTCTTGATTTCTCTTTTTTTACATTGTGATGACAACATGTGGCCTTAAATGCCCATTTTCTGTTTTCAGAATTGACTTCTGTTTGTGTGTGTGTAGTCTTACGGTTTTTGTGAAAAGAAAAACTGTACCAAGTTCATCATTTTATCAAACAATCTGATCTTTACCATAGACCTCTTGAGATTCATTTGATTTAGAAGAAGCTGAAAGGTATATGGTATCTTGGTGTTCTTTGTTGCACTTCTTCTGTCAGTTTAAAATATTTCCAAGTAACACGTTTGGAGTGGTAAATAGCATGTTTTTAGGTATTTGGGGTCTTTTATCAAGGGGACTTGACAAATTTGTTTTATGTTTTAATTACACATAAATATTAATATTTATAAATTTGTAACTATGTATGACTAGTTGTAAGCTATTTTCTTTAGATGTTAGTAGAAAATCAGAAGATCTTAACTGAAGTGTGATTATTGTTTTGCTTCTAATCTTTAATAAGTTTTCAAGCAGCTTCTAGCATATTCTGACAAGATGGAATTTAAATTGTCTGGTGTGGTATTTTAAACTTCACCTTATGAAAGCAGAGTTCCTGATGAAATAAGTCTGGTACTACTGCAGGCTATATGTGACTTCCATGGAGATTCATAAGTATGTTAGTGTATATAGGACTCTGAGAAATGGTTCGGTAAAGCTTTATTTAAATCAGCATTTCCTATACTTCGTTTGGAATAGAGTATTTCTTTTGTAGTTGACTTTTGATATTTTTCTGAGCAGTGGGAACATCAATGTGGCATACTTTTTAATTAGAAAACAATTGCCTGCTTTCTTCTTTCTACATATTCACTACTGTATATTTTTGGATCAAGGAATAACTTGTAAAAGATTTTTCCTTTTTGTCTAGTCTAGCTCTAATACTGTGCTGTTATCTACAAATTTGGGGTCTTCATTGCTGATATCTAGATCTGCTTCATCGAGGAACATAGAATTTCTTTTAACGTTTTTTTCTTTTAAAACTATTCTTATTCTTTTATAATAGTTTTGTAAAGGTTAATTTGGCAATTAATGAGACAGTTATTTAAAGTAAAATCAAAGCTTTGTTTTGGTCATTAAAAAATAAGCAGTTGATATTATGGTTGATATTATGTAGTTTTGGTGGGTTTTGCTCTGGCATGTACAAAACAGTAATACTCTTAACTTCCTAACACTAATCTTTTCAAGATTAATGATAAATGAGAAACTTATAAATGAGCTTGATGATGAGCAACAATGAGACTATGCTCTGAAAAAAGTAGTGGGCTCTGAGTTAAGCAAACTGTTAGCTAAATGAATTATCCTCATGTACCCTGGAGCTAAAGAAATGAATCTGTTTTGTTTTCTACCCACTCCAGTATTCTGGCCTGGAGAATTCCATGGACTGTATAGTCCATGGGGTCACAAAGAGTCGGACATGACTGAGTGCTTTCACTTTCTGTAAAGTGAATTGAACAAAATAATCATTTTAGAGATGTGAAGGCTTAATATAGATTATAAATAAGACATTGATTGAAACAGTGCTGCTAGGGTATTGACTGCCTTTAAAACTTGAAAGCTATTTATTTTGATAAAGGATAGTATTACTTTAGGAAGTAATTATCACAGTTCGTACCAGTTTTATATTAAGCTCAAGAAAATAAATTCATGGAAATATTAGAGAGTTGGAAGGTATATCCTTCTAAAAATTTATTGTAAAAAATAAACATGGTGTCCTACAGAACATCTATTTTGGGTATTGATGTTGTGACCCAGATGAGTGTTCCTTGATTGTTCGAAGACCAGCTAACATTTCTCTATAGATGCTTGAAGTTGTTTTCAGATGTTAATGTCAGTATAGAATTAGACTTTCTATGAATTAAAAGTGAAAGGCCAATTTTAATTTAATAATTTTGCAAAGATTTAAGTGATGAATCACAATAAATGTTTTAAATAACAAGCAGTATGCACACATACTGAAATTGAAACAATTTTACAAAAGAAACATCCATGATCATATGTGACGCATTTTGATGTATTATTCTCTGTGTAAAAAATACTCGTCATGAATCACTGATTTGTACAACTGTTAGTAAGTTAAGAGCTGCAGTTAACTTGAAAGTAAAACATGAGATAACGTATCATTCTGACCTGTATCCACACTCTATATTGTCCCATGACAATAATGGGATTATCTTAGAAATAGCTATAGATATTTTCTATAAACAATTTAAAATACTATGTTGTGTACTGTTAAAAGAGTATTTTTCAGTTTGTTCGGGCTTTAATCTGTAGAAGTTCTTTCATGAATTTTATGTGGCATCATTCAACTAATTTTTCTCAATGTAGAATTCTGGTTCCATGGCTTAAGAACTTTATGAGGTTATCAATTACAAATTTGAGAAAGATCAAGATAGATGAACTAGAAATAGATTAAAGGTGATCCAAGTAAAATTAGTAATCTAATAGGAAATCTTTTTTAACATTGAAAATAGTACCCTTTTTAATTTGTTTTTGAAGATAGTATAGTCAAAGATCCATTGCACATTACTGTGTAAAATTACACAAAGCTATGAACTTGCTGTTAAAGTTTTTTTACTTTTGAATCCTTGACTTTTTTTAACCTTTATAACTTTAAGTTGTGTTTATGTTTCATTTATTTTTTTTCCTTATGTCAGTTTTGGTTAATGTTATGAACAGCAAGTTTTTGTGTTTAAATTCCTGAAAATGCTTGGATGGAATTACAGTAATGTGTTATGGCTTGGGCCCCTCGCAGGAGTGTATCTCGCAGTCAGCAGTGAAAACAAAGTTTGAACAGCACACTATCAGAGCTAAACAGATACTAGAAACTGTGAAAAACATAATGGATTCAATAAACGTGGCAGCAGCAGAGAAAAGGTATGAATTCATTTTATTGCAAAATAAAAATTATTTTTGTGTCAGCATAAAAAGACTGATATAAAATTTTTATTATTATTGAATACCTTTCACACTAACATCAGCCTGATAGGTTTAGCTGATGCCTACTTGCATGTTTTTTAATCAGTATTTGAAACTGTTAAGCATTTTTTTTTTTAACAACCTTAAGCACATATTTACATTCTCAGTATTGCATTC
Organism: Bison bison bison; assembly: GCF_000754665.1. Classification (NCBI taxonomy): domain Eukaryota; kingdom Metazoa; phylum Chordata; class Mammalia; order Artiodactyla; family Bovidae; genus Bison; species Bison bison. The sequence continues at coordinate 942,350 of NW_011494939.1, forward strand.
TCCAGAGAAGGCAATGGCACCCCACTCCAGTACTCTTGCCTGGAAAATCCCATGGATGGAAGAGCCTGGTAGGCTGCAATCCATGGGGTCGCTGAGGGTCGGACACGACTGAGCGACTTCACTTTGACTTTTCACTTTCATGCATTGGAGAAGGAAATGGCAACCCACTCCAGTGTTCTTGCCTGGAGAATCCCAGGGACGGGGGAGCCTGGTGGCCTGCCGTCTATGGGGTCGCACAGAGTCGGACACGACTGCAGTGACTTAGCAGTAGCAGCATTGCATTCTCAGAATATGATCTCAGTATTATGTGTGAGTTGTGAGTTTTAAATGTTCAGTGACTTGGAAATATCTTTAAAGCAGTGAAAGAACCATTTCTTCAAACAGAATTTTTCAAAGTTCAAAACAGGTGACTTTTTTTTTACATTCAACCTATTACTCATCTTTTATTTACTCATATGTTGAAATCTTGAAATCACTCTTTTATGCCAGTTGTGGTTTTATATCAGCTGGTAAACAAGCAAGGTGGTACTACCTGCCAGCCAGAAGGTGAACTTGGTAAGCATTACTCCATATGTCATACTGTAGTACAGTATTTTATTCCATTTATTGTCTTATAATGATGAAAACGAACACAGAAACCAGCACTATTCAAAGAAAAGGGTAGTTCTCACAAACTTGGTACACTTGAAACTAAGATCAAGATGTTATTAGATGTTACAAGCATAATGATGTTAAGCCTCAACTGAACCTTTAAGTGAACTTAAGCCAATCAATGGAAGGATATAAAGCATCTAAGATTAAATCCAAGACGATATCAAATTGGAAATTTTAAATGTATTTGATCTTGCTGAGAAGAAAACTCCTCTCATATCTAGGTCTGTTGCCTAATTCTGGCACTTTTGCAGGATGCATTATGTATAAAATTAGAGAATTTGCAGCATAATAAACACAAGGGTCAGAACCCAGAGTCTGATCGCTAGCCTTGTCACAGTGTTTCTGTTTATTGAACTCAGTTGCTGTATTACGGTAGCCAAAGTAAGTATTGGTCCACTGGGTTGACCTTAATTTTTATAAAAATATAAACATTGAAATAAACCTGGCACAAAAAACAGGTGTGAATTGAGGATGGTTTGTAACTCTTTTAGCTAAAGATATTAAAAAAAAAATCTCAGGCTTTTGTTTTCCTATATCATCCAAGGGTTAACAGATTTAGCAGATAGTAAATATTCTAGGCTTTGTGGGTCATACTGTCTATTTTGCAGCTACTCAGTTCTGCAGTTTAGAGCAAAAGCAGCCGATTACACCCAGTAGGTACATGAATGCATGTGACTGTATTCCAAGGAAACTAACAAAAACTAGCAGCTGGCTGGTTTGAGCTTGCAGGGTGCTTTATTAAGTAGACTCAATAATGAGTTAGTTCTATTTTAAATATTTGTATCTGTGAATTGGGTGCAGATTTAGAATCCTTATTAATCCTTTGTGGGATTCAGGTGCCACAGGAGCAGAGAGAGAGCAGTTTCTCTCCAGTCATCTGTAAAACATTTTATGAGTGAAATGTTATTTGAATCCCTTTTAGATGTTGAAATACAAGGTTTTTTTTTTTTTTTTCTTATATCACACTAACAGATGGTTCAATATATGTGTCTCCTTAATTTCTTTAGAACTTAAATGTATCCTGAATATTAATTACTTTTCATACTACAATAGGGTTTATTCAATAGAAGAGAGGGAAGACCAAATTGATAGACTGGACTTTATCCGAAACCAGATGAACCTTTTAACACTGGATGTTAAAAAAAAAATCAGGGAGGTTACAGAGGAGGTTGCAAATAAGGTGGGTAACGTTAGCTTTGTGATAATATCTGGGAATGATAATACTTTTGATAGTGCTAAAAATATTATCCATCTGTTACTTTAAAAGAATATTAAGTTTTTTCATTTTGATTTTTTTGAGTAGTCAGTCATCTTGTTTAAATTTTCTAATTTTGATTTTTTTGTATTTCCAGGTTTCATGTGCAATGACAGATGAAATTTGTCGACTCTCTGTTTTGGTTGATGAATTTTGTTCTGAGTTTCATCCTACTCCAAGTGTACTGAAAGTATATAAAAATGTAAGTTACATTAAGTGTTATTCAGATACAGTTTACTTATCTTGCTGCTGCTACTGCTGCTGCTAAGTCGCCTCAGTCGTGTCCGACTCTGTGTGACCCCATAGACGGCAGCCCACTGAGTCTTATTCCACTCTTCAGTGATTTGGGCATTTTAGCGTCTTCATGGCAATCAGTACAGGATTAAACTGTTAGATCTCCTATGCATTCTTATAATAAATATAAATTATAAAATACACAAGAAAATTATCCACTTCAAAAGAATAAAGTCATTTCAGTGTTTACTACTTTTTTAGTGTTTTTATAAAGTCTGTATATGTTCTAGAGAAGAAAATAATGTGGACACTTATCACCATTGTTAACAGGAGTTAAATAAGCACATAGAAGACGGAATGGGAAGAAATTTGGCTGATCGGTGCACCAATGAAGTCAACGCTTCAATGCTTCAATCCCAGCAAGAAATTATTGGTAATATTTATGTCTGCAAGTTCCTATGTAGTTTTTTCATATGTATATTTATTAAAATATCTTTTAGATATCTTATAAAATGTAAAACATTATTTACTGTTGTTAACCAAAGTATCATAATTTGGTTCTTTCTAGAAAATTTGAAGCCATTACTTCCAGCTGGTATTCAGAATAAACTACATACACTGGTTCCTTGCAAGAAATTTGATCTTAGCTATGATCTAAATTGCCACAAGTTATGTTCAGATTTTCAAGAGGATATTGTATTTCGTTTTTCTCTGGGCTGGGCTTCTCTTGTCCATCGTTTCTTGGGCCCTACAAATGCTCAGCGGGTGCTTCTAGGATTATCGGAGCCTATCTTTCAGGTATCTATCTATATATAAATAGTTTTTGGTAGGCTTTTTTTTTTTAATTTTCTATTTGTGTAGGCTTTTTATTAGGTGGTTATTGCTATACTGTACAGGTGTGTATCTGATTCTACCAGTTGAGAGTCTCTTTTTATTTCATTTGTGTGATTTTCTCTGTAGAACTAGCTGTGTCAGCTTTGCTTATTTGTACGGTAATATTTATGATATAGAGCCATTTTAGAATTAGGTATACTACTATGTTTAAGGGAAAGCCAATTCCCAAATTTTCATTCAATACTGTTGTAGGTTACTCTGCATTCACTTTTGATATTCTATTTTGTAAATTTTCTAATCTTAATCATTAAAAAAAACTATTTTGAATTTATCAACTCAGTAATTTTTCAGGAAACTTACAGGGTTTTAAAACCATTGCCACAATCCAGTTTTAGAACATTTCTGTCACCCTTGAGGATATGCTTGTGCCTGTTTGCAGTCAGGCTTCATTTCCACTGCCAGCCCTACTGCTAGTCAGGTTTCTCTAGCTATTATTTTTGCTCTTCCTGGACATTTCCTATGAATGGAATCATACAAAATGTGACTCGCTACTTTCACTTAGCGTAATGTTTTCAAGATTTGTCATCATACTGTATGAATGTTGTAGCATGTATCAATCAATATTCAGCATTTCTTTTGTATCACTGAATAGTATTCTGCCATGGCTGTCACACATATTATTTATCCATTCATCAACTGATGGACATTTGAGTTGCTTGTACTTTTTGGCTATTACGAATAATGGTGTTATAAATACCCATATACTGTTTTTATGTGGGCATGTGTTTTCATTTCTCTTGAGTATTTAGGAATGAAATTGCTGAGCCATATGGTAACTCCATGTTTAACTTTCTGAGGAACTGCCAAACTGTTTTCCAAAGCAGATGCACCATTTTTCATTCCACCAGCAATGTATTAACATTCTGTTTCTCCACGTTCTAATCAAGGCTTTTTTTTCTGGCAGATACAAAGTTGTATCTCATTGTATTAATAGTTTCGATTTGTGTTTCCCTAATGACTGATGATTTTGAACATCATTTCATATGCTTATTCTTGTATTTCATTTTATAACATGTCTATTCAAATTTTTTGCTCATTTTTAAATTAGGTTATTTGACTTCTTACTGACTTTTAAGAGTCCTTTACATATATTCCAGATATAAGTCTTTATCAGATACATGATTTCAAAATATTTATGTTTTTCTAGTCTGTAGCTTGCCTTTTAATTTTCTTATGGTATGTTTTAAAGTGTAAAGGTTTTAATTTTTATTTTATTATGCTTTCATTTTTTATTTTTATTTATTTATTATTTTTGGCTGCACGGCTTGTGGGATCTTAGTTCCCTGACCAGAGGTTGAACCCAAGCCCTTGGCAGTGAAAGTGTGAAGTCCTAACTACTGGACCACAAGGAAATTCTCAAGGTTTTAATTTTGAAGCCCAATATTTTTTTAAAAGATTGTGGTTTTGGTGTGAAAAAAATTTTATATGCAGTTTTAATTTCTCTTGAGACTTGAGGGCCTATTGTTATAAGACAGACTCATTGTATATTATAAAAATCTATTCTTTATGGTTTCAGACCATTTTTATTTTCTTCATGTATTTATGGTAAACTCATTAATTGGAGTCATTCTTTTTGTAGTTTTACTGCTGTAATTTTAAAAGAGAATATAATAGAATTTTTTAAATGATTATTCCATGTATAGCTGTTTAATTGAATTAATTCTTTACCCCTCAACCTTATCAGCTCCCCAGATCTTTAGCTTCTACTCCCACTGCTCCTTCCAACCCAGCAACGCCAGATAATGCATCACAGGAAGAACTCATGGTTACCCTAATAACAACATTAGCCTCTCTTACATCTAGAACGTCTATGGGCATCATTGTTGTTGGAGGAGTGGTAAGAAACAGTACCTTTTTTTTTAGAAACAGTATTTTTTGGTGTAATTAAAATTGAAATTTTTGCAAAGCTACCTGCTAGATCAGGAAAAGAATGTTTACTTCTGTTTCCAGATTCTATAAGATGATATGAAAAGTTGTAGGTTAAAATTAGTGAACTGAGTTTCGTGGATCTAATCTTTAAAATTTTTTAAATATTTATGTGTTTTTTAATTTTTTTTAATTGGAAGATAATTACTTTACAATGTTGTGTTGGTTTCTGTCATACAACAGTGTGAATCAGCCATAATATACATATATCCCCTCCCTCCTAGGCCTCCCTCCCACTGCCCTAAATATTTATTTTTATATTAAAATATAATTCACATATAAAATTGTATTAGTTTGAGGGGTACCACAGGATTTAATGTATGTATGTATTGTGAAATGGTTATCACAACATACATTTTTAAGTAATATTTCCATCACAGCACACAAAGAAATAATACTTATACATTGGAATAACAATGATCCAGCGCCCTTATCTAGCCTTCTCCAAATACCAAAGAGATCACCTTAAAGTATTAAATGTTATTTTTTGTAGTAGTTCTTACATGTTAAAAAATTTTTTTATGTCATTAACAGCATAGGTTTACTTGTTTTCCTTTTTTTTAATTGACATGTAGTTTGATTTACAATATTGTGTTTTAGATGTACAGCAAAGTGATTGTTACACACATACAGACGTGTATATATATATATATATATAGCTATTTTCAGATTCTTTTATAGGTTATTATAAAATATTGAGTATAGTTATCTGTGCTATAAGTAGGTACTTGTTGGCTACTTGGCTACTTTTTTTTTTTGGCCTCACTGCATGGTATGTGGGATCACAGCTGTGTGTGTGTGTACGTGCACCTAGTCATGTCTGCCTCTGAATCCACACGAAGAACCATGAGGTTCCTCTGTCTGTGGAATATTCCAGGCAAAAATACTGGGATGATTGCCATTTCCTACACCAGGGGTTCTTCCTGACCCAGGGATCAAATATGTCTCCTGCATTGGCTGCTGCTGCTGCTGCTGCTGCTAAGTCGCTTCAGTCGTGTCTGACTCTGTGCGACCCCATAGACAGCAGCTCACCAGGCTCCCCCGTCCCTGGGATTCTCCAGGCAAGAACACTGGAGTGGGTTGCCATTTCCTTCTCCAATGCATGAAAGTGAAAAGAGAAAGTGAAGTTGCTCAGTCGTGTCAGACTCTTAGCGACCTCATGGACTGCAGCCCACCAGGCTCCTCCGTGCATGGAATTTTCCAGGCAAGAGTACTGGAGTGGGGTGCCATTGGCAGGCAGATTCTTTTACCACTGCACCACCCAGGAAGTCCCCATAGTTCCCTGACCAGGGATCAAACCCATACCCCCTGCAGTGGAAGTACAGAACCTTAACCACTTGACTGCCAGGGAAGTCTATTTTATATATAGTTTGTTTTGATTTTTTAAACTTTTGACCTAAAAAAATTATCATCCCTTTTTGAGATACATTGAATCAACTTACCAAATACTCGGCAGGTTATAAAAGTTCTTGCCTGCTATTTCTGTGCTGCTCCTTTTTCAGCTTGATTTTCAGTAATTTCATATTTTCTTATAGAGAAGGAAGATAACATTTTTTAAAAAATGGATCTAACTCAAGGATCTGTACAGAGCCAATGCATTTTCTAAAATGCCTTTTAGTACAGTCTCCCTAGTAGTATCTTTCTTTCTCAAAGTAAGCTGTGAATTTATCTTACAGATTTGGAAAACTGTAGGTTGGAAACTCATATCTGTTTCATTAAGTATGTATGGAGCTTTGTATCTTTATGAAAGGCTCACTTGGACCACCCGTGCCAAGGAGAGAGCCTTTAAACAGCAATTTGTGAATTATGCAACTGAAAAACTGCAGATGATTGTTAGCTTCACAAGCGCAAACTGCAGCCATCAAGTACAACAGTAAGTTGAAAGATTCATCTGTGTTTTTGTTTTAAAGCTTTACTGAAGTATGACGTAATGCAGAAATGCACGAATAAGAGTACCAAAGAATTAGCACAACGTGGACAGATTTTATAATTGCCACCAAAATGGAAAAAATAGAATGATCAAATAGTGGGCTCAAAATAAATGCATGGTGGTTATTTTTTACTATTACAGCCCAGATTTATAGGCATGATTTTTTTTTAAACTCGAGAATTTTATAATAATAATAAATACCTGGGTCTTCTGAGTTTCTTTTATGTATCTCAAATATTTGGTAATTTAGTAAAAATACATAGGAGCCCAGTCAAATCGATGCATACATAATATTCTGTATTAGGGTGCTACTGACACCTGAATTAGAAAGTTTTCTGAGCTAAAGATAATTGCAATTTAGTAGAAGAAGCAACATGTACATAATTATTTTTAAAAAAGATGAAAAATGATAGGTAATGAGAGCTTCATAATGTGAGGCTCTAGAATCTTAAAGCATAAAAGACAGTGGATCAGTAAAGGTCTCCTGGAGGAGAGGTAGCCTGGTGAGATTTGAATGTGCAGAATAGAAAGAGGGAAACAGAGAAAAGAGCCCAAACTAGAAACATGAGATAATTTCAGTGTGGCAGATGTGTACATAAGAGCCGTCCACTGGAGTGTAAGCCTAACAATAGGACAGGTTTGGATAATCAGGAATCTTGGGAGTGACATCATTAAATTTAAGCTCTAGAACAGATAACTTGGCAGTGGTATAGTGTGTAAAATGGTTTAGCCTCAGGAGACAAAAACTGCCAGAAGATTGAACTGTTTCAGACACAAGATCAGAGCCTGTAATAACCTATTTAGAGCTGTAGGGAACGGAAACAACGAGGTCACAGAATTGAGACCACTGATGTAGTTCATTCATTTCCCAGATATTTATTGAGCTATTTTATTTAATGGTGTTAATTTTGATTTATTTATATTAATGAGGATGACATAGACCTCCAAAAGAAATCAGTCGAGGTTCACATTTCATAAAAAGAGAATGAAGCTTTCCATTCATCATTATCAAACATTAATCACCTACCATGTGACAATAACTATAGCTAAAAGTTATGGTAGATTACAAGTTAAAGATAATGTGTTCTTTCTTAAATGACTTTAGACTTCAACAGAGGCAACTTCAAAAAATTATTCCAGTTAAAATAATACTAGCCAAATATTAATGTAGTAAAATGTTAAAATAGATGCTTCAATTTGTCTAACCTTGGTATTTGGTCAGATGAGGAGAGATGGGAGAGGGAAAAGACCATGGGAAAGATGAAGATGGGCAAAAGAATAGGAGGATAGTTGCAGAGAAAAACAAGTCAGTCAATCAAAGTCCAGTGGTACACACCTACTAGGCATGCTCCCAATAGCAAACACACAATATTTGCCAAAGTCCACGTATTAACTAGCACACAAATACACCCTTTGACTCTAGAAATGTAGTTAAATTAAATGTTCCTGTAAAGTATTTTTGACTAAGTCACAGAAGTTCATGAAATTTCCTTTCCTGTTTCCAGTAATTTATTCTTATTGGTAGGGGATGAGAGTAAGGCTTATTATGTTTCTGAAGAAATATACCCAACCTTTGCCTTTTTATAGCTTACTTACATTCACAGCAAAATGGCAGAGTAGTTATTACCTGTTGAGCATTTGTCTTGAGGCCAGATGAAATCAAGCCCACAGTCATATTACGCTTACAAGTACACACACTCTACCCTCCCTCATACCATTCTTAGCAATGTTCTTTGATACCTTATCTCTCAGGGATTTTTTAATCTTGTGATTTTTTTAATGTAAACTTTAAAGCTTATTCATTTTAAAAAGACATTCATAACTGCTAATAAAATTGTTTTTTATTTTAAGGGAAATGGCAACCACTTTTGCTCGCCTGTGCCAACAAGTTGATATTACACAAAGACATCTGGAAGAAGAAATTGCTAGATTATCCAAAGAAATAGATCAATTGGAGAAAATACAAAACAATTCAAAGCTCTTAAGGTATTTGACCTTTTTCTTCTCAATAATATGAACATTTACTTGTCTCATTACCAAAATACAATTATATAAAATTGCTAGCAAATTTATGTTAAAATTTTTGGCTTTCTGCATTGGCTTAATTATAATTTTCCATAGTTAATTCCATATGTTTTATAATTTCAGTGAAAACTAATTTCAACAGCAAAAAAATATGAATTTAAAGGGATTTTTTAGATTCAGACTTAGAGCCCTGTGTTAAGCTGTATTTGTCCTTTTTTAGAGCAGTTCTGTTATTAAAATTATGAGTTTTCAGTCCTATATATCCAGGATTGATAACGTTTCTTCTCTGTGGGGACTCTTAGGTATACTTAAATTTGAAGCAGCAGAAGTAAACAAGATATCCTTATATAAAGTGGAATTATGGTTTAATATGATTTTCCATGGATTGTTTGTTTTCCATTATTGTTTCCCTAAATAAATTCTGCTTTAGAGAGTCAAGACCAGAAGTATTAGCGCAAGGTCTATACTTCTTGACAGTTCTTAACTTGCTACCCATTAGCTCGCTCAACTACAAGTCTGGGAGAATCACTAAGCATCATTTCATTTCTGCTACTACTTACCAGGGCACATGCTACATATCACATCAGATCAGATCAGTCACTCAGTCGTGTCCGACTCTTTGCGACCCCATGAATCGCAGCACGCCAGGCCTCCCTGTCCATCACCAACTCCTGGAGTTCACTCAGACTCACGTCCATCGAGTCAGTGATGCCATCCAGCCATCTCATCCTCTGTCGTCCCCTTCTCCTCCTGCCCCCAATCCCTCCCAGCATCAGAGTCTTTTCCAGTGAGTCAACTCTTCACATGAGGTGGCCAAAGTACTGGAGTTTCAGCTTTAGTATCATTCCTTCCAAAGAAATCCCAGGGGCGATCTCCTTCAGAATGAACTGGTTGGATCTCCTTGCAGTCCAAGGGACTCTCAAGACTCTTCTCCAACACCACAGTTCAAAAGCATCAATTCTTCGGCGCTCATCCTC
>NW_011494939.1:953429-954047 GCF_000754665.1 Bison bison bison
TGCAGCACTTTCACAGCATCATCTTTCAGGATTTGGAATAGCTCAACTGGAATTCCATCACCTCCACTAGCTTTGTTCATAGTGATGCTTTCTAAGGCCCACTTGACTTCACATTCTAGGATGTCTGGCTCTAGGTCAGTGATCACACCATCGTGATTATCTGGGTCGTAAAGATCTTTTTTGTACAGTTCTTCTGTGTATTCTTGCCGTCTCTTCTTAATATCTTCTGCTTCTCTTAGGTCCATACCATTTCTGTCCTTTATCGAGCTCATCTTTGCATGGAATGTTCCTTTGGTAACTCTTATTTTCTTGAAGAGATCCCTAGTCTTTCCATTCTCTTGTTTTCCTCTATTTCTTTGCATTGATCGCTGAAGAAGGCTTTCTTATCTCTTCTTGCTATTCTTTGGAACTCTGCATTCAGATGTTTATATCTTTCCTTTTCTCCTTTGCTTTTCACTTCTCTTCTTTTCACAGCTATTTGTAAGGCCTCCCCAGACAGCCATTTTGCTTTTTTGCATTTCTTTTCTATGGGAATGGTCTTGATCCCTGTCTCCTTTACAATGTCACGAACCTCATTCCATAGTTCATCAGACACTCTGTCTATCAGATTTAGGCCCT
>NW_011494939.1:954374-1007877 GCF_000754665.1 Bison bison bison
TATAATGGTCATCTGAGTTAAATTCACCCATTCCAGTCCATTTCAGTTCACTGATTCCTAGAATGTCAAGATTCACTCTTGCCATCTCTTGTTTGACCACTTCCAACTTGCCTTGATTCATGGACCTGACATTCCAGGTTCCTATGCAATAGTGCTCTTTACAGCATCGGACCTTGCTTCTATCACCAGTCACATCCACAGCTGGGTATTGCTTTTGCTTTGGCTCCATCCCTTCATTCTTTCTGGAGTTATTTCTCCACTGATCTCCAGTAGCATATTGGGCACCTACTGACCTGGGGAGTTTCTCTTTCAGTATCCTATTATTTTGCCTTTTCATACTGTTCATGGGGTTCTCAAGGCAAGAATACTGAAGTGGTTTGCCATTCCCTTCTCCAGTGGACCACATTCTGTCAAATCTCTTCACCATGACCCGCCTGTCTTGGGTTGCCCGACGGGCATGGCTTAGTTTCATTGAGTTAGACAAGGCTGTGGTCCTAGTGTGATTAGATTGACTAGTTTTCTGTGAGTATTCTTTCAGTGTGTTTGCCCTCTGATGCCCTCTTGCAACACCTACTGTCTTACTTGGGTTTCTCTTACCTTGGGCATGGGGTATCTCGTGATGGCTGCTCCAGCAAAGCACAGCCATTGCTCCTTAATTTGGACGAGGGGTATCTCCTCACCGCTGCCCTTCCTGACCTTCAACGTAGGATAGCTCCTCTAGGCCCTCCTGCGCCCGCGCTGCCTGTATAAAAAGTTTGCAGTGTCTGCAAATTGGAGAGGCTGTCCTTGCGACCTGAATTTTGGAACACAAATATCTGTCCATGGTATCTCAGTCTGATCAGCAATTACATTCTCATTGCGTTTCTGTTCCAGAGTCTCTGAAAATGTGACTGCCTGTGACTTATCCCCAACATCCTTACAGACAGACAGACACACACACACACAGAATCTGTCCATGCATGGTATTTCAGCCTGATCACCAGTCACATTCTCATTGTGTTTCTGTTCCAGTTTCTGAAAACGTGACTGCCTGTGACTTAGACCCCAACATCCTTACAGATAGACACACACACACACACAAAATCTGTCCATGCATGGTATTTGTGTCTGATCAGCGGTCACATTCTCATCGCATTTCTGTTTAGAGTCTCTGAAAACTTGACTGACTGTGACTTAGACCCCAACATCCTTTCTCACACACACACCCCACCCCCCACCGAAGCGAATTTCGTGTGTTCCATTGCTCCTAAGTTAGATCATCCCAAATACAGCTTTTCAAATTTGGTGAAACAGTATCCAATAGAAAACAATTTTTAACTGAGGTAAGTTTTTATTTTTTCATCTTGCTATAGTTAAAAAAACAAACCTGATTACTGGTACTTATGTATCTCAGGAGCATTTTCTGGAGAAATACACAGTGGAGTTCACATGCACATTTAAATTATATGACCTTGACAATATCCATTTAGCAACATACAAAACAAGACCAAGAAGGAAAGAGAGAGATTCATTTAAGTATGTGTGTGCACCAAGGCACATGATGAGAATGGGAGACACAAACCTGCTTTCTTTTTATGGGCATTTGGTTTCTTTATATACAATTTTTTAATATTTAAAAAATATATATATTTGGCAACTATGGTCCTTTGACATCTGCCAGCTACTGTATGTATACATAAAACCACTTATTCTATGTTTTATACTTATAGGGAATTCAGGAACAATTACATCTTTATGTGACTTAGGATATAATTTCTTTGTAAGGTGGTGTGACTCCACTGTCTCTTAAGCTTTTCATTTTTTTTTTTTTTCAGTTTTTATTTTTTAATTGAAGGATAATTGCTTTACAGAATTTTGTTTTCTGTCAAACCTCAACATGAATCAGCCATGGGTATACATATTAGGCTTTTTATTCTTGTTAAAGATTTTATCTCAGTATATCTTTCCTGGCCAGTGGAGTCTGTATTTATTACTAAGTTATAGTAGCATATATAGTAAATGCTTTTAAGAGTGAATCTGAATTCAGATAAATGTAGCAACAGCTAACTAGGGATTTTTTTTTTTTTCAAGATTTGGATGGGATGCATTTTTTTCTCATTGACCTTTATGATAATTAGATTGGTATTTATTCATTTTTTTTTAATTAGAAATAAAGCTGTTCAACTTGAAAACCAGCTGGAGAATTTTACTAAGCGGTTTCTACATTCAAGCAGAGAAGAAGAATCTTAACAATAGAGATTGCTTTGGTGATCATCATAGGAGAAAATGGAGTTTGGAAGATTTGGACGGTTATTTTTATGAAGTGATTTTAAGTATGAATTATACTAACTATACCTAAATACCAATTCCTTGAGTAGATCCCGGTATTGATCTATCTCAGGGTGTTTGCACTTCTGAAGAATGTTATGGTGTCTCTTTAATTTTGGGTAAAGAAAATTCCTTTGATATATGAAAATGATGAATTAGTTTAAAGCAAAAGAAACAACTCTGTGACCCCTGAGGGGTGGGGCCTTGCTCTTAATTAGGGCTCTCTGTTTTTGATTCTGAAAAACTCTGCTTCCTGGCATCCAGGAGTTAGAGAATGCTCCTTTCACCTTCTTTCTCAAAACCAATTTTTGATGCTGACTTTAATGGGAATAATCATATTTTTGTTTTATAAACTATATTGCTGTAACCACAAAGGAGTGCGGAATGTTCTTGAGTGTATTATTTATGCAGGTTACAATCACTTTTGCCATCCTGACAGGTATGTAAACCACTAATAAATAATGCTGTTTTTACTCCCTTTTATTCCCATTGAAACTGATGTAAAGCAGTGTATAGGTTTGTTATTAGAAAGTCCTTTATGAAAGTATTTGGGTCTAAATAGTCTGCTCATGTTTCTCAAGAAACAAGTTCAGTCTCAGCTGTTGATTCCAGTAAGGAAAGCTTTCTGTTTTAAGAGTTAAGTTTGAAGTGATAAAAATAGCCAAAGAGATGGAAGATCTGAATTTTGGGTGGCTACAGTCAAAAATGCTGTTCTTCGAAAAGTATTTGCCAAGGATACTGCTGGGCTGTCCCCCACGGTGACTTTTTATGTTATTTAATTGTATGAATTTGACAGGGCACGGTTAAAAATTTTATTTTTTACCTTAATGAAAATGTTTGAGTTAAAATATTGTGTTTGTTTCTGTGTTAAAAAAAAAAAACAAAAAACTAATAGAAACATACATGGAAACATTAAAAACTGGTCTAAGGCTTTGCTATGCAAAACTAGTTTTGAGGACCACTGAATCAGCATCACCAAGTGCATGTTAGGAATCCACAATCCCAGAAGACACAGTGCATTTGGCTGGTAGAGTTGATGCTCTTCCACGGGAGGGATAATGTTTCAGGCTTTTTTTCTTTTAATACTTAGTACTTTTTCTGTACGTTTAAGTCTCTTGGATGCTATTCAGTCTTCACAACAGATGCAACACTTTTTCAGGTTATTTTAAGGAGAAAATAAAATTATTTAGGCCATAGAAGCCTTTAATGTTTGTTTATGCAAATCAGATACTAGAATGCAATATTCAAATCCAGATATTCATTTATAGCTAACATTGTGGCTTTATAACCAAAAAACTATACAAGTCACCAAGAAGTGGGACTAAGTAACAACTGCAACAGAACAAACTGATGTTTAAGACTGGGTACTGCTAATTAAGGTTACAAGTTGAAGGCCTTAATCTTTATACACAAGTACTTGAAACTTCTGAAATAGTATAGTGGTTTGGTATTATCCCATGAGTGCTAAGTACAGTGGCTCTCACAGTTCAGTCCCTCAATCAACAGTATCACTAGTCAAGTTGTAAGAATTATTCTTGGGGCTCATCCCAGACCTACTGAATCAAATACTAGGTTTGGGCACCAGCAGTTTCTGGTTTAACAAGCCCTCAAGGTGATCCTTGATGCATGCCAAAATTTGGGAACTGTGGAATAGTGGTTCTGCTGTAGTAAGTTTATACTAAATTTTCCATTAGTAGCTTGAATCCAGTTCTGCCTGATCAAGTTTGAAAATATATGAATGTTGGAAGTGGGACACTAAAATAATGAAGCCCACCTTTATGCTTGTGGTAAGTGCACCTATGACCAAGCCCACGAATGATCAAGAATTGTGATTTATGGCCGATGTTCAAGTTTCTGCACATTGACTTGTCTACTATGTGTGTTTGCAGGATTATTTATAAACTTTGTATAACCTTTAGCTTTTTACAAATCTAGACTTTTTATAATATGCAAGGTGAAAATAAAACTTGTTTGCCTGAAAGTTGATAAATAGAACATTTATACTGGCATTTAGTGAGTGTTAATCTTTTATTTTTGAAGATTTTTACAGCAAGCATATAAGCTATCTTGGGAAAACTGGCTCATTTTTATCGTAAGGGAGCTTTAAGGGAAGAATGACTTAAATTTTGCTTTCTAATGAAAATCTGTGGCCTTTTAACAGTAGGCCAGCATTCACAGTACTTACTATAGGATAGGTCATTGGACCTCCAATCTCTTCCTTGCTTCTGGCAGCCCATGCGTTTTTCACGATGAGAATGCTTAGAGAATCAGAGCTGAGCATGAACTGCTGGGCTTGGAGTTTAATTCTGAGACTTAAAAAAGTAATCCTACTAAAAACTGATTTAAAACATGCTACATGAAATCTGGTTAAAAGCACTTTATTGATTACAATATCAATTCACAGCAACATTATTTCACAGAGCTACTATACAAATAAAGGAATGAATTACTGCAAGAATGATTCAAGAATACTGTTAAGTCATGATATAAGTACATAGTTTGGTTTAAAGCTTTTTTCTAAGAGCTTTAATCTAATACATTCACCTTTCCCACACACTACTCACATTCAGGTTCAGTTGGCCACAAGTGTTGTAGAAGCCACTCTAGGTGAAGAAAAACATTTTAATCAGCTTAAAAAACCCATTTAGATGTGAATGCCTTTGGATAAGAATATGCAAATGCAAGTGTTCAGATGCTTCTTTGAGAAGAGAAAACAATAGGATAGAGCACCATTGTGTAAGAGACAGAAAAGGCTTGAAATATCTACCAAGTATATCACTGAAGTTATATTAATTAAAAAATACTGTATGATGTAAGATTTTGTCGGGCACACTTAACATCAATTGAAACTAAAATTTAACCAGTTTTTCCATATGCTGCATTAGTCAATTATTTTATAGGCTCAATACTGGTTTTAAGAAAAAAGACTTAGGAAATTTTATCAACATGCAAACAAATTTGCTAAACACAAGTTGTACCATCATTCTGATTAATAAATTACTTTTTAAACAATGCTAGCTTAGACATTCAACTACAGACCATTTTATTGAGTACCTATTATAACCAATACTTTTAAATATAGCACTGAATTTAAGGCAACTTACAATGAACAATGGGAGTAGTAAATATGAAGGGTGCATCACATTCTGTTTAGTCTAATTTAAAATACCAATATTATCCACTGTGCTATCATTTCTCACAAGATAGTCTGGTGGGTGTTTTCAAAATTCAAATGAGGTAAGAAATAGTTTAAAATTTTGCTTTCCACGATGGCAAAAGGGAAATTAGAAACTGAACATAATAATTTGAAAATGTTTTTAAGCCTAACTCACACCCTAAAGATTTTAGAAAGAATCTATTACTAAAATCATGGGCCTGTTTGGGAGATTGTTTTTAATCAGTTTCCATTACATTTAAACACATCAACAGGTAAGCCACAAGTATTCGACTGTTATAATTTAAACTGTGAGACACTCACCAATAAGCATAAATTTCCCTGAACATCTTCATTTTTAAAACAGAATGTAATTTCTAAATCTAAAACATCAAGTGTTGGAGAAGGTTAGTTATATATGTATTTTTTAGCAACTTCAAAAATTTCATTTTGTCACCTGAAGAAGCCGAGGTTTATTTCTCTTTCAATAGGTTAACTTTAAAATTACTTAACATATTTCAGAAGCACCTACTTCTGTTATGTCTAAGAGACTAATTTACTATCATCATGCAGTATTAATCAGTTCAGATGAGTCTAAATTAAGGAGACGGCCTACCAGGTAAGCCCTCTTGCAGAATTAAGAAGTATAAGTATCTCTTGATACTTAAGTGTCTCTTGGATATTAAGCCTAAATCTTTGCCTCTCTAAAGATGGAACTCAATATGCTGTTGTAACCATGGATTTACAACTATAGAAATTTGAGCTAGGGAAGAAACTTGAATATTTAATCTAAAGCTCTAATAGCACAGCTGTCAAAAATGAGGCCGGTCTATCAAAGTGGAGGCAGTGTCCTTAGTGACAGCATGAAGTGCTTTTTTTGAGGTTTATGGGTTGATTTGCTGAACACAAGGCCATCACCCCACTTTTAGAAAAGAATATTTGCCTTTAAAATACTGCCATATCTTAAGTGTTCTTTATGCAATGATTAAAGAATTTACAAATAAACCCAACTGAGGCACATTATGTTTAAATGTTTCTTAGGTAAAAAAAAAAATCAGGCACCAGAACTGCAATATTGATGCAAATTCCTTAAACTACATTTGGCCTTTTTTAAGTTTGGAAAAACTAAGATTCAAGCTGTACTGTGCATCTACAAAATATACCAATTTCAGGAAGTTTCAAATATACAATCAGATGAACTCAGACTGCAAGTACACAAATTTAGCAAGTGGGAACCATATCACTAGATAACAAAAGTTTTAACCTGTAAGTTAATTAATATGGTATCACCATTTGGTCATACATATAATCAGCCATGATAGTGGTTAATTTTCAGTTGCCTAGTACATGTTTAATTATGATAACTGCCTTTTAACCACCTACAAAAAGTTTAATATTAAATCATTTTTATCAACATGTTTAAGACCACAGAATTCTTAAAGTCTGTGCCTCTAAATTATCTTTTTACTAGAATCATTTTCAAACTAGTGGCGATACTATTCATATATATAAGGCAATTTTGCACATGCTACAAGTGCTTGCTTCAACAGGATTTTGGAATAAATTGCTGAACTACATGGTAATCCTCCTATTTTTGGAAATGACTGTCCCTTAAAAATTGTCTTGCCTTATCTCAAAGAGCTGCTCTTTATATTTATATCACTTCTTAAATAGTCCACAAACATAACAGGATTTATGTTATATGTATATAAATATACATTCATGCCTGCCATCTACAACAGTCTGGGGTTTTTTTTTTTTTTTTGGTCCTATATCTTAATCTTTTTCCATTTTATTCTCTTTTTAGTATCCTAAAACAGTTACTTCCTTACGGCAGATGCACTTATTAGCACATCCACAATATAAAAATGGAAATTTACAAGTAAAATTTGGGAGTATTTAGGATTACAGGTGATCAAAAGCTAACAGATCTAGCTCAACAGTAACTGACACAGTTTACTAAGTACAAAACACAACACACCTCTATATTAGGAAAACTCCATGACTTCATTATCAAATGACTTAATCTATCGTCAATCATTTAGATTATTTGTAAGAGAAAATTCAGGAGCGAAAGTATCTTTGTTTAAATTCAAGGGGGCTCATTCTAGTAATAAACACATTATATCATTGACAAGCAGAGAAATTGCTTAGTATTTTCCTCTGACTCCTTTAAGAACTGCTCTTGGAATTATCTTTTGGCTTTAAAGTGAGGATCACTTTGATCTAGGTATCCTTTGAAGCAAAACCACTTAGAAACCAGTATTTTGTCCTAGTGGGAGGAAATGGTACAGAAGATCAAAAAGCTTGAATGTTTACTTTTTAAATATTTGAAGACACAGAGTTAACATCGATTCAGATTTTATATGAACATTCATAAAGCAACCTTACATTGTAACTATTTGTAACAATGTAACAAATAGATTTGTTAGATTTTATACTTCTTTCAAAATCATAATGCCATCGCACACTATGTGTCCTTCCTAGATACATACTGATGGAAACACTGGGAAAGTTTCTTCAGATGCAAAGACAGTCCAAATGTTCATCAGAGTGCACCCTGCAAACTCACCTCTAGAAGATGAAATCAGTAGGAAAGCCTAACTATTTAGAATGCTAAGTGTCATTTGATCATATCCAACTTTAAAAAATAACATTCATGTGATTACTGCTATCTACCTGTTAATATGAGTTTCTTATGTATGTCTCAAATTCCAGAGTGAGACTCCCTGGCCTTTAGATTATGTCCCCTTTAAAGGACTCAATATATATAAGCACTTACTTAAATTGATAAGATGGCAGAGGATGAGACAAAAACTATTGATACTCACACAGACTCCCCTCAGTGGTACCTATGTCTGACAGCATTTTTTTTTAACTTTTTGTTTTGTATTGGGGTATAGCCGATTATGTTGGGATAGTTCCAAGCGAACAACGAAGTGGACTCAGCCACACATACATGTATCCATTCTCCCCCAAACTTCCATCCAGGCTGCCAGATAACACTGAGCTGTATAGTAGGACCCTGTTGTCAGCATTCTTAAACAGCAACCAGGATCTCTTTCAGATCAAAAAGAAAGCTGGAATTCAAGGAGATATTCTTTAAACATCAGTACACACATGTATGGTCTCACTTCCATGTATTACTGTGCCTTGTTCCTCCACTACAGAACACAAAAATGCGATACTTCTATATAAAGTTAAAAATGTAACTCTGAAGAAATGCAAACATACATTCTAACATGATAGGTTGCTGTAATGTGTACATTTCTGTCTACACAAAGAATTAGACAATACAAGCAAGAATTCATCAAGGTTAAATGAGCTCAACTCCTCAGATTAATACACTGGTCCTGATCTCAGCAAGCACCTTTACCTTGTTTTCACCTTTTTTATTTTGTAGTTTACTGAAAGCTTCTTTTTTGTATATAATAATCTCAATAGAAAAATCTTCACCTGCAAATATAAGGTAAATTCTTTTTCACAGCTATAGGCTGTAGTACTGATTTCTCCAGGTATCAGTGGAGAATGGAAATTTTGCATGTATTGTTAATTCCAGATTCTAAGAAAACTGTCCCAAGACCCTGTTGCCACAGCCATGCCATCATCAGTTACACCTAAACAGCTGACACGGTTGTCATGACCAGCAAGAACACCTGAAAGACAAAAGTTCATTAAAAAGTTAGCGATGGGCAAGTTTTAGGATTAAACAAGTGTATGCAGAAAGATCTTAGATGGGTACTTATGGGCATGTATATAAAATAAAATTTCTTTGTATTACATGAATTTCTGACATGCATCAAATTGTTTTTCAATTTTGAAAAATGTATAACTGCCTTCTTCAAAATCATCTCTTCAAAAACATGTAGACTTTTATGTCGCTATTAAGTTCATGATACTTCTGAATTTTGCTAATAATTTTAAATGAAGTTCAATGAACTTTTACCACCAGAACAACAGAAACGTAAGAATACACCACCAAAAATACCAACATAATTTACTCTATTCCTTTAACCACTAACACTGGAATGTTTTGGTCATAACTCTCTGCAACCATCAAACTAAAACCATCTAGTTTTAGTTTATTCTGAATATTAAGTTTATGTGATCTGACCACCAGACAGGATAAAATTAAATATTCCCAACTGTTTGGGAGGAAAATGAGATGTAAAGATTTAAAAGAGAAATCGGACTATATCAAATTCTCAGTAAGAACCTTTCTTTAATATACTGTTTGAGTTTGCAATATCTCTCAAATGTAATTAAGCATATCATTTTCACCCAATCTCAGGCACAGAAGTTAATCTTGCATAACTCTTTAATATTCTCTGCAGTACCTTCTGTATAGCAATGTTTGGAAAAAGGCAAATTTACCATTATGGGTGGAAGTAACAAAAAATGACCATTGTGACTAAATACTCCAAATCATATTGGAAAGAAGAATGAATTAGCAATTCATGTCACAATTCAATTTTAAGGTGAAAGTAGCCAGTTGAGTCAACCTGAAACCAAACAGCTATCAGCAAAGCAAAACTAAATCTCAAGCAGATGTTAAAAATTATGAAAAACAAACACATTTCTATTTTGTTATGGATACTGATTCAATCCAGGCAAAACACCTAATACCTCAAAAAAGTGATCAGCTAAACCATGAACTCTTCTGCAGTCTCTTAAGAGAGGTTGTAGAAAATTATCCTTAGTAATGCTGACACTGCCTCTACTTCAGAAGCCTCAAAACTATACAGGAATTTAAAAGGGTAAGGACACAAAGCCACAAGGACAGCAAGGATAGGAGAGCAATGCCAACAAAAGTTTGTGAGCTGTATGCTGCTGGTGATTATTAATGGACCCCAAGATGCTAAGTTCAAAGCAAATGGTCTGATAAGCCAACAACAACAAAAATGACTGCAGAAGCTCCAAAGGGGTCAGAAACTAGTGGAACCAGGTATCTCTGGAACTACAGGGGCAAAGATAGGGCAAACAAAGACTGCATTAGAAAACACCTGGGCATCGATTAGACTCTCCAGGTCTCTACCTTCACTCTGCAGAGTCAGATGATTTATCATCCTGCCCAGAACACAAGACTGGAGACGTGCTAGAGAGAGAACGAGGTCTCTTAACTGGAAGAAAACAGGCACAGCTGAGATCAGTGCAACTACTGAAAGCTGGGGAATACGGAAAGTTAACTTCCTAATTGTTCCACACTCCAGCTTTCTTCCTTAAATCAGCCCCTAAACTGTCAGCTTAGAGATTCCAGGTAGAAAAGTGGAAAAATCCACATCAGAGAACACAGCAGACCCAAGGGGGAAAAGGTCAAAAGACATATCAGAAATTCCCTAATGAAAGCCTGGCCAGATCACTGTTCAGTGAGGCCTACTGTCAGTACACCCCAAGCATACACAGAGGGCTTCAGACAGTTTTAATGCCTCACTCTTAAGGATAATTAAGAGGCTAAAAATCATCAGAGTTTCAAGGAAATACACTATACAGTAGACTGAAAAAAAATAAGGGGGAGAAAATACAACTTGGAAAACAAAAAGATTATGCTTAAAACTTCAAGAAAGGCTTTTGTAACGGCCCTAGAGAAACAAAAGACTTCTACTCATGAAAATGCCCTTAAAAAAAAAAAATCTCAAAAAGATGGTAGCAAAAATGGAAAACCAAAGCTTAACAGATGGTTCATGGGAAGAAAAGGCAAGGATTTCTCCCAGAACATACAGGCAAAAAACAGAAAATAGAGAAACGAACAAAGTCAAAGCAAAGTCCAAGAAGTCCAACATCAGAATAATGGGAGTCCTACAAAGAGAACGATAAAGGAGAAAAATGTGCAACTGATTAAATGAGCCTCCTAAAACTTCCCAGTGCTACAAAGTATATGTTTCAAGATCGAAAAGGTCCACCGAATGATAGACGGAAATGAATCTACCTCCAGACACAACAAAACTTGCAGAAAGTTTGAAGAGTAATGAGAAGCACATCAAATGTAAGACTGTGAGCCAAAAAATTTTAAAGTCCAATAATTTGACCCTAGAAAATATTAAGCTGCATCGCAAAAGAAGTCACATACATACGTCACTGCTCAGCAGTAACTACTGTTTTAAAAATTCATAAGTGTGTAATAAACAGACTGATGTTCTAAACAGAATTCACTACATGGGAAAAATTGGAAGAAGGAAGCTGAGGTAGGAGGAAGGATGTTAAAGCCAAACCTCAAGAGATAATGCCTAAATGTTAAAAAAAAAAAAAATCAATACAACTATGTTATTTAAAGATACAGAAATAAATACTTAAAAGTAGCTACCTCTAGAAGCAGAAAATATGTGCTGAGGTCAGAAGACTGCTGTTTCAGTAAATAACCCATGTAGACCTAGTTGATTCTTTGCATATAATTTTAATTCTAAAAAACATTTTAAGTCACTCTGTAATTTGTTATTAATGACAGTCCCCAGTATGACTTGATGCTAGAATTTCAGAAGCTGCAGGGGAGAACTCAGAGGATGAGATTAAGAGGAGACAGTGATTCTATGCCCTGTCCTAGATAAGATCTGAACCAAAAAGAGGATGCATAGCAATTACAATGTTTCCTGTCAGATTATAAGCAAACTGTAATCTGGAAGACCACACTAAATTATATTCACTGTTCATCTTTATGTCAAAACTTACCAAACACAAAAATACATAATCAGATATTACTCTTTAGAAAATAGAAACATAAATGCGGTTTATGAACTGTAACTGAACTCAAAGGTTAACAAGAGCCATGAATGAAAACTGCCAGGCTGCCATTCCCCAAGGTATCCAGGAGACCTCAAGAACAACTGATAGGAAACTTCATGTTTCCTGACAAAAAACTAATGTGTACCAATTTACTGACCTGCACGATCTCCTTTGAGTGTGTCCCATACGTTACAGTTGAAGTCGTCATAGCCAGCTAACAGGAGACGCCCACTTTTTGAAAAAGCTACGGAAGTGATCCCACAGATGATATTGTCATGAGAATACAATAACAACTCTTGGTCTGCACGAAGGTCAAAGAGCCGGCAAGTGGCATCATCAGAGCCAGTGGCAAAGGCATATCCATTTG
The DNA here is from genome assembly GCF_000754665.1 of Bison bison bison. Classification (NCBI taxonomy): domain Eukaryota; kingdom Metazoa; phylum Chordata; class Mammalia; order Artiodactyla; family Bovidae; genus Bison; species Bison bison. Next base: position 966,920 of record NW_011494939.1, read on the forward strand.
GGAAAAACTAGAAAGAAAAGCAACACACACTTATTCCATAGAAGTATACAAAAATTATGTAAGGCAGTGTAATGATGGACTCTGGGGTAAGACAGTTCAGTTCAGTAGCTCATTTGTGTCTGACTTTACGACCCCAGGGACTGCAGCACACCAGGCTTCCCTGTCCATCACAAACTCCCAGGGCTTGCTCAAACTCCTGTCCATCGAGTCAGTGATGTCATCCCACCATCTCATCCTCTACTGTCCCCTTCTCCTGTCTTCAATCTTTCCCAGCATCAGGGTCTTTTCCAATGAGTCAGTTCTTCCCATCAGGTGGCCAAAATATTGAAATTTCAGCTTCAGTATCAGTCCTTCCAATGAGTACTCAGGACTGATTTCCTTTAGGACGGACTGGATAGATCTCCTTGTAGTCCAGGGGACTCTCAGGAGTGGGTAAGACAAGACCTAGATTTAAATTTCAACTTGGCTTTGGATCAGGTGAGTGATTTTAGGCACTGAAGATTCCTGAACACTTGGGCCTTGTGCATGCTACGTGCTAAGTCGTTTCAGTCATGTCTGACTCTTTGCAACCCTATGGACTGTAGTCCACCAGGCTTCTCTGTCCATGGGATTCTCCAGACAAGAATACTGGAGTGGGGTAGCCATGCCCTCCTCCAGGGGATCTTTCTCACCCAGGGATCAAACCCGCATCTCTTATGTCTCCTGCATTGGCAGGCGGGTTCTCTACCACTAGTGCCACCTGGGAAGCCTTAGTTTCAGCGTTAGCATGTTGGTTAGGGCAGAGTGAAATAACACACAAAGGATCCATAACCCACTGTTCAGCACAAGACACATATTCAATAAATCCTGGCTCCGGTCCTCTGCTTTTGTTTAGTCACTAAGTCGTAGACACTTTTTTGCAACCCCTTGGACTGTAGCCGCCAGCCTCCTCTGTCCATGGAATTTCCCAGGCAAATCCTTCCTTCTCCAGATCCTCCCAACCCAGGGATCAAACCCACATCTCCTGCTTTGGCAGGTGGAAACTTTTCCCTTGAGTCACCAGGGAAGCCCCTGATCCTCCATATGTTTTACTAAAACATTTAAACCAAATATTACTATTTATAGTATTTATATATGTATGTGGACTCAAAGACATATTCCAAAAACCTCATTATGAGAAATAAATAGAAACATTTAATAAAAGAGAACATAGATCATCCAGTTAGGCTAGGCTGTAAAGTGAAGCTAGCAGTATACTAAATGTTCTCACGTGCGCGCATGCAAACCACATACATACACACACACACACACACAGAAAAAAAAAACTATGCATTGTTAGTTTGTGAATCTCATTTCTCAGATATTGTGGCACTACTCAACACTTATTACAAAGAAGAAGTCACTTTTCTCCATATATCTACTGGTCATCTGTATTGCTTTTTTAGGACCTATTGATCTGCAGGAATAAAATGAAGAATACATTTGTTTTCTTTGTGGTAAATATAGCTTATCATTTTCCTTCTAATATTTACTTTTTTAAAAATATAAAGCAATTTTTTGGAGGTATCACAGGCCCTGATTTCAAACTATACTACAAAGCTACAGGAGTCAAAAGTGTATGTTGCTGCTGCTAAGTCACTTCAGTCGTGTCCGACTCTGTGCGACCCCATAGACGGCAGCCCATCAGGCTCCCCTGTCCCTGGGATTCTCCAGGCAAGAATACTGGACTGGGTTGCCATTTCCTTCTCCAATGCATGAAAGTGAAAAGTGAAAGTGAAGTTGCTCAGTCGTGTCTGACTCTTAGCGGCCCCATAGACTGCAGCCTACCAGGCTCCTCCGTCCATGGGATTTTGCAGGCAAGAGTACTGGAGTGGGGTGCCACTGCCTTCTCCAGAGTTTATGTTACTGACACTAAAACAGATACACAGATCAATGGAACAGAATAGCCCAGAAATAAACCCATAAACACACAGTCAACAACAAAGGAGGCAAGAATATACAATGAGGAAAAGACCATAAATGGTGTTGGGAAAACTGGCCAGCTCCATGCAAAAGCATCAAACTGGATGACTTTCTCATACCATATATAAAAATAAACTCAAATGGATTCAATACTTAGATGTATAAATTTGAAACCATAAATTTCCTAGAACATAGGCAGTATGCTTTTTTTCTTTTTTTTTCGTACTGTGTGGCCTGTGGGATTTTAGTTCCCAGACCAGGGATCAAACTCAGGTCCTTTGCAGTGAAAGCACAGAGTCCTAACCACTGGACTGCCAGGGAATTCCCAGGCAGTAAAGACTCTACCTGTGATGCAGGAGACCAGGGTTTGACCCCTGGGTTGAGAAGATCTCCTGGAGAAGGAAATGGCAACCTGCTCCAGTATTCTTGCCTGGAGAATCCCATGGACAGAGGAGCCGGGTGGGTTACAGTCCGTGGGGTCACAAAGAGACACGACTGAGTGACTACCACACAATAATACACACATGCTCTTTAACACAGGTCTTAGCAATATATTTTTTGGATCTGTACCCTCAGGCAAGGAAAGTAAAAGCAAAAATAAACAAATGCAACTAAATCAAACTAGAAAAAGCTTTTGCACATGAAGAAACTATTGAGAAAAGGAAAAGGCAGCCTACTAAGTGAGAGAAGATACTTGAAAACAATATATCCAAAACAAGGTTAATATTCAAAACATGCAAAAAATCTGCAAAACTCAGTATCAAAAAACCAAAAACCTGATTAAAATATAGGCAGGAGAACTAAATAGACATTTTCCCAAAGAAGACATACAAACAGCAAAGGGACACACGGAAAGATGCTCAACATCACTAATCATCAGGGAAATGCAAAAATAAGGATATCTTAAAACTCCACAAATATTTAAAACTATAGAAGCTACTTCTAAATAACTTCACGGGTCAAAGAGATCAAAAGGAAAATTATAACTCCTGTCACTAAATGAAAATGAATCAAAATTTGTGGAATGTAGCAAAAAGAAATGCTTAGAAAGAAACTTACAACTTTAAGTTCCAATATTAGAAAAGAGGAAAGGTTTCACACCAATGATACCAGCTTCTGCCTTAAGAAATGAGAAACAGGAGAGCAAACAAAACCCATGTAAGCAGAAGAAAAGAAATAATAAAGAGTGAAAAATCAATCAAACAGAAAACAGAGACTCTTTGATGCCAAAAACATGGTTCTTTGAGAAGATAAATTTAAAAAACTGATAAAGTTGTGTCTGACTCTCTGTGACCCCATGGACTGTAGCCCACCAGGCTCTTCTGTCCATGGGATTTTCCAGGCAAGAATACTGGAATGAGTTGCCATTTCCTTCTCCAGGGGAATCTTCCCCAGCCAGGGATCAAACCTGGATCTCTGGCATTGTAGGTGGATTCTTTACCAACTGAGCTACCAGGGAAGCCCTGATAAACCTTTAACCAAATGCATTAGTTTGCTAGACCTGCTGTAACAAAGGAACACAAACTGAATGGCTTAAACAACAGAAATGTATCGTTTCATAGGTCTGGAGGGTAGAAGTCTGAAATCAAAGTGTCTGGGGCCTAAAAAGCGTCTGTTAGGCCCATCTCCTTGGTTTATAGATGGGCTGGCTATCTTCCTATGTCTCGTCACACTGTTAACACTGTGTGTTTGTCTCTAAATTTCCCTTTTCTAAGAGCAAGAGTCATATTGGATTAAGGGGGACCCCGATCCAGGATGACTCAACTAATTAATTATATCTGCAATAGCTATTTTCAAATAAGGTCACATTCTGAGGTACTGGGGTTTAGGACTTCAACATGTAAATTTTTAGAGGTATTCAATTCAACCCACAAGACCAATCAGGAAAAAACTAAGAAACAAGTTACCAATATCATGAATGAGATACCCTACAGATTCCATAACTATCAAAAGAAAAATAAGGGAATATTATGAACAACTGTAAGTTAATACATCTGACAACACAGGTTACAGAACCAAATTTCTTAAAAGGCAAACTCTACCAAAGCTTACTCAAGAAGAAATGAATATCTTAAGTAGGCCTAAATCTAATTAGGACATTTTATTTTTAGTTAAATTTCTTCTCACACAAGAAAACTTCCTTGGGCAGACAGCAAAGTCAACCAAACAATTAAGGATGAAATCTTATCAATTCCACACAAAGTGTTAACTTCCCAGTTCCTCCTATGAGTCTAGCATTAAGCTAATACCAAAGTGGGAACAAAATTTCTCAAGAAATGAAAAATCATATCATAACTTATCAATATGGATGCAAATCTTAAAATTTCAACAAATCAAAATCCACCAGTAAATAAAAAATGATTATGTATTATAGGCGACCCCGTGGACTGTAGCCCACCAGGCTCCTCCATCCATGGGATTCTCCAGGCAAGAATACTGGAGTGGGTTGCCATTTCCTTCTCCAGGGGATCTTCCCGAATCAGGGATGGAACCCAGGTCTCCCACATTTCAGGCAGATACTTTAACCTCTGAGCCACCAGGGAAGAGGTATTATAGGCAAGTGAGCCTAAATGTAGGGTTGGGTTAATATTTGAAATTCAACTCATGTAAATTCACCATTTAGCAGACTGAGAAAGAAAAAACCACATGATCATCTCAATAGATGAAGAAGAGGCATTTTATAAACTTCAACACTCATTCTTGATAAATCTGCAGCAAACTAGGAACAGAAGAGATCATCAACTTGATAAAGGTGGTGGGATGTGAGATGGACAGGATTGGACGTGCCTGCTCTAAAATTCTACTCTGCAAGCCAGGCTGGCCTAATAGCAGTGGAGGTCACAGAGCCTTTACTTTCTCTGATATTCTCTAAAAGATGATATAAAAGTGACTTTCAATATGTACATGATAAAAAAAGTTTACCCCAAAAATATCTTCTTGCAAAATCAGAGTACATCTTATACATATATACAGTAGCAATTACAGTACTTTTGGAAAATCTAGTCACCTGTATATATTCTGACATCTGATCTGCATAGTACAATTTACCTAAGTCAAGGAGTATCCCACTTTCTAATACCCCTCCCCTCAATCCTGACTGATAAACCATTTTGATTGTCATTCAAAATGCCTTTGGGCTTTAATTTATACACGTATATCTAGTTCACTCTCATATATACGGAGTTATTATCTGGCTTAATCTACTTGTGGCTACATGTCTGAATTGTTTTTTCTTTAATATGAAGGAGCTTAAAAATAATTTATACCATTTACTGAGCATCCATCTTGTTTCATTTAGTTTCTACACCACGGTAGCATTATTCCTATCGAGGAATGTGTGGCTCACAGAGGTTAAGTAGCCCACCTGATCTCACACAGCTGATTCCCAGATTACTAAGATTCAATCCAGGGTTTGGTGGATTTCAAAAGCTATGCTCTCTACATTAAATAGCCACCTCTGTCTTTCTGACTGCTCTCTCTTGGGGTTGCTCCCCTGACTGTGGAGATACAGGACACTGTTCTCTGAACACAGCTGAAACTCTGGATCCACTTTTTTGTTCAAGATTATCTTGCCCTGTAAATCTAGAAATTAAACTTATTCCTGTTCCCATGCAAATGAAGACTTAGGCCTATTAAAACCTTTCCATTAAAAAAAAATCAAACTCTTATTACTTGGGGATTAAATGTTGTTAAGAGCACATTATTTATAGAATCCTTAAAGGGAATTTGTTGTTAAAATCACATTATGGAGTTCAACACTTCATATGCACAATAAATTCTCCTTAGAAATGCTGTTCACTTACACTGACAGCATTAATATCCGACACATGCCCAGTGAAAGACTGTCTGCACATTCCATCTCGAATATCCCATAATTTTGAAGAGGCATCACAAGCACCGGAAACAAAAGTCCTCATGTCAGGACTCAGGGAAAGACTCATCACATCTCCAGAATGCCCAGTGAACGCGGTGGTCTGCTGGGCAGTTTCAATGTCCCATAAAGCACTATAGTCAAAAACAGACAGAAATCATTAATGACTGTTCTCCCCTCTTACATTAATTCCTACTACCACACTCAGCCTCAAATTGGTCATCTTCTGGAGTAAACTTACCAAGTTGTATCTCCTGAACTTGTAACTATTTGGCTATCATCTAAAAACCGACAGCAGGACAAGTAGCCTACAGCACAGAGATAACAAATGTTAGGTTATCACTGATTAATTCAATTACCATATAAAATAGTAATATGTATTTTAAAAATACAATACCTGGGCAACAAGTGTTTGTTAGTAAAATGTATAGTTCTACTTTTTTTTTAGTTCTACTTTTAATAACTTCCAATTCTGTGCTGCCTGCAACTTTATTTTACCAACAAACCCTCTCTTAGGTATTTACTATGTCAACGACTATGAACGTTACAAACTCGAGTAAAAGACAGTCCCTTCCATCTACTACAAGTACCTAGGAGAAGGATACTCCTTAATACAAACATTCTCTATAATCTATAGCAGACTGGGTAAAAGTCCCTTCTACCTACTACAAGTACCTAGGAGAAGGATACTCCTTAATACAAACCTTCTCTATAATCTATAGCAGACTGGGTTATGTACCTTGGAGAAATACTTTAAAAACCTCAGTGAAAGCTTCATTAAAAAGGTGGATTTGAAAAAAAAAAAAGAGGTGGATTTGAATGCTCAAAATTCACCAGTTTTTCAAAATATAGAAATAGCAGGAGGAAGACCATTATAGAAATTTTATAAAAAGCATAGCTAACAGTACTTCCAAGAATTCAGAAAGGCTGAAACCTGGTAAGTGGCAACAAATTCCTATGCACACTACTAACCAAATACTATACTGATAAACTGTGGTGTGCACACTAATCAAGCAATGCATTATCACACAGTGAAAAAATACTTCATAAATGTATCTTGATACACACTTTCAATTACCTAATGAAGCACCCAAATGCCATAATTGTTATAGGTTTGCAGAGAATAGAGAAAATCATATTTGCTTCTTTCTGTATTCATTATTGTTTGAATTCTTTGCAATAAGTAATTTCTACAAAACAATACTATTTTTAAAATAAAAATAGAAGTAGAGTCATCATTTGTATAATTATAAAAAGTCAGTGCTTCTCAGATTCACAGTAATTTCCATTCTCACTTGACTAACACGCATCCTTTGGTCAGTTGAGCCCCTTTTGTCCCTCTTTCTCCTTGATCTTCAGAGAAGTCAAATTTGGGAGGAAAGGACAGTATGTAGCGAAGCTCACCTGTGTGACCCGGTAACTCTCGGCTCACTCTCACATTTCCCTCTCTGGTTTTTAAGTTATATATAGAGCAGATGTTGTCCAGTCCTCCACAAGCAACGTAATTACCAGAGGGAGCATAAGCACAGGTCATCACCCAGGAAGATCGCAAAGGGATAGCATGCATCTGCAGAACAAACACAACAGAAAAACTAAGATTGCAAAAGTCATGGATTTTTCAAACCTGTTTACAGTGAAGCAGATATTACTCAAACATAAATATAGCTTAAAAATAAGCCAAGTAAAATAAACAATACAATGATCTGAGAAACTAATAAAAAAACACATTGCAAATCATTTGGATTTAAGTGCTCTTTTCAGAAAGTATTCTTTTAGGAAGAACAAAGACACAGAATGTTTCAACAGTAATAGAGCTGTTTGAAATATTAAGTGTAAAATGTTAAAAAAAAAAACAACAATAAAATTCTTGGCTTTTTGCAGTAGTGTTCAAAAGAGGAATTTCCTACAACAGAACACTGAACAATACAAGAACTGGAGTTGAATAGAATGGTCCTTCCATAAAGAGCTATGTTTTTCTAATAACTCGTATTCTGGGCTTGAATTTGAACAATGGTAATAGTTTGCACTGATCTACTCACACCATTGTCTGATGTCTTATTACCCAACACCAAGCATTTGCAAATCAGGTAGCACAGTTTAATGTGAATGGGAACCTCAAGGTTAAATCGCCCAGACACAGAATCAACGTATTGTGTGATTACTATGCTCTCACTTAACCCAAAAGAGTATTTTTCATTTTAGGAAAATATAGCTGAAAGTCATTGATTGACACCAAAAAACTAAGAAAACTATTATATTACAAATCTATCCTAGGTAGCTTTTAAATTCTCAACCAGGCTGAAGTTACTGTTTGCTTCACAAAATAGTACTTCTAAATCTTTAATGGAAACAGTGGTATAAGTGTACGTAGGATCTAAAAGTATTTGACTTGTGAGCGTTTTCTTGGAACTTTTCCACTACCACTCAACAACTCTACATCAGGAATTCTTTCCAGGAGACATTAGAAGAACCCACTAGTTTTTACCACCAAGGGATCTAAACAAGTTGTAATCTGCCTCCAACCTATTCAATCTTCTGAACAGCCCAGAAACACAAATCAATGCCTAACATTCCAGCTTATCCACAACTAAAAATAAAAACTATAAGGTCACTGTCACAGTAGGAAATGGGAACTTTACAAAAATCATTAATATATAAAACTGATGCACACTATCTTTTAATATTTGAGTATGAAATATCAGACTCAAGACACATAGAACTATATTCCTAGAGTTGTCTTTGGGAATAAAAAAAGGGCTAAATATTGGAGAAGGCAATGGCACCCCACTCCGTCTTGCCTGGAAAATCCCATGGATAGAGGAGCCTGGTAGGCTGCAGTCTATGGGGTCGCTAAGAGTCGGACACGACTGAGCAACTTCACTTTGACTTTTCACTTTCGTGCATTGGAGAAGGAAATGGCAACCCACTCCAGTGTTCTTGCCTGGAGAATCCCAGGGACGGGGGAGCCTGGTGGTCTGCCATCTATGGGGTCGCACAGAGTCGGACACGACTGAAGCAACTTAGCAGCAGCAGCAAATATTAAAAGCAAATACTAGGCCTAAAGAGAGGACCTAAGTAAAAATTAATGGAATAAATTTATCCCAGGAAGAAATTATAACCTTGAAGTACAGAATAAAGGAAAGAACTGGTTTATCAAACCAAATAAAAGGTTATGTAAGAGGATGATTAAAAAATTCTACCTTATTTGTTGTATAGCTATCCCAAATAATTAATTTTCCATCTTGGGAAGCACTGACTAGTAGCCTAGAGGAGCAAACACAAAAATAATGTGACACTTAGAGGAAAAAAGTAGTTTAATTATGCATTGCATTAATGTAGAACAGTTCAGAAAAGACAAATATAATTTTTCTAATAAAAAACTTGATACCAAGAAACATTCTCAACTTAAAAAAATATATTCTGCATGCCAAAAATTGTCAACACTAAAATTTTTTAGAGATTTTACTAAAAATGTCTCTGGTTATGATTCAACTTTTTCATGGTGACAACATTCTAGGTATTATTCACGATTCTGGTAGCTCTTAGTTGACTGGCTTAGAATGTACCGACTTAAATACAATGACAATGAAGTACATGTAAGCCTAACAACCATGTTTCATTCAATCTAAAAATACAATTGAGAGCCTGTGACGGAAAGGCTGTGTTAATGGCACAATATAGGCGATACCTCCTACCCTTGGGGCCTCTACCATCTGGTGGAGACAGGATATTTACTAAAATAAATTAGGTAAGTGAAAACAGTCAAAAGAGTAGTATAAAATAAAGGCCAGAGGAAAACAAATAAGGGACAAATAACTACTGAGTTACTCAAGTAGCCTGGCAAAAGAAAACACGTCTTGAAAAACGGAATTTTGAAAGCTGGAGAAATCTGTATTCTATAAAGAGGACAAGTTCCGTGGCAAGACGTGGAAAAATACAACGGGTGTTTCAAGATCTGTGAATTTCCCAGTTACACAGACTTCATAAGAAATCGAAAAAACAGTTGGGAAAAGCAGACTGGGCTTAAACAGCAAAAAGCTCTGTCTGCCAGGCTAACTAGGAACTCTTGACTGAAGTTACAGGCCACTGGATTTTTTGTTTTCTTTTGGAATTTTATTTTTCACTATGGTATAAAATTCAAAAGATACAAAAGGATAGATATACAGTAAAAAGAATCACGTTCTGTGTTCCCATCACTCAGCCACCCATTTCCCTTCACTACAGGTAAAAAACGTTATTAGGTTCTTATGTAGTAATCACTGTAAGTTTCATGAAAGGGCAGATACAACCACAGCGTATGGGATGGAACTAAAGCTTTTTTAAAAACAATTGGTATCATCAGCACTGAGTTGAGAAAAAAGTTAAGTAACAGGCTGATAATCAGAATGAGCAGAAAGACAAGGTGAGACAGGTGCTTTGCTGACATTTCCTGTTCTATGAAGATTAACAGTCTTGAGGAAATTTTAAGTAAGAACCATTAACATTTTCAAGTGATTGCATTTTGAGTTATATATTTGCTACCTCAATGGTTAGATTACATATGTTAAATTTAAGAAAAAAAAATGGCCTAGCTTTATGTTGGTTGTTAGTTATATATTTTCATTTATCCCCTCTGAAGAGGCAGAAGTTCTATATTACTGTATTCAAGAATCCTATTTATACTGAGATGTGGGAACCATTAGCAACAGGTAGCAACATTTTTAGATTCTCCTGGAAGAAGAGAAAAAAATGTGCAACGTCTATTAAAAACTAATTGGTTGGGCTTCCCCAGTGGCTCAGTGGTAAAGAATCCACCTGCCAATGCAGGAGACATGGGTTCAATCCCTGATCAGGGAACATTTCACAGGCCACAGAGCAACTAAGCCCACGCACCACAACTACCGAGCTTGTGCTCCAGAGCCTGAGAGCTGCAAGTACTGAAGCCTCCATGCCCTAGAGCCTGTGCTCTGCAACGAGAAGCCACCGCAGTAAGAAGCCCACACGCTGCAATGAAGAGAAGCCCCCGCTCACCACGACTGGAGAAAAGCCCATGCAGCAACAAAGCCCAGCACAGCCAATGATAAGAATAAATAAATAATTTTTTAAATTAATTTTTAAAATATTTATTTATTTGGCTATGCCAGGTCTTAGCTGTGGCACAGGGGATCTTTGATCTTTGTTGCAGCATGCAAGCTCTTTAGTCGCGGCATGCGAACTTTTAGTTGTAGCCTGTGGGATCTACTTCCCTAATCAGGGGTAGAACCTGGGCCCTCTGCATTGGGAGTGCAGAGTCTTAGCCACTGGACCACCAGGAAAGTCCCCCAAAGTAATTTCTTAGTTAAATTTTCCCAATTAGATGGACCAAATCAAAGGAACAAGTCAACCATAAGAAGCAGGGTCAGACACCGTGCAGTATTGTCAGATACTCTGGAAAAAACACAGACCATACTGTAACCCCGTGACCAAGTCATGACCAGCCATTCAACTGCAATCCAGATGGCTGCTGTGTGTGTGCACATGCACTCTCACTACACACACACTTGTAGGGTGTGGCTGGGGAATAAAAGATGTATTCAATGAAAATATCTTTTTGTAATTCAATCCTTCGTGAATCTAGGTAATGAATAAATTATAGCAATATCTGGTAACTTGTACACAGCAACATTCAACCAATACTTCCTTATTACCTGAAATTTCAATGTTTATTATGCAATAAAAAATAAAACTACCTTGACATGTTAAAAAACAAAGTATAATACCCCACTGCAAAGAAAAGAAATCCTAAACACTTTCCCTAAATCATTCAATAAAGGGTATTTCTGAGAGGTAAATTTCTTTTCCATATTAAAGGTTTCTAAACTTTTAAAGTGTCAATGAATATTTTTATTAAGAGCAAAGCAGTCATATTAGATGCATTTTTTTTCAAACACTTCATAGATATAGGTTGTTTCTAATGGAAAATGCAAGTGATGAGTCAACAAAATAATTCTGCAGGCAGTTTGAAAATGGGAGGTACAAACCTTGAATCATAGCCCCAGTGCATAGCATAGATTTTAGCTAGGTGGCCCCTCAGCGTGCGTCTCGTTCGCATCTGTATGCGACCCACGGAATCCATATTTGACGTGATCTTTAGGAAGTGATGAGAATGTTATTCTTTAGCTTAGACACAGCTCAAAAAATAAAGCAGGAACAATTAATTGGCACTAAAGCAGACATAAAGTAAATGGACAGTTACTGAAGGTATTTTAATATAAATAATTCCTATGATGCTCAAGAAAAAGTAGGATTTATTTGCACACCTTCCAATAAGAACATCTTCTATAGACTAATAAGTAAAAAAAATAGACACACCATCCAACCTTAGTAAAAAAAAAAAAACAAATAAAAAGCTAATAGATGATCAAATAGTAAAATATTTATAATTTTAACTATTTAAAGAAAGCCAATTTTTTATTTAAATAGCACATAAAATATCCTTAATAAAAATGAGCAATTTTAATTAATGAAACTTTCCTAATAGTTTATATAAGGAAAAAAACTTAATCAGGGCATATCAAAAAGCAGCAGAAGCTACCTAAAAAAAGAAACGTATATTATATGAATCTACGTATTTTTATAGTATTTACTTTTTCACAGACTTTCATTTTCACAGGTATGTTTTAAAAGGCTCTTGAAAGCATCTGACAAATTACAAAGCCTTCTTAATAGAGATCTCATTTTTCTTTCAATTAAATACTAATAAATAAAATCTGTCATTTGCATCATTGTCAAGCTATTTCATGCAAATTAGTAAAAGAAACTGAGGAAGAAAACTTTACCTGAACAAGTGTTGCATCATTACATGCTTTCCTAGCATCCTGAAATAAAGATGATTATACACTTAGACATGGAAATCCTAGATATGATTTAAAATAAGGTTTTCATTGGAAATGCAGATTTGAAATACAATCCTTAGTGTACTACACAATCTTTATTTTTAAAAGGCTCATTGAGAAAATCCATGTAACATAAAATTAACCACTTTAGTCATTTTACTGTGTGCAGCTAGAATGGTTAGGATATTGACAATGTTGGGCAACCATCACCACTACCTAACTGCAGAACATTTTCATCACGCCCAAAAAAAGAAACCTATACTTTCCAATTCCCTCTTCCCCCACCGCCAGGTGATCACTAATTTACTTTCTAATGGATTTACCCATTCAGGACAAGGCACACAAATGGAATCATACACACATGACTTTCGTGTGTCTGGCTTCCTTCCTTTACATGTAATGTTCTGAAGGTTCATTCATGTTGTATCATGTGTCAGTAGTTCATTCCTTTTTATGGCTAATATTTCATTGTATGAATATATTACATTTTGTTTATCCATTAATTAACTGGATGGACATTTATGCTGTTTCTACTTTGTGGTTTTATGATTAATGATGCCGTGATTACTCATATACAAGTTTTTGTGCGTATGTATGTTTTCAGTTCTCCTGGGCATACAACTAAAAGTAGACTTGGTGGGTGAGACGGTAATTATGTTTACATCTCATCTGTTTATTTTGGGTTTTATTTCTATTGCTTTAGGAGACTGACCTAAGAAAACATTGTTATGATTTATGTCAGAGAATATTCTGCCCATGCTCTCTTCCAGGAGTATTATGGTATCATGAATTATATTTAAGTAAGAGAAAATGACTTTAAAATATAGACTGTTACAAGAGACAAAGAAGGACACTACATAATGATCAAGGGATCAATCCAAGAAGAAGACACAATAATTGTAAATATAAATGCACCCAACATAGGAAAACTTCAACAAATAAGCCAGATATGCTAACAGTCATAAAAGGAGAAGTCGACAGTAACACAATCATCATTGGGAACTTTAACACCTCAATTACAGCAATGGACAGGTCATCCAGACAGAGAATCAATAAGGAAAAAGAGGCCTTAAATGACACATTAGATCAAATGGACTGAACTGGTATTTATGGAGCATTTACCTTCCCACCAACCGTGTAGAAGTGTTCCCTTTTCTCCATACCTTCTATAGCATTTGTTGTTTGTAGATTTTTTGATGATGGCCATTCTGACTATTACGAGATAATACCTCACTGTAGTTGTGATCTGCATTTCTCTAATAATTAGCAATGTTGACCATCTTATCATGTGCCTTTTAGCCATCTCTCTGTCTTCTTTGGAGAAATCTCTATTTAGATCTTTCACCATTTGCATGGGTTGTTCATTTCTTTGATATTGAGCTATTAAGAGCACTTTATGTAATTTGGAGATTAATCCCATGTTGACTGCTTCATTCGTAAATATTTTCTCCCATGCTGTGGGTTGTCTCTCGTTTTGTTTATGGCTTCTTTTGCTGTACAAAACTTTTAAATTTAATTAGGTCCCACTTGTGTTAGAGAATGTTCTAATTTCAGTCTTTTCCATGTAGCTGTTCAAGTCTTCCCAGCACCACTTATTGAAGAGACTGTCTTATCCACCGTCTATTCTTGCCTCATTTGTTGTACATTAATTTTTAGAGAAATGCAAATCAAAACTAAAATGAGATACCACCTCACACGAGTTAAGAAAGGCCATCATGCAAAAGTCCACAAACAATGAATGCTGACGTGGGTGTGGAGAATAGGGAACCCTCCCACACTGTTGGTGAGAATATAAATTGGTACAGCCACCATAGAGAACAGCATGGAGGTTCCTTAAAAAACGAAAAATAGAACTAGCAAATACTCAAGCATTCCACTCCTAGACATATATCCAGAGAAAATTGTAATTCAAAAAGGTACATGCAAGACTTCCCTGGTGTTCAGCAGTTAAGAATTCACCCACCACTGCAGGGGACACGGGATCAGTCCCTGCTCTGGGAAGATTCTACATGCCAAGAGGTAACTAAGCCCGTGTGCTACAACTACTGAGCCTGCGTGCAGCAACTACCGAAGCTCGTGCACCCTATTGAGACAGCTCATCCTTCACTTCAGTTCAGTCGCTCAGTCATGTCCGACTCTCTGCGACCCCACAGAGTGCAGCACACCAGGCTTCCCAGTCCATCATCAACTCCCGGAGCTTATTCAAACTCATGGCCATCGAGTCAGTGATGCCATTCAGCCATCTCATCCTCTGTCGTCCCCTTCCTTCTCCTGCCTTCAATCTTTCCCAGCATCAGGGTCTTTTCCAATGAGTCAGTCAGTTCTTCACATCAGGTGGCCAAAGTATTGGAGCTTCAGCTTCAGCATCAGTCCTTCCAATGAATATTCAGGACTGATTTCCTTTAGGATTGACTGGTTGGATCTCCTTGCAGTCCAAGAGACTCTCAAGAATCTTCTCCAACACCACGGTTTGAAAGCATCAATTCTTCAGTGCTCACCTTTATAGTTCAACTCGCACATCCATACATGACTACTGGAAAAACCATAGCTTTGACTAGACAGACCTTTGTCAGCAAAATAATGTCTCTGCTTTTTAATCTGCTGTCTAGGTTGGTCATAGCTTTCCTTCCAAGGAGCAAGTGTCTTGTAATTTCATGGCTGCAGCCACCATCTGCAGTGATTTTGGAGCCCCCCAAAATAAAGTCTCTCACTGTTTCCATTGTTTAGCCATCCATTTGCCATTAAGTTATGGGACCAGATGCCATGATCTTAGTTTGATCTAAATATCTTAGATTGATATTTCTCCAAGCAATCTTGCTTCCAGCATGTGCTTAATCCAGCCCAGCATTTTGCAAGATGTACTTTGCATATAAGTTAAATAAGCAGGGTGACAATATACAGCCTTGACGTACTCCTTCCTTTCCCTATTTGGAACCAGTCAGTTGTTCCATGTCCAGTTCTACATACAGATTTCTCAGGAGGCAGGTAAGGTGGTTGGTATTCCCATCTCTTGAAGAATTTTCCACAGTTTGTTGTGATCTACACAGTTAAAGGCTTTGGCATAGTCAATAAAGCAGAAATAGATGTTTTTCTGGAACTCTCTTGCTTCTTTAATGATCCAACAGATGTTGGCAATTTGATCTCTGGTTCCTCTGCCTTTTCTAAATCCAGCTTGAACATCTGGAAGTTCACCGTTCATGTACTGCTGAAGCCTGGCTTGGAGAATTTTGAGCCTTACTTTACTAGCGTGTGAGATGAGTGCAACTGTATGGTAGTTTGAACATTCTTTGGCACTGCCTTTCTTTGGGATTGGAATGAAAACTCAGCAGTGGCCACCAGACTGGAAAAGGTCAGTTTTCATTCCAATCTCAAAGCTCATCCTTAGGTAGGTTGATAAGTAGTCTGGGGCCCTTGAATAGTAGAAAGGGGTCTGAGGTTCTCAAGGAGGAGAAAAGGACTTTTTTTTCTACATTGCTTTGTATTAGTCAATATAACAATGTATCTTGCTTAAGGACATGTTTCTCCTTAACAAGGACCTTCTCACTAATCTTGTTAAAATGTATATTGTGGGAGTGGGTCTGGTAAGATCTTTCTATTGTTAGTTCTAATCCTGTTATCTTATATTGTGGGAGTGGGTCTGGTAAAACCCTTTATTGTAACAAGGTATAAAGCTCCCCTGCAAAGACTAGGGGAAGCAGGGCACTCTCTGTCCCCCTTCTGATGTCTATGTCAGTTTTCTCTGTCCCCTTTTATACTTCAATAAAAGTCTGCTACACAAAAGCTCCTGAGTGATCAAGCCTGGTCCCTGGTCCCGAAGCTAAATCTTTGAAGATCACGAATCCGACATCGTTCGGATCACCGTAAGCTATCACCATGCTCCACCACAAGAGAAGCCAGCACAGTGAGAAGCCCACGCACTGCGACTAAACAGCAGCCCCTGCTCGCCACAGCTGGAGACGAAGCTGCACACAGCAACGAAGACCCAGTGCAGCCAAAAATGAATAAAAATGTTTTAAAAGATACAGGCATGTCAATGTTCACTGCAGCACCATGTACAACAGCCAACGCATGGAAACAACCTAGATGTCCATCAATAGATAAATGGATAAAGAAGAGATGGTACATATATGTACGATGGAGTATTATTCATCCATAACAAACACTGAAATAAGGCCATTTGCAACAACAACGATGGACCTAGAGATTAGAGATCATCATACTAAGTGAATTAAGTCAGAGAAAGACAAATATTGTATGATAATTACTGATATGTGGAATCTAAAAAGATTACAGGGAATCCCCTGGCGGTCCAGTGGTTAGGACTCTGATTGTTCACTTCAGGGGACATGGGTTCAATCCCTGGTCAGGGAATTAAGATCCTGCATGCCACACAGAGCCTGGCCTTAAAAAAAAAAAAAAAATGATTACAGATGAACCTATTTACTGAACAGAAAAAGACTCACAGACTTAAAAAAAAAATGTATGCTTCCCAAACAGGAAAGATGAAGGGAGAGGGATAAATTAGGAGTTTCAGATTAATATATACACACTACTCTATATAAACTAGATCATCAACAAAGACCTACTGCATAACACTTGAATCTCTACTCATTATTCTGTAATAACCTATATGGGAAAAGAACCTTAAAATGATTGGATATGTTAGGCAGAAGTTAGGCATGAGCGATGGGTGGCCTAGGTGAAAAGGATGCAAGCTAACCTTTAAACCCCATCCCAGACATGCCCAGGGGAGCTCACAGATAGACTACAAAAATAACCACAGTGACTTTTCCAACTTCTCACAAGTGCCTTAGGCACACAGTGGATACAAACTAACCACAGGGGCTTACTCAAGTAAACTTAGGCAGCTAGGAAGCCATTAAGGATTTATTAATGTTCCATACATCTGGTAACAACAGACTGAATTACAGGAAGACATGCGCAACAGAGCCTGTTGTTATATAACGTGCGACTGTCAGTCAGACTTGAACATGTCCATTTGCATTCCCCTTCCTGACTGGTGGCAGTTAAAGCCCTATTTTGCATTGGGCAGAACCAAAAAGAGGAGAGGGGAAGTATAAAAAAGGGAAACCTTTCTACTTCTCTGGGGTCAGCCTGCTCCCATGTTTAGGGAGTGTCTGTTTTTAATAAAAGTTCTGTCTGCTTGAGCTGTAACTGAGGTGTAACTTCCCTGTTGTTTTCAACCATTTAGTCTACCATTCCAAATTTTTGTTGCAATGAGATAAGAACAGAGGGAGAGAAATAAACCAACCTGACAGAAAGATAATCAGTTTGCTGTATACCTGAAATTAACACGGTCACTGTAAATCAACTATACCCCAACAATAAAATTAAACTAAAACTAAAAATAGACACACCACTTGGCTCAGCAATTCCATTCCTGAGTATTTATCCAAAAAAAACCCCTGCAAACACTACTTTAAAAAGATACATGTATCCCAATGTTCAGAGCAGCATTCTTTATAACTGCCAAGATATGAAAACCATCTAAATGCCCGACAACAGATGATGCATAAAGAAAATACACACAAACGCATACACACATATAATGGAATACTACTCAGTCACAAGAAAGAATGAAATTTTGCCATTTGCAACAACACGGGTGGACTTGGATGGTATCATGCTAAGTGAAATAAGCCAGAGAACACTGTATGATATCGCTTATATGTATAATCTAAAGAATAAAGCAAACTAGTGAATACAACAAAAAGGAAGACTAAAAAACGTAGAGAACAAATTAGCGGTTACTAGTGGGGAGAAGAGGTGGCAAGAATACACAGGAGAACTGTACAAAAAAGATCTTCACGACCCAGATAATCATGATGGCATGTTCACTCACCTAGAGCCAGACATTCTGGAATGCAAAGTCAAGTGGGCCTTAGGAAGCATCACTATGAACAAAGCTAGTGGAGGTGATGGAATTCCAGCTGAGCTATTTCAAATCCTAAAAGATGATGCTGTGAAAGTGCTGCACTCAATATGCCAGCAAATTTGGAAAACTCAGCAGTGGCTACAAGACTGGAAAAGGTCAGTTTTCATTCCAATCCCAAAGAAAGGCAATGCCAAAGAATGCTCAAACTACTTGCACAATTGCACTCATCTCACATGCTAGTAAAGTAATGCTCAAAATTCTTCAAGCTAGGCTTCAACAGTATGTGAACCGTGAACTTCCAGATGTTCAAGCTGGATTTAGAAAAGGCAGATGAGCCAGAAATCAAATTGCCAACATCCACTGGATCATCAAGAAAGCAAGAGAGTTCCAGAAAAACATCTATTTCTGCTTTATTGACTATGCCAAAGCCTTTGACTGTGTGGATCACAACAAACTGGAAAATTCTGAAAGAGATAGGAATACCAGACCACCTGACCTGCCTCTTGAGAAATCTGTATGCAGGTCAGGAAGCAACAGTTAGAACTGGACATGAAACAACAGACTGGTTCCAAATAGGAAAAAGAGTACGTCAAGGCTGTATATTGTCACCCTGCTTATTTAACTTCTATGCAGAGGACATCATGAGAAACGCTGGGCTGGAAGAAGCACAAGCTGGAATCAAGATTGCCAGGAGAAATATCAATAACCTCAGATATGCAGATGACACCACCCTTATGGCAGAAAGTGAAGAACAACTAAAGAGCCTTGTGATGAAAGTGAAAGAGGAGAGTGAAAAAGTTAGCTTAAAACTCAACATTCAGAAAACAAAGATCATGGCATCCAATCCCATCACTTCATGGCAAACAGATGGGGAAACAGTGGAAACAGCGGCAGACTGTTTTTTGGGACTCCAAAATCACTGCAGATGGTGACTGCAGCCATGAAATTAAAAGACGCTTACTCCTTGGAAGGAAAGTTATGACCAACCTAGATAGCATATTAAAAAGCAGAGACATTACTATTTGCCAACAAAGGTCCGTCTAGTCAAGGCTATGGTTTTTCTAATAGTCATGTGTGGATGTGAGAGCTGGACTATAAGGAAAGCTGAGTGCCGAAGAATTGATGCTTTTGAACTGTGGTGTTGGAGAAGACTCTTGAGAGTCCCTTGGACTGCAAGGAGATCCAACCAGTCCATCCTAAAAGAGATCAGTCCTCAATATTCATTGGAAGGACGGATGCTGAAGCTGAAACTCCAATACTTCGGCCATCTCATGCGAAGAACTGACTCATTTGAAAAGACCCTGATGCTGGGAAAGATTGAAGGCGGGAGGAGAAGGGGGTTGACAGAGGATGAGATGGTTGGATGGCATCACCAACTCAATGGACATGAGCCTGTGTAAACTCCAGGAGTTGGTGATGGACAAGAAGGCCTGGCGTGCTGCAGTCCATGGGGTCGCAGAGACTGAACTGACTGAACTGAGTGGGGAGAAGAAAGGAGAGAGGGACAAGATACGTGCAGGAAATTAAGAGGTGTAAACTACTATGTATAAAATAAATAAGTTACAAGGATGCATTGTACAACACAAGGAATAGAACCAATATTTTATAATAATTATAAATAGAATATAACCTGTAAAAGTTATGAATCACTACACTATACATCTGAAACAAAATAGTGTATAACTACATCTCAATTAAAAATTTTAATTAAAAAAATAACACTTCTTTAAAATATTTTGCAAGTATAGTATATACAGATGCTATTAGAAATGAAATACTTTAGCTCTAACATGATAAAAAGATATATAAAAAGTTATTTTCCTGACATGTCATAATAAGTCACATCTATATTTTTATATTAAAAGCAAATTCCCTACCGGTTATCAGGTATTTATGCTTATTATAGGGTAGCCTTTCAAAGAGACTTTAAATTTTTACACAAACTGAAAAGAATTATTAAAAGGAAGATAATGAAACAAAAATCAATGTAACAAAGTAAGTAAAAGCAAGCAAAGGACATGTTTAATAACCAATAAAATGTTTTAACAAAGAAGGAAATGGCAACCCACTCCAGTATTCTTGCCTAAAAAATTCCATGGATAGAGGAGCCGGGTAGGCTACAGTCCATGGGGTCGCAAAGAATTGGACACGACTAAGCAACTAACACACACTACACACAAAATGTTTTAAATCAAGTTTATCAGTTAATAATAAATTTAGAAGATTCATATACATGGGAAAGTGAAAGTGAAAGTCACTCAGTGTGTCCAACTCTTTGCAACCCCATGGACTATACAGTCCACGGAATTCTCCAGGCCAGAATACGAGAGTGGGTAGCCTTTCCCTTCTCCAGGGGATTTTCCCAACCCAGGGATCAAACCCAGATCTCCCACACTGCAGGTGGATTCTTTATCAGCTAAGCCACAAGGGAAGCCCAAGAATACTGGAGTGGGTAGTCTATCCCTTCTCCAACAGATCTTCCCCAACAGATCTTTGTTGCATTAGTCTGCAACAAATGCTAAATGGATATACAATCTTTTTGGTGGCCTCTGACCTATTTATAAACACTTAGAATATTTCTACATAAAGGTGTTCATAAGTAGTTACACAAACACATGATTTGATTCTCTCATTCTCAATCTAATTGTGGGTTTAGAAACCTGATTTGGCAGGGAATAATTTAGCCCACTCTCCTAGAATGAAAAGAACTTCCCGAAATGACAGTGATGGCCTGAGCCATGTCCAAAAATGGTGCAGTTGAAGACTAAATTCTATAAAAAGAGCTCTCTGATTTTAAGCTTTATGAAAACAAACTATCATTGTTTAGGTTATTTTTCTTAATCCAGTCATTCAATAAAAAATGTCTGTGTCAGGTACTACTCTAGGCACCATGGAAACAGAAGCAGACCCAAAATCCCTGCCTTCACAGACCTAACCTTAATATTAACAACACAATTAGAACACTGCAAGTGAACATTATTGAACTTAGTCTAATGAACAGTTATATTCACTATAAAACTGAATACAAGGGATTCATTCCCAATTAACAGCTGAATTTCTTACTGTCCACCTTAAGAAATGCAAGCTCTGCCTGATATTAACATCTTTGCGCAAAGTAAGAGAAAAGTGTTGCTTCTCACTCCAAATCAAACAAGCAGAAATTACAAAAGAAAATCTATGTTTTTTCTATTTCTATTTTTTTCAATTTCAAATGAATCATGGTTAATCAATGATACTCAAATATAAAACACAAAATTTTTTAGTGAATCATGTATTGTACCAAATAGCATACATTTCTATTATGTCATGTATTTTTACCTTAAATATACAGTTAAGTTATATTTCTGGAATTAAGAGAGAAAAAAAAAAGGAAGAAGGAAGAAAGGATTTATAAGTATAGCATGACATTAAACTGAAAAGTATGCGGTATTTTACATATATGTGGTTACTTGAAATCATATAAGATGATTCAGTGAGCTATATGCTCATGACATCCTACCTGGATGCTGGTGAGATAGAAAGATGATTAAGCCACAGAATCTTCCAGTCGGACGCAGGGGGTGGAGGCAAACATGCACGAGGAACTATACACAAAGCAAGCTGCGATCAACCCTGTAACACAAACCTAAAACGCTGTGCAAAGAACGGCCACTTACTGGCATTGGTCTAAGTCCTTTCGTGTCATTTGTTTTATTCTTCTCCATAAACCTATATGCGGGCTTCAGTATTCATACTCTACAGCAAAGATACTGAGCATCAAAAAATCTGTAAATGTGTCCTGACCACAACATAATTAAAAGACGGAATCCATGTACTTTTCCATCAGGCCATGCTGCCTTCCAGCAAAAGAAAAGGAAATACAAGTGGAGGACTTCGAGGTGGCTTTTTAGAGGAAGACTAGGATTCAAGGAATAGAAGTCCCAGGAGCAAAATTAGAGCAGAGAAGTATAATTCCAGGCAAAGTAAAAGATTTGGAAAAAAGCAAGAAAGCAGAAAAGAGCAGTGCATGCTTAGGGAATGACAAGAAATTCATGTGGCTATAGCACAGGCTACAAAGCCAGATGTTAGACCTAGCTGTGAGGCAGGTCCATAGTGGTACCTATAGCACCAGTTCTGGAACCAAAATACACCTGGTTTGAGTCCTGGATCTACCCCTTCTAAGTTATGTTACCTTCACAAGTTTCTTAATCTCACTGAGGCTCAGTTTCCTCAACTACAAAATGAAGTAGGCCGACCTACCTCACAGGGTCACTACGAGAACAAATGAAATTGACATGTGACCAAACTGGCCAAGCACTTCAGACAAGAACTTCACAAGAAATGAAAACTGCATGCTGACATCCATGATGAACATAGATTCAAAAATCCTCAACAAAATATTAGCAAGCTGAATTCATCAATACATCAAAAGGATCATACACCATGATCACATGGGATTTATTCAAAGGATGTAGGTATGGTTCAATACCCACAAATCAATGTGATATAACTACATTAACAAAATGAAGGATAAATATCATACAGTTATCTCAACACATGTAGAAAAAGCTTTTGACAAAATTCAATATCAACTTATGGTTAAAAAAACCCAAAAACCTCTCAACAAAGTGGACACAGATGGAATGTACCTCAACATGATAAATATGACATATACAACATACCTATATAACATCATACTCAATGGTGAAAAGCTTAAAGCTTTTCCTCTAAGGTCAGGAGCAAGACACAGATGCCCACTCTTGCCACTTTGATTCAGGAGAGTATTGCAAATCCAAACAGAAATAAAACAAAGGGCATTAAAACTTGACAGAAGAAGTAAAACTATCACTACTTGCAAACATACTACATGCAGAAAACACTAAAGACTCAATCAAAAACTGAGAACTAATAAAGGAATTTGATAAAGTTACATATATATAGACATATGTAAACATACAATTATACAGAAATATGCAAAATAAGTATATAGAAATCTGCTGCGTTGCTATACTCTAGTAATGACCTATCAGAAAGAGAAATTAAGAAAACAATCCCATTTACAATTACATCAAACAGGATAAATCACCTGGAAATACATTTATCCAAGAATATAAAAGACCTGTGGGCTTCCCAGAGGGTGCAATGGTAAAGAATCTGCCTGCCAATGCAGGAGGCGCAGGAGACGCGAGATGCAGGTTCAACCCCTGTGTCAGGAAGATCCCCTGGAGTAGGAAATGGCAACCCACTTTAGTATTCTTGCCTGGGAAATCCCATGGACAGAGGAGCCTGGCAGGCTACAGTTCACGGGGTCACAAAGAGTCGGACACGACTGAGTGACTGAGCACACAAAAGACCTGTACACCCCAAGACACTGACGAAAGAAAGTGAAGATGACACAGATAAATGAAAAGATATTCTGTACTCAATGGATTGGAATAATATTGTTAAAATGTCCATACTACCAAAAACAATCTAGATTCAATGCAATCCCTATCAAAATCCCAATATCATTTTTCAAAGAAACAGAACATATAATCCTAAGATTTGTATAAAACCAGAAAAGACCCCAAACAGCCAATGCAGTCTTGAGGAAGAACAAAGCTGGAGGTATCACATGTCTTGATTTCCAAGCATTAACATATTACAAATCTATAGTAATCAAAATAATATAATACTGGCACAAAAACAGGCACATAGATCAATGGAACAGAACAGGGAGCACAGAAACACACCCACACATACATGATCAATTAATTTACAACTCAGGAGCCAAGAATATATAGGGGGGAAAAGACAGTTTCTTCAATAAGTGGTGTTGGGAAAACTGGACAGCTACATACAAAAGAATGAAACTGGACCACTCACTATCTTATACCATTTTTCCAAAAAGACATATAGATGGGTCAACAGATACGTGGAAACTTGCTCAAATCACTGATCATCAGGGAAATGAAAATAAAAACCACAATGAGATAGTATCTCACATCTGTCAGAATGGCTATCATCAAAAAGAGGAGAAGGACTTCCCTAGTGGTCCAGAGGCTGACTTTGTGCTTCCAGCGCAGGGGGCATGGGTTCCATCCCTGACTGGGGAACTAAGGGCCCACATGCTGCAAAGTGCAGCCAAAATATAAAAATTTAAAAAATACAACAAAAAACAGAAAAACAAAACAAAATTCTTTAAGAGAGACAGAATAACAAGTGTCGATGAGGATGTGGAGAAAAGGGAAACTTGAGTGCTGTTAGTGGGAATGTAAATTGGTGCAGCCACTATGGAAAATAGTATATTAGTATATAGGTTCCTCAGAAAATTATAAAAAGAACCACCGTATTATCTAGCAGTTCCACTTCTAGGTATTTATCTAAAGAAAACAAAAACCTTAACTTAAAAAGATATACTCATCCCCGTGTTCACTGCAGGATTATTTATAATAATCAACATATGGAAACAACTAAGTATCTGCTGACAGATGAAAGGACACACACACACACACACACACACACACACACACACACAGTAGAATGTTACTCAGCCATAAAAAGAGTATCTTGCCACTTGTGCTGACAACATGGATGGACCCTGAGGGCACTACACTAAAAGAGAAATATGTCAGACAGAGAAAGACAAATACCATACAATCTCACATGCTCAAACAAACAAAAACCACCCAAGCTTATAGATACAGAGAACAGAATTTTTTTTAATGAGATGGCCATATGACCAATGTGCTTGGCCCATCAGTCATTCCTGCTCAGGATCTGGAACAAGTGAGATAAACAGATGCTGGAGAATCCATTCTGGTGGTGGCAGCAACATCTAACTCAGAGATGAGCCTATGAAGCCTTCTCTGATTATCCCAAGCAAAATAAATCCCCCTTTGACAGCTTTGTTTAGACACCTAAGGTATCCACTCAGAGTTGTCATTCACACCTAAATCATTAACTTCCTAAATTCCTGGGAATAAGACTGGTTGCTCCTTGGAAGGAAAGTTATGACCAACCTAGACAGCATATTAAAAAGCAGAAACATTACTTTGCCAACAAAGGTCCATCTCGTCAAGGCTATGGTTTTTCCAGTAGTCATGTATGGATGTGACAGTTGGACTATAAAGAAAGCTGAGTGCCAAAGAATTGATGCTTTTGAACTGTGGTGTTGGAGAAGACTCTTGTGAGTTCCTTGGACTGCAAGGAGATCCAACCAGTCCATCCTAAAGGAGATCAATCCTGGGTGTTCACTGGAAGGACTGATGTTGAAGCTGAAACTCCAATACTTTGGCCACCTGATGCAAAGAACTGACTCACTGGAAAAGACCCTGATGCTGGGAAAGACTGAAGGCGGGAGAAGAACAGGACGACAGAGAATGAGATGGTTGGATGGCATCACCGACTCAATGGACATGACTTTGGGTAAACTCTGGGAACTGGTGATAGACAGGGAGGCCTAGCGTGCTGCACTCCACAGGGTCGCAAAGAGCTGGACACGACAGAGCAACTGAACTGAACTGAAGACTGGTTATAGTTTTAATCCACTCATATCAACATTTTTCTGCTGACTGTTCTTTACCCACCTCTTGTTTTTTCTACTCCCTTCCTCTCCTTCCTGTAATACCTCTGCAGAGATCCTATAATTGTTCCTTTTTCTTTTTAATCTTCACTTTTAAATTAGCTGCTGCAAAAGATTCATCTCTCTCATACTGGAGGATCACAGCAGTGTTACAAGTTACTAATAACTTGGATTCTTCCTGCTTCATAATGAGGTTCTTTATTTCTAAGTTGTTTAACCTTTACTTTTCCCTGTGAAAAGAAGTAGGTAGCACCACACTACACACAATTTAGTCTCTCCTCTACCCTGCTCACCAAGAGGCTTCCTAAAAGATGGCATGTCTATACCCTTTCATTCTATCTCTGCCTTCCTTGCTCTTCCTCAGTCCAGAGAAGCATGTATCCATTGTTCCAAAAGCAAGCAATGATGCTGTCCCTGTGGGAATATAAGATTTACGGCCTCAGAATTCTCCTTTTAGAGCCTGTCCACACCCTGATATTTGATGACTTTCCCCCATTATATTAGGGTCTGAAGTTCTAAGTGTTTTTAAATTTTGTTAAAGATGAAGTTCTATTTGTTCCTCATGTTCTTTAGTGTTTTGAGTTGATTTCCAAGAGTAAAGAAGACAGACATGTCTTTATTATGCCACTGGACTTCCCAAGTGGTTCAAGTGGTAAAGAACCCGCCAGACAATGCAGTAGACAAGAAAGACAAGGGTTCAATCCCTGGATTAGAAAGATCCCCTGGAGAAGGAAACGGCAACCCACTCCAGTATTCTAGCCTGGAGAATCCCATGGACAGAGGAGCCTGAAGGGCTACAGTCCATGAGGTCGCAAAGAGTTGGACACAACTAAAGCGACTTTAAGGCAATGGCACCCCACTCCAGTACTCTTGCCTGGAAAATCCCATGGACGGAGGAGCCTCGTAGGCTGCAGTCCATGAGGTCGCTAAGAGTCGGACACGACTGAGCAACTTCACTTTGACTTTTCACTTTCATGCATTGGAGAAGGAAATGGCAACCCACTCCAGTGTTCTTTCCTGGAGAATCCCAGGGACAGGGGAGCCTGGTGGGCTGCCGTCTATGGGGTCGCACAGAGTCGGACACGACTGAAGCAACTTAGCAGTAGCAGCAAAGCAACTTAGAAGCAGCATTATGCCACTAATTATTTTTAATGTTTTTCTGCAACCTAACGTTTTAGAGATTAATTTTCTAGTATATTACAATATAGTATCTGCCTCATTGTGTTGTTGTTGTTCAGTCTGTCCGACTCCTTGAGACCCCATGGACTACAGCATGCCAGGCTTCCCTGTCCTTTACCATGTTCTGGAGCTTGCTCAAACTCATGTGCATTGAGTTGATGATGCCATCCAACCATCTCATCTTCTGTCATCCCCTTCTCCTTCTGCCTTCAGTCTTTCCCAGCATCAGGGTCTTTTCTAATGAGTTAGCTCTTTGCATCAGGTGGCCAAAGTACTGGAGCATCAACTTCAGCATCAGTCCTTCCAATGAATATTCAAGGTTGATTTCCTTTAGGATTGACTGGTTTGATCTCCTTGCAGTCCAAGGGACTCTCAAGAGTCTTCTCCAACACCACAGTTCAAAAGCATCAATTCTGCGATTCCAGGTGTTTGGGTAGAAGAGGATGATGTCAGCAGGGATTACATGTACAACATTAACCTCTTACGGACAGAGAGGTCACTGGTCCACATAGGTATTTGTTAGAAATGACTTTTGGAGTGTTCTTTAGAAGCATGATAAAAACAAAGTGATCATTTCTCACTTCAAAAATTATTTAATATATGCAAACTAATATTCAAATTTTGTTCATCACTGCTGCTAAGTCGCTTCAGTTGTGTCTGACTCTGTGAGACCCCATAGACGACAGTCCACCAGGCTCCCCCGTCCCTGGGATTCTCCAGGCAAGAACACTGGAGTGGGTTGCCATTTCCTTCTCCAATGCATGAAAGTGAAAAGTGAAAGTGAAGTTCCTCAGTCGTGTCCAGCTCTTTGTGACCCCATGGACTGCAGCCTACCAGGCTCCTCCATCCATGGGATTTTCCAGGCAAGAGCACTGGAGTGGGGTGCCATTGCCTTCTCTGTTGTTCATCACTAGTAGTTCATAAAAGTGTTAATAAAATTTCAAAATGAAAAAGTTTGCTCTTACCTGGATCTGATTCCGTAGCTGCTCGGCTTCCTGCCTCAGTTGTTCCAGCTCACTCATCCTTGAATTTCCTCAGGGTAGAAACTAACAAATGAAAGCCCTGTACAAAAGAGAAAGACAAAGACTGATTCACTTCTCTGTTTACATATTAATCTACTTTTTATATTCTGACATATAATTGGTTCTTCTGAATCTCAAATGCAATCATTATTACTAGAACTTAAAATGGCTTCGTAAATACAGATCTAGATTATTTACTAAAGATTTTATGGAGGAATGGGATGAGAGGATGGAAGAGACACCCTGAGTAGCAGTATTCAAGACTAAATTATAGACAATTAGCACTAGAACTGAGTCCAGTGAGAAATGCTTTACAACAGTGCCAAAGGTCCCGAGAGACATTCGGACCATGATGCCTAAAAGGCACCTCAACTTACTTCAAAAGCGAACCCCACACCATCCTGAAGTCTTTCTCATCTCTGTAAATGCCAATTCTGTCCTTTCAATTGTTTAAGCCAAAAACCTGGGAGTCATCCTTAACTTCTCTGTTCGGTTTCTTTTATATCCTACTTCTAATCCACCAGCAAATCATGTCAGGCACTCTTTCAAAAAACATCCAGGATATGACCAACTCTGATTACCTCTATTCTGACTACCTTGGTCTGCTGCTGCTGCTAAGTTGCTTCAGTAGTGTCCGACTCTGTGCGACCCCACAGACGGCAGCCAACCAGGCTCCCCTGTCCCTGGGATTCTCCAGGCAAGAACACTGGAGTGGGCTGCCATGTCCTTCTCCAATGCATGAAAGTGAAAAGTGAAAGGGAAGTCACTCAGTCGTGTCCGACTCTTAGCGACCCCATGGACTGCAGCCTACCAGGCTCCTCCGTCCATGGGATTTTCCAGGCAAGGGTACTGGAGTGGGGTGCCATCGCCTTCTCTGACCTTGGTCTAAGTCACCACTATCATTCACCGGGTCTCCTTCCTATCACCCTTGCCCACTCTCCAGTCTATTCTAAACAGAGCAAAACACTGATCCTTTGAAAATACAAGTCACTCTTCTGCTTGAAATTATACAAACGCTTTTCACTCCACTCAGTGTAAAGTCTGTTTATCTTGACCTACAAAGCTTTATGCTTCCCTGGTGGCTCAGCAGTAGAGAATCTGCCTGCAATGCAGGGGATGCAAGTTCAATCCCTGGGTCAGAAAGATTCCCTGGAGAAGGAAATGGCAACCTGCTCCAGTTTCCTTGCTTGGGAAATCCAATGGACAGAGCAGCCTGGTGGGAGACAGTCCATGGGGTCACAAAGAGTTGGACACAACTTAGAAACTAAACAACAACATCAATGCAGAGTCTTACACCATCTGTTATCCATCCCTCTAACATGATATCTCTGCTCCCTCTTCCCCATCTCTCTCTGGTCCAGACACTCAGAAGTCTTCTTAACATTAGAAAGCTTTCTTAGTGAACACACTAAGCAGGCTCAGCTTTCTTAGTGAACACACTAAGCAGGCTCCAGCTTCAGTCTCAGCACTTGCTCTTACCTCTGCCTGGAAGCCTCTTGCCCCTGATATTTTCATTCATTGCACCCTTACCTCGATTCAAATGTTCCTTCTCAGAACAACCTTCACTGATAGCACGTATGCACCCAACTGGACCCCTTTACCCTTTGTGTAAATCTAAGATGTACAACGTGCTGATTTGATATTTATATATTTGCAATATGATCACCACCAAAGCATTAATACCCCTCTTGCATCACATAATTACCATTTCTATTTTATGGAGAGAATATTTAAGATCTAGTCTCTTAGCAGCTTTAAAGTACATAACACAGCATGGTTGACTGCAATCACTATGCTGTGCATTAGATCTCCAGAACTTTCTCATTTTCGAGTTGCAAGTTGCACTTTCCTTCTCACTCAGGCTAGATTCCAGGTCCAGCACTTCACGGACAACTCTGCCAGTGCCCTAGTTTCCCCTGCCCCTCTATTTGGTCACATTCAACAGACAAAAATCACAGCTTCGACAAACCCAACGCCCTCCTTTCTTTCAGCCAGCGCTCACACTACCAAACACTGACTGAAAAGTCAAATGGGGGAGGGCACATTAGTTCTACTACAAGTTCATATAAGCTATTTAGCCGGCTACTCTATGCAGCTTTTTACCCATCGAGTCTGCTCAGTATCAACGATTCTCATAATAGAAGGGAAGAAGGAGCTTCTTTAAGCTTCTTGAAGGAGCTTCTTTAAGCTTCTTTAAGAAGCTTAACAGAAGAAGGAGTTTCCTGCCTTAACAGAAGAGCTTCCATAATAAAAGGTCCTCCTCATGATAGAGGAGCTGAGTTTTTTGTCATTTGGGTCAATTCTTCCCCCTGAGATTTAAATCCTATCTATCCCTATCTTTTTAGTAACCTTACACTTCTGATTATCCCTTTTCACCTAGTTCATGAACCTCTCACTTTTCTCAATTGTTTTTGTCTTTTTATTTAAAAATTTCAAACACAGAAAGAGGTAGAGAAATTTGTATAATGGACATCCATAATGTCTACCATGAAGGTTTAGGGAAGTTGCTCAGTCGTGTCCGACTCTTCGCGACCCCAAGGACTGCAGCCTACCAGGCTCCTCCGTCCATGGGATTTTCCACGCAAGAGTACTGGAGTGGGGAAGGTTTACAAATTGTTACTATTATTACTGTATTTGTTCCAACTTTTGTTCCTTTTAGTGAAGTATTTTAAAGTCAATCACAGACATCAATGGATAAAGAAAATATGCTTTCTTTATTTTGGAATGGAATATTACTCGGCCAAAAAAAGAATAAAGTAACACCATGTGCAGCAACACGGATGGACCCAGAGATTATCATACTAAGTGAAATAAGTCAGACAGAGAAAGACAAATACCGTAAGATATCACTTATATATGCAATCTAAAATATGACAGAAATGAACTTATCTATTTATACAAAACAAAACCAGACTTGCAGACAAGGAGAACAGGCTTGTGGCTGCCAAAGAGGAGAGGGGCGGGTAGGATGGATAGAGGGGTGGGTAGGTAGGGAGTTAGGGATTAGCAGACCAAAACTACATATGGATAAACAACAAGGTCCTCCTATATAGCAAAGGGAACTATATTCAATACCCTGTGATAAACTATAATGGGAAAGAATATGAAAAACAATATATACATTTGTGTATAACTGAATTACTGTGCTATATAGCAGAAAGTAACACATTATAAA
The DNA here is from genome assembly GCF_000754665.1 of Bison bison bison. Lineage (NCBI taxonomy): Eukaryota > Metazoa > Chordata > Mammalia > Artiodactyla > Bovidae > Bison > Bison bison. The sequence continues at coordinate 998,401 of NW_011494939.1, forward strand.
TCAAATATAAATAAAACAAATTTTTATACTCCCATAAATGTTTTAAATGTTCAGAAAACTAAGATCATGGCATCTGGTCCCATCACTTCATGGCAAATAGATGGGGAAACAGTAGAAACAATGTCAGACTTTATTTTGACAAAGCCAAAATCACTGCAGATGGTGATTGCAGCCATGAAATTAAAAGACGCTTACTCCTTGGAAGGAAAGTTATGACCAACCTAGATAGCATATTCAAAAGCAGAGACATTACTTTGCCAACAAAGGTCCGTCTAGTCAAGGCTATAATTTTTCCAGTAGTCATGTATGGATGTGAGAGTTGGACTGTGAAGAAAGCTGAGTGCTGAAGAATTGATGCTTTTGAACTGTGGTGTTAGAGAAGACTCTTGAAAATCCCTTGGACTGCAAGGAGATCCAACCAGTCCATCCTAAAGGAGATGAGTCCTGGGTGTTCTTTGCAAGGACTGATGCTAAAGCTGAAACTCCAGTACTTTGGCCACCTCATGCAGAGCTGACTCATTGGAAAAGACTCTGATGCTGGGAGGGATTAGGGGCAGGAGGAGAAGGGGACGACAGAGGATGAGATGGCTGGATGGCATCACTGACTCGATGGACATGAGTTTGAGTGAATTCCGGAAGTTGGTGATGGACAGGGAGGCCTGGCGTGCTGCGATTCATGGGGTCACAAAGAGTCAAACACGACTGAGCGACTGAACTGAACTGAAATGTTTTAAAAAACACAGACATCAAGCTACTTTAAAATATTTCAGTACACATTTCCAAAAATATTAAGACATTTTCCTACTAAACCTTAATACCATTAACAAACCTCCCATATTAACAATTATCTAGTAGCTAATACCCAGTCCATTTTCAAATTTCCCCCATTATCACACCAAGGTCTTTTATGTCAGAGTTGTTCAAATCAAGATCCAATTAAAGACTCTATAATACATTTAGTTATATCTCTTAAGTCTCTCCATCTAGAAGAATCCATCTCCTGCTTTCTTTTTTCTCTATCATAATAGAGTTATTGGAGAGACCTATCCTGTAGATCATCTCACATTCTGTTTACTTCTTCAAGGTATCGCTTCTCTATCCTCTGTAACATCTATGAATTCGAAGGAAGTTACATCTACAGGCTGGATGATATTCAAGCTCAATGTATTCAGCAAGAATACTCTTAGGTGAGACTAGACTTCATATTACAAGACATCAGAATGAACTTACTGTTTATGCTGCTATCAGTGAAGCTACGACTGATCAGGGTATTCAGGTGTTGAAAGCTAGTGTGCCTACTGTAAAGTTATACATCCTCATTTTCATTCAACAAACACCCTGCGGGGAGCATTTCACTTTCCACTGCATCCTTTTCATTAGGGGCTACACACTCAAGCCTCTCCCTTTAAGAAAAAAAAAGAAAAAACTCCCTGATTCTATATTTCACCATCATTTATAGACCTTTTTCTATATTTAAGGAACTTTCAAACAGACTTGTCTTTATGTGACTCTATGTCCTCACACGGAATTCTGAATTCTCAAGTCTCATGCCCAATGACTTCAGCTAAGTTTAAGCATAACAGAAAACTTCATATTTTATTTAATAGTAAACTTCATATTCTATTTAATAGAAAAGTTCAGCTAAGTTTAAGCCTAAGTTTAAGGCATAACAGAAAATAAGGGGGCAATCATAAGGCAATGGACTTTCTGAGAAAATTTCCGAACCGCAAAATCAGAACCCTTGTGATGCTTGTGCCCAGTGAGGGTAGCAAAATATGCCACCCCAAAATATGCCTCTTGGGCAGGAGGATTATTTTGAGAAAAAACAGACACGAGAGCAACTCTGAAAACAATAGTAGAAGTTACCCCCTTTGAAATGGAAAGCAACATCTACAAAGGGAATCTCCAATTTTAAGGGTACTTCTTGGTATCATTAAGTGAGGGATGACTCCAAATGACAAGTCTTATCATTGGAGAAGGCAAGGTCTTAAATCTGCACATCAAACCTTACCCTTGCTTTTCCTAGGAACCTCTCAAGACTGGTTTCCACTCCCAACCTCCCAAACTTCCTTCTGTCTTTAGCTGAAGATGGTATTTAAGCTGGTGGCTTGGGTACCTCAGGGAGTTACTCGTTTTCTCCTGGATATCTCACACTATACTTCTATGTTTTCCTCCTGTTCATCTTTTATTACAGGACATCTCAGCCAAGAACTCAGAAGGGTAGAGTAAAAATTACTTTTCTTCTGCTAAACGACAAACACAAACTTTTCATGTCTGAAAAATATCACAGCAGCCTTCCCTGCCTTTCAAGCCTGTTGCTAAAAACAAGAACTAACTTTTTGCTCTTTAATGAAAACTTATTAGTGTTACTTGAAAACCGGGTTCACCTCCTGGTGGGTGTTGCACCAAAAGACACACCCAACTTAAAAACTGGAAGGAAGGATTTACTACTTACAGCAGGTAAGGAGAGCACAGGGGATCTTTCCCGAAACAGTTAACTTCCCAGCAGCAAAACTAAGGCAGTTTTAAGCTAAGGGTTCATGCAGATTCATGAAGGGGCCTGGCTGGTCTACAGAGACTAAACTTCAGTTGACTAGTCACAAGGGTCAGAAAAGGTCAACATCATCATCCCTTAGATTCTAGTTGATCTCGAGCCCTTCGGGCTAATCTTCATCAATGAAACAAAACTGGGAGTCCTTACAACTGATATATTATCTTTGCTATTGCTACTTCTCTTGCCTGACATTCTTTTGTTCTCTCGGTTTAGTCACTAAGTGACTCTTGTGACCCCATGGACTACACAGCCCTCCAGGCTTCTCTGTCCACAGAACCCTCCAGGCAAAAATACCGGAGTGGGTTGCCATTTTCCTTCTCCATTTGTTCCCTTATCAGTTTAGTATCAGTTCAGTCGCTCAGTCCTGTCTCTTTTGTGTCTGACTCTTTGCGACCCCATGAATACCAGCACGCTAGGCCTCCCTGTCCATCACCAACTCCTGGAGTTCACTCAAACTCACGTCCATCAAGTCCGTGATGCCATCCAGCCATCTCATCCTCTGTCGTCCCCTTCTCCTCCTACCCCTAATCCCTCCCAGCATCAGTCTTTTCCAATGAGTCAACTCCGCATGAGGTGGCCAAAGTATTGGAGTTTCAGCTTTAGGATCATTCCTTCCAAAGAATACCCAGAGCTGATCTCCTTTAGAATGGACTGGTTGGATCTCCTTGCAGTCCAAGGGACTCTAAAGAGTCTTCTCCAACACCACAGTTCAAAAGCATCAATTTTTCAGTGCTCAGCTTTCTTCACAGTCCAACTCTCACATCTATACATGACCACTTTGTTCCCTTAGATCATCAATTACTGAGACCTGTTCAAGCGCAAGCACCGCTGCCAGGTTTAGAGCGCAAAATGGCTTAGATCAAAGTGGATTCTCTTCTGTTAAGAAAGTCATTCCTGATTCTGTTTCTCGGAGAGCCCCTACCTGATCCATTTATATTAGTTCTGTCAATAAAGAGGGAGAATATTTTGATTAAACAGACTTTCTGTTGATGTTTTCTTCTCATCTGACAACTGTCATATTCCTGAGAATACACCTCCCCCCACCAAAAAACTACATCCAGAATAGACTAGTGGATTGTAAACTACTTCCAGATAAGTCCAGGGCCTGATAAGAGTAAAAAGAGGCAAAAGGATACCCTCAGATGAAACCTAATATGGTAAATCCTAATAATATGTTTTGAAGGAGGAAGATCTCAAGAAGTGGCCAGTCGGGTTACTGGAAATGGCTCTGTGGATATATGGCTACAAAAATTGTGAATTCTTGAGAACAATATTGTTGCATGAGGTATAGTTTATTAAGTAGCTCCCTCAAACTATACCCCTAATAGCATGCTCAAAATCAGAGAAGCAAAGTCTCTACGGGCATTTATTTTGGTTGGTAGAAAACAGGGTGATCAGACTACTTGCCCTCCTGCAGTCCTGTGCACCCACAATTATTGATAAAGGACAGAAATAAGGGAAGTGGCAAACCATTTTATAAAGCATTGTGAATCCCATGTGGGGAAAAGAAAAATATGGAAAATAATGACAGGAGATGGAAAACCAGTCAGATAGTCAGCCACTAATGGAAAAGTCTTCACTGGGTGTAGCCAGGCAGACTAAGAGCAGAGAATTCCAGAAAAACATCTACTTCTGCTTCGTTGACTATGCTAAAGACTTTGACTGTGTGGATCACAACAAACTGTGGAAAATTCGTCAAGAGATGGGAATACCAGACCGCCTTACCTGCCTCCTGAGAAACCTGCATGCAGGTCAAGAAGCAACAATTAGAACCAGACATGGAACAACAGACTGGTTCCAAATTGGGAAAGGAGTACGTCAAGGCTGTATACTGTCACTCTGCTTATTTAACTTATATGCAGAGTACATCATGCAAAATTCTGGGCTGGGTGAAACACAAGCTGGAATCAAGATTGCTGGGAGAAATGTCAATAATTTCAGATATGCAGATGACACTACCCTTATGGCAAAAAGTGAAGAGGAACTAAAGAGCCTCACAATGAAGGTGAAAGAGGAGAGTGAAACAGTTAGCTTAAAGCTCAACATTCAAAAAACAAAGATCATGGCATCCAGTCCCATCACTTCATGGCAAATAAATGGGGAAACAATGCAAACAGAGAAAGACCTTATTTTCTTGGGCTCCAAAATCACTGCAGATGGTGACTACAGCCACGAAATTTAAAGATGCTTGCTCCTTGGAAGAAAAGCTATGACCAACCTAGACAGCGTATTAAAAAAGCAGAGACATTACTTTGCTGACAAAGGTCCATCTAGTCCAAGCTAGTGGAAAGTTTTTCCACTAGTCATATATGGATGTGAAAGTTGGACCATTAAAGTGGCTGAGCGCCGAAGAATTGATGCTTTTGAAATATGGTGTTGGAGAAGAATCTTAAGAGTCTGCTCGACTGCAAGGAGATCCAACCAGTCCATCCTAAAGGAAATCAGTCCTGAATATTCATTGGAAGGACTGATGCTGAAGCTGAAGCTCCAATACTTTGGCCACCTGATGCAAAAAGCCAACTCATTAGAAAAGACCCTGATGCTGGTAAAGACTGAAGGCAGGAAGGAGACAACAGAGGATGAGACGGTTGGATGGCATCACCGACTCAATGGACATGAGTTTAAGCAAACTCCAGGAGATGGTGAAGGACAGGGAAGCCTGGCGTGCTGCAGTTCAAAGAGTTGAACAGACTGAGTGACTGAACAACAACAACAAATAGATAAGGAAAAGTCTTATCTAAATTATTTAAAATAATTTAAATCTAAAGTATTTAAAATAATCAAGATCCCAAACTGAGAAGGGAGTAAACCAAAAACATTCTCTCATAAGACTTTTCCTGAGTTACTGACCAAAAAAAAGAAGTGATTATAGACTGAAATTAAAGTATACCATCTCCACTGATTATATGTATTACAGAAAATTGAGTAGAGCTTCTCCTAAAGACTCAGACCTGGCAAGTAGCACCAAAACTGAAGACAAAGAGGAATCAAACACATTACTTAAAAAAAAAAAAAAAACAGCTCCCAACATATGGAAGTAGAATCATCCTCCAGGCTTATTAAATAGTCTAAGAGTCTGATGCACACGCACACACACACACACACACACACAGCTGACGATGCTTTTAACAATTATCTTTATAAACAAAAGCACAGAGGAGAGGAGGAAAGGTCAGCTACAAGAGCTAGCCTCTTCAGTTGTGTAAGTACAGTGTATGCATGATGAGAAGAACTTAGCCTCTACACCTAAGAGAAAGAAAGAAAAAACAAAAACAAAAAACAAAGACATAGATTGAGTGAGAAAGGACAGTTGCAAGCTAAAATTTAACTAAAGGATTAACATTGTAAAGAATTAACAAGTAGAAATTTAAGTAGAGTCGGGAGACAGCAAGAGGGAGCTCTCCCAGCCTGTGACATCACAGAACCCCCAAGGAAAGATGCATTCTTCTTTCCCAGCAAGGTCACAGCCAATGGAAAGCCATGGACTCTGTTTACTACAGCCTACTCAACTTCCTTTTCAACTCTATAAAAGAGTTCTCCTTTCCTTGCCTGGTGAGACTGGCAAATGATTTGCCAAGGTTACACACCCTGAACTGCAATTCTCTACAGTAAATCCAAAAAACTCAGCTCTTAGGGAAATATCTGGCAGTCAATCTGTTTTACATCCTCAGCACCTAGAATTTAAAAGCAATTCCTCCAAGCTAGTAATAAAAAAGACTGATGACCCAAAAGAAAAATGTGCAAAGATACAAATAGCAGATCACAGCAGGAAAACCAGTAGAAGCCAATATACAAACAAGATACTCAACCTCAAGTTAACAGGGAAATGAAAATAAACAACTTTGTACCTTTCAGATTTACAGAATTTTCTTACCCCTCATCCAGGAGGTGGCAAAGCTGTGGAAAATGATAATATATTCTGATGGAACAGCTCTTTGGGAAGCAATCTGGCAATATCTAACATGGGTGATGATACATCTTTCAATCTGATAATTTGGGCTTCCCTGGTGGCTCAGACGGTAAAGTGTCTGCCTGCAATGCTGGAGATCTGGGTTTGATTCCTGGGTCGGGAAGATCCCCTGGAGAAGGAAATGGCAATCCACTCCAGCACTCTTGCCTGGAAAATCCCATGGACGCAGGAGCCTGATAGGCTACAGTCCATGGGGTTACAAAGAGTCGGACCCGACTGAGAGACTTCACTTTCACTTTCAGGAGAAACTTAAGTACATATACTCATGTGCTCAAGAGCTGGATTTATACAGCATTACCTGTAATAGCAATAAAATACCTGCCAATAGGGAAATGGGTAAGTACACTGTTTTTATAATGAATTATTACATTGCAGTAAAAATGAATGAGCTATAGGTATACACAACATAGACAAATCTGAAAAATACTGCCAAGAGGAAAAAAGCAAGTTCCAGAAGACACCTACCAGCATAATACTTTTTACAAAATGCAAAAGCAACTAAAACTAAATAATACATTGTTTAGGAGTGTATACATATCCAGTAAAACTTTTCTGAAGCAAGAGAATGATAAAACAGGAGGAAGGAACACACAAATAGTTGCAAGCAATTGTTATTTTACAAATTCCTGAGTTGGGTATTTGCTTTACAGGTGTTTCTATATTATCAACAAACAAGCAAATATAAACACATAAAAGTGAATCATACATGGATCCATGAATATATTTACAATTAATACAACTCTTGGACAAGTTCAATCAAACAAGGAAGCCATTAGACTGAGGTGATTCTAATATCTTAGCAGCCTATCTGAAGAAAAAGAAAGTGAAGTCGCTCAGTTGTGTCTGACTCTTTGAGACCCCGTGGAGTGTAGCCTACCAGGCTCCTCTCTTCATGGAATTTCCCAGGCAAGAGTACTGGAGTGGGTTGCCATTTCCTTCTTCAGGGGATCTTCCTGACCCAGGGATTGAACCCAGGTCTCCCACACTGCAGGCAGACACTTTACCTTCTCAGCCACCTGGGAAGCAGCCTGTGTAAGCAAACCAAAACCTAAGTCTATAAATGCCCCAAGGTTAAGAAATCAAAACCTAAGGACAACCAATTACAGCTAACCAGTTTACCAAATAAGGCAACCATGTAAGCTCAGTTCAGTTCAGTCGCTGAGTCATGTCCGACTCTTTGTGACCCCATGGATTGCAGCACACCAGGTCTCCCTGTCCATCACCAACTCTCGGAGCTTACTCAAACTCATGTCCATTGAGTCAGTGATGTCATCCAACCATCTCATTCTCTGTCGTCCTCTTCTCCTCCTGCCTTCAATCTTTCCCAGCATCAGAGTCTTTTCCAATCAGTCAGCTCTTCACATCAGGTGGCCAAAGTATTGGAGTTTCAGCTTCAGCATCAGTCCTTCCAATGAATATTCAGGACTGATTTCCTTTAGGATGGACTGGCTGGATCTCCTTGCTCTCCAAGGGACTGAGTCTTCTCCAACACCACAGTTCAAAAGCATCAATTCTTTGGCACTCAGCTTTCTTTATAGTCCAACTCTCACATCCACAGATGACTACTGGAAAAACCATAGCCTTGTAAGCTACAGCCAATCAAATAATACCCTTGCTCCCCTTCCTCCTCTTCTCTATACACGTCTTAACCCTGCCTCCATAGGTGGGTGGCGGGGCACTCCTAACCACTTCTGGTTTGGCAGTACCCAATCCAAATTGATTTTTGCTCAAAAGGAAAACAATCTTAAATGTTTCAGTATGACTCAGTTATACTTTTTAACACACCTTAAGTCCACTGGGAAATAATAAAAGTAATGGAATGAAATAGAAATAAAGACAAAAAGAAGCTGAGATTAGGTTAAACGATTTGCCTAAGATTAGAAGCAAAGTCAGGACATGAATCCAAGCCTGTGTGACTCTGGAAGCCAGTCTTAACAACCCTCCTTTGACTCCATGCAAGGGCATTTCACTAGGTCTCTCCGCTGAATCTAACGACACTCCCTTCTTATTCAAGCTTTACTGCAATAGCTTTCCAGACTCTTCATTTCCTAGATCTTCCTAGTACTTTACTGACTATTCCTTCTCTGCATCACTGCAGACTCTTCCCTCCTGCCCCCAACCCCCAATTCATTTCTTAAATATTTATGTTTTCCAGATCTATCTTCGATCAACTGTTAAGAAATTTCCCTCTTGGGAAGAAGGGGAGTTACAGAAATGTATGAGATATACAGGAGCCATCTCTACCTTCCTTTACAAAAACACATAAAAATCATCAGAAGGTTATGGTCAAGGAATTTCACCAATGCTGATTTTTAGTCAAGATCCAATTGGAGTTGTTTATCACAGTCTCTGAAATGGTACTGAAGTTACTAAAGCAATTTGAAACTAGTAATTTAACAGAAATTAGTTTGATATAAGCATAGTGCTCTTTCAATTACTATAACTTCTTGACTAAGCTCTTTTTCAACATGAATATTTGCTTCATTTAACACATTTCAAATAACTTGATCACATAGTGAAAGCACTGTTAGTTGAGCAGAAGGCAGCCTATCAGTTATCTTTTTAAAAGTTCAGCTGTACCAGTAACAAATATCAAAAAATACCAATGGGTTATTGTACCCAAGCCAATTTATTAAATGAAATGGAAAAAAAACATAGTTGCATAATTCAAACATTCTCCTCTCTCCATTTCTTAAAATGTCCACAGAATTTTTACTAAAGAAAGGCATTATGTAGACTGTACAATTATACTGCTGTGTTAGCAAACAACTATTTTAACCCATATGAGACAAAGACATACAAGTATTTCTTAGCTACTAATAATTTTCATATGGATCTTGAAAGCTCATGTAAGGCATGAAAGAATATTTTAAATTGTACTTTAAAAATTTAAGTATAAACTACTTTTACTTACTAGATTTTATCAGAAAAGTTGAAGTTTGCTATTTTTATA
>NW_011494939.1:1008216-1009159 GCF_000754665.1 Bison bison bison
TCTGTAATGTTCTGCTTTTCTTTGTAATCCTTATTCATAACTGCTATACTTTATTTTTAAAAAAAAAACCCATAAGCTCATAATGAATTAGTTAAGGTACTTGTTTTTATAATCATTCATATAATCATATAAAAATCAGAAGTTTTTATAATCATTCTTACCAAGGAATTTAAAAACATATTTGCTTACCCACCCCAAGTAGTCTTCCAATTACAAATACTCCATGTGGCTTTCCTCATGAGTCAAAAACCTAGAGTTGTATGAGACAAGTGGATCACAGAAGAAAACAGAAGAGATGCTTGACACAATACAAGCACTGAGTTTTTATTTTGCTACCAAGTTTCTCATTACACTGAACATTTTTAAGCGCCCACAAAGTAACACAATTCAGCCTCTTATAAACTGAAGGCAGTCTGTTTCGTCTGTCCTCCAGGACAAAATAAAATGCTGCTCTCAAGTCTGTTTTCCTTCACCTAACTGCTATTTCTGGCATAGTTCATCATCTCACCAGACATTTACTGAATGCCTATTATATGCCAAGAACCCATACTACACATGAAGTAGATACAGGCCTAACTCTCCAGGAGTCAACAGTCTAAGAGGGAAAACAGCTGTTTAAGTGTACATTCACCTAGGTCCATAATCCATTATCCTGAGCCCTAAAGGCCAATTCAGAATCTGGGATTTTATAGATTTTATTTTTTATTTTTTCTAATTTATTATTATTTATTTTATTTTTAATTTAAATTTATTTATTTTAATTGGAGGCTAATTACTTTACAATATTGTATTGGTTTTGCCATATATCAACATGAATCCGCCACGGGTGTACACATGTTTCCCATCCTGAACCCCTCTCCCACCTCCCTCCCCATACCATCCCTCTGGGTCATCCCAGTGCACCAGCCCCAAGGATCCTGTATTGAACCTGGACTGGCGATTC
>NW_011494939.1:1009259-1030264 GCF_000754665.1 Bison bison bison
ATATGATATTATACATGTTTCAATGCCATTCTCCCAAATCATCCCACCCTTTCCCTCTCCCACAGAGTCCAAAAGACTGTTCTGTACATCTGTGTCTCTTTTGCTGTCTCACATACAGGGTTATTGTTACCATCTTTCTAAATTCCATACATATGTGTTAGTATACTGTATTGGTGTTTTTCTTTCTGGCTTACTTCACTCTGTATAATAGGCTCCAGTTTCACCCACCTCATTAGAACTGATTCAAATGTATTCTTTTTAATGGCTGAGTAATACTCCACTGTGTATATGTACCACAGCTCTCTTATCCATTCATCTGCTGATGGACATCTAGGTTGCTTCCATGTCCTGGCTATTATAAACAGTGCTTCGATGAACATTGGGGTACACGTGTCTCTTTCAATTCGGTTTCTTTGGTGTGTATGTCCAGCAGTGGGATTGCTGGGTCATATGGCAGTTCTATTTCTAGTTTTTAAAGGAATCTTCACTGTTCTCCATAGTGGCTGTACTAGTTTGCATTCCCACCAACAGTGTAAGAGAGTTCCCTTTTCTCCCTCTCCAGCATTTATTGCTTGTAGACTTTTGGATCGCAGCCAAGTTTATAGATTTTAAAAAGACTTTTTTTTTAAGGTTTTCAGATTTTAAAAGGTATATTCAACACATATTTCCTAACACCCCAACTGGACTTTGTGGCAGCACCCACATAATCCAGAAGGAGTATTTCTGCAGCAAAATATAAGTATCTTCACAATCAAGTGGAGAAAAGATGGACTAGCAACAGTTTCATGTTAGTTCAAGTCAGTCTGTGCCATCAAAGGAGTTCAAATCACATAAGGTTTTGCCACTAATGATACATGAAAAAAACAAAACCCTGCAGTTTCGAAGCATTTTGGATCTCCAAATTGTGAGTAAGAGACTCTTTTAAAAGCAAATAACAGTTTATCTAAAAGATGTGTGAGGCATTCCCAAGAAAGGAACACTTTTCCAGTAAGTACAATGTATTATGCAGTGATTAATCACAGTCTCATTATCAGTTCAATTCAATTCAGTTAAGTTCAGTTGCTCTTTGTGACCCCATGGACTGCAGCATGCCAGGCCTCCCCGGCCATCACCAACTCCTGGAGTTTACTCAAACTCACATCCATTGAGTCAGTGATGCCATCCAATCATCTCATCCTCTGTCATCCCCTTCTCCTTCCACCCTCAATCTTTCTGAGCATCAGAGTCTTTTCCAATGAGTCAGTTCTTCACATGAGGTGGCCAAAGTATTAGAGTTTCAGCTTCAGCATCAGTCCTTCCAATGAATATTCAGGACTGATTTCCTTTAGGATGGACTGGTTGGATCATCTCCTTGCTGTCCAAGGGACTCTCAAGAGTCTTCTCCAACACCACAGTTCAAAAGTATCAATTCTCTAGCACTCAGCTTTCTTTATACTCCAACTCTCACATCCATACGTGACTACTGGAAAAACCATAACTTTGACTAGAATGACCTTTGTTGGCAAAGTAATGTCTCTAATTTTTAATGTGCTGTCTAGGTTGGTCATAACTTTTCTTCCAAGGAGCAAGGGTCTTTTAATCTCATGGCTGCAGTCACTATCTGCAGTGATTTTCAGTTCAGTCGCTCAGGCGTGTCCAACTCTTTGCGACCCCATGAACCGCAGCATGCCAGGCTTCCCTGTCCATCACCAACTCCCAGAGTTCACCCAAATTCATGTCCATTGAGTCGGTGATGCCATCCAGCCATCTCATCCTCTGTCGTCCCCTTCTCCTCCTGCTCCCAATCCCTCCCAGCATCAGTCTTTTTCAATGAGTCAACTCTTCGCCTGAGGTGGCCAAAGTATTGGAGCTTCAGCTTCATCATCAGTCTTTCCAAAGAACACCCAGGACTGATCTCCTTTAGAATGACTGGTTGGATCTCCTTGCAGTCCAAGGGACTCTCAAGAGTCTTCTCCAACACCACAGTTCAGAAGCATCAATTCTTCGGTGTTCAGCTTTCTTCACAGTCCAAATTTCACACCCATGCATGACCACTGGAAAAACCATAGCCTTGACTAGACGGACCTTTGTTGGCAAAGTAATGTCTCTGCTTTTGAATATGCTATCTAGGTTGGTCATAACTTTCCTTCCAAGGAGTAAGCATCTTTTAATTTCATGGCTGCAATCACCATCTGCAGTGATTTTGGAACCCAAAAATATAATAAAGTCTGACACTGTTTCCATTGTTTCCCCATCTATCTGCCATGATAGGACCTGATGCCATGATATTAGTTTTCTAAATACTGAGTTTTAAGCCAACTTTTTCACTCTGCTCTTTCACTTTCATCAAGAGGCTCTTTAGTTCTTCTTCACTTTCTGCCATAAGGGTGGTGTCATCTGCATATCTGAGGTTATTGATATTTCTCCTGGCAATCTTGATTTCAGTTTGTGCTTCATCCAGCCCAGCATTTCTCATGATGTACTCTGCATATAAGTTAAATAAGCAGGGTGACAATATGCACCCTTGACGTACTCCCTTCCCTATTTGGAACCAGTCTGTTGTTCCATGTCCAGTTCTAATTGTTGCTTCCTGACCTGCATACAGATTTCTCATGAGGCAGGTCAAGCGGTCTGGTATTCCCATCTCTTGAAAAATTTTCCAGTCTGTTGTAATCCACACAGTCAAAGGCTTTGGCATAGTCAAATAGTAGATGTTTTTCCGGAACTCTCTTGCTTTTTCAATGATCCAACAGGCAATTTGATCTCTGGTTCCTCTGCCTTTTCTAAATCCAGCCTGAACATCTGAAAGTTCACAGTTCATGTACTGTTTAAGCCTGGCTTGGAGAATTTTGAGCATTACTTTGCTAGCATGTGAGATGACTGCAATTGTGCGGTAGTCTGAGCATTCTTTGGCATTGCCTTTCCTTGGGATTGGAGTGAAAATTGACCTTTTCCAGTCCTGTGGCCACTGCTGAGTTTTCCAAATTTACTGGCATATTGTCTCATTATAAGTTACAGCAAATCCACTACAGTGTAACAAATAATTTCTTACAAAATTGTTGGCTACGAGAGAGACAGACAGACAGAGAAAGAGAGAGAGAGAGGGAGAGACACGTGGCTAGTAACATAAATCAACTTCTTGAGTATAAGCAGCCAAATTCTGATTCTCAGCCTTCACCTTCTCATTGTAAAAGCCAAGCTACCCATTTAGATTCATGATTCTCAAATCTCGTGGCACACAGACCATGTGAGCTGATTAAGAGATTTTTGACCTATAATAATACATAGGAGGAAGATTACCTGGATAACCCCTGAACTTAAAAGATCCTTAGTATTTAGCCAACCAAGAGATGACATTACTGAGCACTTACTATGTTTCATGCACTGTTCACAACTCTTCACAGTAACTCGTTTAACAACCTCAATTGAACCTCAGAAGGTAAGTGCTAATATCATCTTTATTTTACAGATAAGGAAACTACATGTTTTGGAGGTTATGAACCTCACCCCAGTTCACACAATGTCCTAAATGTTGGAGTATGACTACACTTACTGTGTGATCCCAGAAACTGTTCTAACTTCTGAATCTCAATTTCCTCATCTGTACAGTGGAGACGCTAGTATCTACCTCCAAGTGATTGTTTTAGGGATTAAATAACACACATAAACACACATCCTTAGAACTTTAAGTCAGAGCTAATTTGGCCTAGAGGGAAATATATTAAGAAGCTATAATCGGAAGGCTTCCATGGTGGATCAGTAAAGCATCTGCCTGCAATGCGGGAGACCTGGGTTCAATCCCTGGGTTGGGAGGATCCCCTGGAGAAGGAAATGGCAACCCACTCCAGTATTCTTGCCTGGAAAATTCCATGGACAGAGGAGCCTGGTTGGCTACAGTCCATGGGATCACAAAAAGTCGGACATGACTGAGAAAATTCACTTCACTTCATTTCTATAATCGTAAACATGACTCAGGTTCATATTCACATCTGCTGATGGGTCAACAGATATAACAATACTTTTTTCAAAAAGGAAAATAAAATTATCACCAGAAAGAATTCTGTTCAAGGCCTCAGCATCTCAATTCCTCTGCAATGTCACCTCTTCTGTGTCTCCTCGACGCCTTGAAAAGCACCACTGCTTCGTCACTGACTCCAAAGGCTGGAAGTTTGCTGGGAGAGGACCTATACTACTCCTACCCGGTCTGCCCTCTTACTTACAGAGCAGGACTCTCTTAATAGGCATGGAGGAGGGAAAGATTCAAAGAGGGAGAGGACAGGAGAGAAAACATTCAGTCCTTCAAAGGGCTACCTCTAACGACACCCACCTCCTGAAGATCCCAATACCTGACTCTCCAACAGTACCTTGCCCATCCCACCCCAATACTGTCACTACTAGATTGGGGCATTTCAGATTTTAATTAATGTCTTATCCATGAGGTGTGTAAGGAAAGAAACGTGGTTGACAGCCACTGATTTAACCCAAGAGCCTAATTACTGGTTCTCAAAAGGTGAGGACCAGCAGCATCAGCATCACTGAGGAACTTGCCAGAAATGCAAACGTGTGGGCCCTTTGCCAGGCCTGAAGAACCAGAAACTCTGAGGGTGGAGCCCAGCAACCAGTGTTTAACAAGCACTTTCGGTGATTCTGATGCCTCTTGGAATCTGAGAACCACAGGTCTAAACTCTTGTCTAAAACCACTGGACTGGAGGAAAGCTCAAGGATGTGCGTTCATGCCTGAAGAAGTTCCCAAAAACACTATGTGCAATTTATATTATCTTGCTGGTTAAGCGGAGAAGGCAATGGCACCCCACTCCAGTACTCTTGCCTGGAAAATCCCATGGACGGAGGAGCCTGGTAGGCTGCAGTCCATGGGGTCGCTAAGAGTCGGACAGGACTGAGCGACCTCACTTTCATTTTTCACTTTCATGCGTTGGAGAAGGAAATGGCAACCCACTCCAATGTTCTTGCCTGGAGAATCCCAGGGACGGCGGAGCCTGGTGGGCTGCCGTCTACGGGATCACACAGAGTCGGACACAACTGAAGTGACTTAGCAGCAGCAGCTGGTTAAGCAAAACATCTAAAAACTTTTTAAAAAATAAAGATAATAGGTGGAATACATAACTAAAGAAATCATTCCCCTTCTAATTGGTTTTAAGATAGAGCAAAACTATTTTCCATATTTGAAACATGAAAATGTTTTTTGTTTTTCTGAAGGGCAATTTGAGAATGAGAAGAGGCAACAGAAGGGAAACAAAGAGAAGTTTCTCTATATATTTCCTATTTCAACACTCTCAACTTAAAATATTTTTTACAAAGAAATCATTAACAATTCCTTGATCTATTTCAGGTGTTATCTTCCTTTTCCGCAAGGGAAACTATCCATCTGGCAAAATCTTGATTTTCTCTTTTTTAAGGGGCAGCCATTACCTCTTTTAATGGGGCTTCTCTGGTGGTTTAGACGGTAAAGAATCTGCCCACAGTGCGGGAGACCAGGGTTCAATCCCTGGGTGAGGAAAATCCCCTGGAGAAGGGAATAGCTATCCACTCCAGTATTCTTGCCTGGAGCAAGAAACCAAGTTCCTTATCCAAGTGTCACAAACAGATTGACTTGGGCTGAACACTTTGGATCACAATTTGCAGCTCTATCATCGAATTGGCTACATCATCATTGCAGAAACCTAAACTGAGATGGTAAATTCCAAGACCCCATAAAATGTTATGCATAAAAATGTTTAAAAGGAACAGAAATTCATGGAATTATAAGCAAATGGATTTTTCTGTTTCATTTCTACATATTTTTTACATCCGTGTTATAAATTAAATGTGTGACATATGCAATGTCTTAGCCTATTTGTCGTTTATTAAAGCTGAGGATTTAACTCTAAGTTCCTTAATTTTAAAATTAAAATTTTAATTAAAAAATTAACCTTAATCAAGGAAACAGAAAAGAAGGGGAAGAAGTCTTTAGGCAAAGCTAACAAAAATCAAAATTACTGTAATATCAGGTATTACATGAAAACCTGATGCACAGTACATGTTATATTAATAAATATAGAGTGGATGTTCCATTCTTTCAGGGTATCCTTTTTAAATTTCCACATATATATATAAAGACACAACGGAAGTTTTTTCCAGTTAACTTTTTGAGACGACTTTCAAAAAAAGAATTTTCGTCCTGCTTTTTATATTCTTATCTATAGTCCTAAGTACATAATAAATGAGACTATTCCAACTATTGTCAATTCAAACCATTATGTGATTTATTCTTCCACTCAACAAACATATTATTAAACATCTACTCTGGACCAGACATAGTAACCCCAATCAGAAAAATTCATCTTCTCACAACAAAGTTAAGAATAACTATATTAGGATGTTAAGTGCCACAAGGCACATAATTAGAGTGTTATGTCACCAAAACCAAATGTTTCATGAGAATGTGACTGGACTCAACACACTAAGGATTTCCCTTAAACTCAATGCAATACATTCTGAAACCATTTTCAGTATGCTTGTATTTTTAGCTGTACTGGACTTCCCTGGTGGCTCAGATGTAAAGAATCCATCTGTTAGTGCAGGGTTCAATCCCTGGATCAGGAAGATCCCTGGAGAAAAAAATGGCACTGACTCCAGTATTCTTGCCCGGGAAATCCCATGGACAGAGGAGCCTGGTGGTCAACAGTCTGTGGGGTTGCAAAGAGTCAGACACAACTTAGTGACTAAATAACAAACAACAACAACCTCTTAAAGTAACTAGTTCTGTAAATTCACTGTCAGTGATGTAAACTAGTAGGGTATCTCCTCTTATTTAGTCCTCAAACTATTTTCTCTAAATTGAGACTCCTCTAGTTTTAGTGTTTTTAAGGCTTTGTAAACCAAACACTAGGAAAATCAATCATGATTATGTAAATTACAGATCATAACCTGGTCAGCCAGTCTTTTCTCATATAACTTCACATCACCTCTGGGGTTTTCTGAATAAGACCATGCATTGTTCATCTCTGTATCACTAAATCACAAAGTCTTACAACCCTTTAAAGTCACATAATTTGCTTTTGTTTTACCAGAAACAAGACCTTCAATTTGCCAGATTTGGTTACATATTACTCTTGGTTATATATAAAAGAAATTTTAATTAACCTTACCACTAAGGGATGAACATACAACAACTGATCAGAATCTCATCCAACAAATTTTTAAGAGTGCCTAACACACGTCAATCATGATCTAGCTCATTTGCTGAGTTGCCTGGAGAGCACAAAATGTGACTGGTTTAATTAAAATATTCATAGATAGGTAGCTACAATTTCATATGTTCAGAGTTATAAAATATCTTAAAAGTTTCCAATAAGAGGTAGAAATATGAGTACGGGACTCCATATCTTTCTCCCAGTGCAGATTCCATTCCCCAGTGGCTCAGCGGTAAAGAATCTGCCTGCACTGCAGGAGCTGCAGGAGATGCTGGTTCGGATCCCTGGGTTGGGAAGATCCCCTGGAGGAGGGCATGGCAACCCACTCCAGTATTCTTGCCTGGAGAATCCCATGGAAGAGGAGCCTGGTGGGCTACAGTCCATTGGGCTGCAAAGAGTTGGACATGACTGAAGTGAATGAGCATGGACGCATGCAAAACTATTATGCCTACCCATGAGATAAAACATTGAAGTTTTACTAATTAAGAAGCAAGTGTGGGACTTCCCTAGCAGTCCATTGGTTAAGACTTCACACGCTTCCACTGCAGGGGGCACATGTTTGATCCCTGGTCAGAGAATCAGATCCTACAAACCACACAGCATGGTGAAAAAAAAAAAAAAAACGGCAAGTATACTTACATGATATTGATATTGGTTACCAATGCTACTTCAGGATCATACTTCACCAAAATGTCATATGATTGCTGTCCTAGGTTTAGACCAACAGCTAATTAATAACCTACACTAGCTTATTTGGAACTCCACTCCATTCCCAGTTCCCCATCCCAAGTAACATCCTCAAAGGCTTTTCTTGGCTCAGTGGTAAAGAATCTGCCTGCTGAGACAGGAGACACAGGTTCGATCCCTGGGTCGGGAAGATCCCTTGGAGGACATGGCAACCCACTTCAGTATTCTTGCCTCGGAAAATCCCATGGGCAGAGGAGCCTGGAGGGCTACAGTCTATGGGGCTGTAACAGAGTCCAACATGATTTGGTGACTAAACAACAAAATGTCTTCAAAATCCATCAGTTAATAGAGGGTTTATCGCCACCAAGTGCCTTGAACGCTATATCCTGCTCTTAGTTACATTTACATCGTACCCACACTCAGTTTTACTTTACTTCTCTGCTGTCCTATGGACGTTTTCATCCTGCCACACCCACCATCACACATACCAATACTGCTCTTCAGCAGCATTAAGGAAACACACATTGTTCCTAATGCTTCACGATCTCATCATAACCTGCCTATCATCCCCGGAAATATATAAAGATGCTCCCTCTTGAAAAGATTAGTTATACCATGGGGGGAATTTACATACAAACATTTCTCTCCTTTCTTGTATCTTAAGGCATGGAGTCTTTGCGTGTGTGTTTTTAAAGTTATTCCCTCCCCCACATCACATCTTCTCTTGTGGCACATTAATTATTAATAAACATAATGAAATCCTTTGTTGATGAAGTTTAATTCCATAGATAAAGGTTAACACATAACCATGAAAACTAATATCTAAGTTTAAAACTTTTAAAATACTGACTGCTTTTTCTTTTTTACACCAAATGACAAGGAGACTATATTTTTCAAAAAGTTTATTCCCATCTGTAAAGCAATTATCCTTCAATTAAAAAATAAACAAATTAAAAAAAAAAGAAAAAAGTTTTTTCCCTCCTAACAGCTTCCCTAGAGGCCCATTTTAGTAAGCAGTGCACATAATGAAGATCCCCTGTTGACAAATTTCAACTTCCTTAAGTAATCAGCTGTCTACCATTTTTCCATTTAAATACATAATTTAATTTAAAGAAGCCCAGAAAGTAAAAAATGTTTCAAAATCATTTTCTTATAAAAACTGGTCACCATAAGCCATGTTAATTATCCTAAATACAATGTATAATCTATGTCACATGCCAGTTGGACAAATAAAGCCTCATTCAGCTTTAGTTGCATTACTGGGTTTTTAATTTCAGAAACCAAGGAATTAATACCCAATTTTTGTATTTTAAACAGTTCCTGGGTAAAGGTGTTTAGGTGGGGAACTCATAAAAACTGAAGGGGAAAAAAACTGAGTCAAACCATTGGTAAAAGTCATCATAACAAAAAACACCAAAAATTCCTATCGAAGAGCCCAGAGGTTATTGGTTCTTTGGGCATGGGGACCACTGTCCTCATCTTTGTCCCTCCCAAAGTAGTGTATGCACTTTATGGTACAGATTCTATTTCTCTATAGCTAAAAATGTATTACAAGTTAGATGAAGAATAAAGAGTAAAACTTCTAAAAACATGGCATTTTTGAAGACTAAGAATCAATGTTTAGGGCTTTCCTCGTGGCTCAGTGGTAAAGAACCCACCTGCCAATGCAGGAGACACAGGTTCCATTCCTGGTCCAGGAAAATCCCATATGCTGAGAAGCAACCAAGCCCGTGCATCACTACTGAGCCTCTGTTCTGTTCCACAGCCCAGGACCTGCAACTACTGATGCCCTTTCGCCCTGGAGCCCACGCTCCACAAGAGAAGCCACCGCAATGAGAAGCCTGCACACCACAGCTGGAGAGTAGCCCCCAATCACTGCAAACTAGAGAAAAGGCTGTGCAGCAACAACGATTAAAAAAAAGAAAAAGAAAGAATGTTTAAAGACAGTTATTATCCAACTGTTCATATAACCCAAAATTATAAATATAAATCAACTGGCCAGACAAAGGCAAAACTGGGAAAAAATTTCAAGCTGTATATTGCCTTAAATATTAACTATGGACATTAAGAGAAACTTCGTATTATTTTAGGAAGTCAACAGTACTCAAGTGTTGAACTCTTTTAATGTGACTTCTACTTCAAAACAAATTAAGTAAGATAAAATTCTCAGCAATTCTAGAGGAGGCTCCCCATAACACAAACCAGGAAAACAGTACTGAGGAATACAAGCTGTGAACTTACCAAGCATTTTTTTGTTCATAACTACTACACCAAAGGAAAGTCTTTGGTACCTGCACCATCCACAGGACACTTGTAGGATGGCTGCCGCGAAGCACAGGAGTTAAAGTGCTGCCTCTAGTATCCAGCTGTTCGGATTTGAATACTGGCTTTTCCTCTAGCACGTGTTTACTGACAATTGAAAAGTTTACAAAGGTGAGCTGAAAATATTAGCACAGTTGAAAAAAAGATGTCTTTGAACTAAAGATGGACAAATGTTAAAAATATTTTAAGAGAGGAAGTATATTTAAGCAGAAATTGTTTTAAGTAATCAAACCATTTTGGAGCTGGTTTCCTTTTTCATCCTAAACCAGATTATTTCTTTAACTACTGCCTATTTTCTTTTCATTCTTTCCAATATTATTATGGTTAAGTTTGAGGCTTACTTAAAATAAAAATTTTCAAATCTTTGTAGTTTAAAAATTAATTGTCTAGCTTGTAATCAAGGTTGGTCCATTTTTACGTCTTCCTACCTGTTCTACTCATCTCTCGCTTATGCATATTCCCTCCACCAGAGGGCAGACAAAAGAAAGATGAAGTCGTGAAATACAAAGTTGATAACTTATTTGCTTCCAGAGAATGTTGAGCGGTGCCACCAAAAAACTTTAAACAGCACTGATGTTCTCTGAGACAGTCTTCAATTGCAAAAGCGTTAAATAAAACACAACCAGACAGTTGGCAATATTAATGCATTTATTCATTCATTCAACAAATATCTGAGTTCCAACCACATGCAGGGCACATTCCAGTCTCCAGGGATTCAGCCGTAAACAAAATGAAGTTTCCCATGGTCATGGAGCTTTATTCTACCTATGTCTAGGAGAGGATAATAAAGCATGTGAATAAATAACAATTTCAAGTAAAGCACTGTGCAGGGGGAAAAAAAGAAGCTACAGGATGACCAGGAAGGGTATTTTTAAAGAATTTAATCTAAGTTCAAGACCTGAATGAAATGAGTGAATGAGCCATGCCTTAAAAGGGGAAGAGCACTCCAAGCACAAGAAACAGTAAAATGCAAAGGCCCTGAGGCAGAAACTAACCTGGCAAGCTGAATCAACAGGAGACAGGGGTGAAGACTGGAGGGGAGTGAACCAAGCAGAAGCTATACAGAGGTGGGCAGGAGCCAACTATGTGATACATGGGCCTCTAGACCATAATAAAAACTTCATATTTTATCTAACACTAATGGGTTTTGATAACTGGGAGACAGAATCTAATTTGACTCCTACCTTTTAAAGTTCATGCTGGTTTCCAGGAGACACACAGACTGGAAGCTGAAGGACCAGGTAGGTGCTACTACAGTTGTCTGGGCCAGGAAAGATGGTGTTTGACACAAGGATAGTGGTAGTGGAAGTGATTAAAAAATAAGGCAAATTTGGAATAAATTTTAAGTTAGAGCCCACTGTTCAGTCGCTAAGTTATGTCTGACTCTGCAACCCCATGAACTGCAGCACCCCAGGCTTTCCTGTCCCTCACCAGCTCCCAGAGTTTGCTCAAACTCATGTCCATTGAGTCAGTGATGCCACCCAACCATCTCATCCTCTGTCGTCCCCTTCTCCTCCTGCCTTCAATCTTTTCCAGCATCAGGGTCTTTTCTAATGAGTCAGCTCTTTGCATCAGGTGGCCAGTGTATTGGAGCTTCCACATCAGTCCTTCCAATGAGTGTTCGGGGTTGATTTTCTTTAGGATAGAGCCCATAATACTTGCCAATAAATATAGGATGAGTGAATCAGGATTACTCTTAGGAGTTTTAAACTTGAGCATCTAGGTGGACGGTGATACCATTAACTGAGCTGGAAAAGAATTACAAGCCATAGCCAGTGAGGCCAGATGAAGATCAGAATTAGTGTCCCAGAAGTCAAGGGAAAGAATGTTTCCGTAAGGAAGGAGTTGTCAAATGTGGTTGAGAGATCTAATTTGGCAAGACTGCCATCCCTGATGACATTGAGAAGAATGGTTCTGGGGCATAGGAAAGATAAAGTCTCTGGAGTAGGTTCAGAAGAAAATGTGAAGTGAGGAGTTGAGAAGTAGACACAGGCGAAATGGAATCTTTGAAAAATTTTTGAACACAATGTAGCTTTATTAGTTTTTGAAGTTTTAACTTGCCTGTTTTTGAAATTTCAAACTTAAAGTTGAAAAATTTTGGTGCTCACTCTGTAAAGAATCCGCCTGCAATGCAGGAGATCGGGTTCAATCCCTGGATCGGGAAGATCCTCTGGAGGAGGAAATGAAAACCCACTCTAGTATTCTTGTTTGGAGAATCCTATGGACAGAGGAGACTAGTGGATTATAGCCCATGGCGTCAGAAAGAGTCAGACGTTGACTTCGCTACTAAACCACCACCTATCATAGTGAACAGTCTTATTCCATTCACCTAGATTTACCAACTGTTAACATTTGCCACCTTTGCTTTATTGCTCTCTTTATATGTAATAACCATTATTGCTTATTCATTTGAGAGTAAACTGAAGGTATTTTGACCCTTTACTCCTAAATAATTCACTGTGTATCCTTCCAAGAACAAGGGCATTTTCCTATGTAACTACAGTGCTGTGCTGTGCTAAGGCACTTCAGTTGTGGCCGACTTTCGCGACCCTATGGACTATGGCCCGCCAGGCTCCTCTATCCATGGGACTCTCCAGGCAAGAATACTGGAGTGGGTTGCCATGCCCTCCTCCAGGGGATCTTCCCAACCCAAGGACTGAACCCACGTTACTTATATCTGCTGCATTGGCAGGCGGGGTCCTTACAACTACTGCCCCCTGAGAAGCCCTGTAACTACAGTACAATGAACAAATTCAGGAAATTTAACATTGATATCCTATTATTTAATATTCAATACATATGCAAATTTTGCCAACAACCCAATAATGTTCTTAGAGTGGATTTTCCAATTCAAGATCCAATCCAGGATTCTGCACTGAATTTAATTCGCAGGTCTCTTTCCTTTAATCTGAAACTGTTCCTCTGCCTTTGTCTTTCACAACATTAGCCTGTTGGAAGAGCCAGTTACTTAGTAGAACAATCCTCAATTAAGGTCCCTCTATTGATTCCTTGTGATGAGATTTTGGTTATGCATTGCATAAATACCACAGGAAAGTAATGACATTCCCTAGTTCGAGTGTGTCAAGAAGAACATGTTTTTCCCGCTACTGGTGATATTAATTTTGATTACTTGGTTGAGGTGATGCCTGACAGACTTCTCCACTGTGAAGTTACTGTATCCCCCTTGGCCATTAATCTCAAGAAAGACCACTGCAAACTGTAGTAATATCCTTTCCTCCATCCAACTTCCTCCACTAGTAACATTTGCCTGACTCAGTATTACCATAATGGTTGCAAACTAGTGACTTTTCTAACTACTGTTCCTTCTACAGTTTTTATTGTCCATCTAGCAGGAAGAGTTTTTCCCTTTTTCTTATTTGTTTATTATGGACTTGGGGATTCTGATTGTATTCAATAATCAGTTATAATCCATTGCTGTTCCTATTCATTTTGATGCCCCAATTCTCTCAGATTTGACGTGCCCTCATTTTTTAAAAAATCACTTCCTTACTTGTGTTCCATCCTCATCTTGTATTTTCCCTTCTTCAGCCCTGGAACTGGAAGTAAAGTCTGATGCTGAAAAGAACAATATTACATAGGAACCTGGAATGTTAGGTCCATGAATCAAGGTAAACTGGAGGTGGTCAAACAGGAAATGGCAAGAGTGAACACTGACATCATAGGAATCAGTGGACTAAAATGGACTGGAATGGGAGAATTTAACTCAGATGACCATTATATCTACTACTGTGGGCAGGAATCCTTTAGAAGAAATGGAGTAGCCATCATGGTCAACAAAAGAGTCTGAATGCAGTATTTGGATGCAATCTGAAAAACGAGAATGATCTCTGTTCGATTCCAAGGCAAACCATTCAATATCACGGTAATTCAAGTCTATGCCCCAACCAGTAATGCTGAAGAAGCTGAACAGTTCTATGAAGATCTACAAGACCTTCTAGAACTAACACCCAAAAAAAGATGTCCTTTTCATTATAGGGGATTGGAATGCAAAAGCAGGAAGTCAAGAAACACCTGGAGTAACAGGCAAATTTGGCCTTGGAGTACAGAATGAAGCAGGGCAAAGGCTAACAGAGTTCTGCCAAGAGAATGCACTGGTCATAACCAACACCCTCTTCTAACAACACAAGAGAAGACTCTACACATGGACATCACCAGATGGTCAACACTGGAATCAGACTGATTATATTCTTTGCAGCCCAAGATGGAGAAACTCTATAGAGTCAGCAAAAACAAGACCGGGAGCTGACTGTTCAGATCATGAACTCCTTTTTGCAAAATTCAGAATTAATTGAAAAAAGTAGGGAAAACCACTAGACCATTCAGGTATGACCTAAATCAAATCCCTTAAGATTATACAGTAGAAGTGACAAATAGATTCAAGGGCTTAGATCTGATAGACAGAGTGCCTGAAGAACTATGGACAGAGGTCTGTGACACTGTACAGGAGGCAGTAATCAAGACCATCCTCAGGAAGAAGAAAGGCAAAATGGTTGCCTGAGGAGCTTTTCTCAAATAGCTGAGAAAGAAATGATGCAAAAAGCAAAGGAGAAAAGGAAAGATATACCCATTTGAATGCAGAGTTCCAAAGAATAGCAAGGAGAGATAAGAAGGTCTTCCTCAGTCATCAGTGCAAAGAAATAGAGGAAAACAACAAAATGGGAAAGACTACAGATATCTTAAAGAAAATTAGAGATATCAAGGGAACATTTCATGCAAAGATGGGCTCAATAAAGGACAGAAATGGTATGGACCTAACAGAAGCAGAAGATGAGATGGCAAGAATACACAGAAGAACTATACAAAAAAGATCTTCACGATCCAGACAATCACGATGGTGTGATCACTCACCTTGAACCAGACATCCTGGAATGCAAAGTCAAGTGGACCTTAGGAAGCATCACTATGAACAAAGCTACTGGGGGTGATGGAATTGCAGTTGAGCTATTTAAATTCCTAAAAGATGATGCTGTGAAAGTGCTGCACTCAATATGCCAGCAAATTTGGAAAACTCAGCAGTGGCCACAGGACTGGAAAAGGTCTGTTTTCATTCCAATCCCAAAGAAAGGCAATGCCAAAGAATGCTCAAACTACCGCACAACTGCGCTCATCTCACACGCTAGTAAAGTAATGCTCAAATTCTCCAAGCCAGGCTTCAACAGTACGTGAACCGTGAACTTTCAGATGTTCAGCTGGATTTAGAAAAGGCAGAGGAACCACAGATCAAATTGCCAGCATTCGCTGGATCATCAAAAAAGCAAGAGAGTTCCAGAAAAACATCTATTTCTGCTTTATTGACTATGCCAAAGGCTTTGACTGTGTGGATCACAATAAACTGTGGAAAATTCTGAAAGAGATGGGAATACCAGACCACCTGACCTGCCTCTTGAGAAACCTATATGCAGGTCAGGAAGCAACAGTTAGAACTGGACATGGAACAACATACTGGTTCCAAATCGGGAAAGGAGTAGGTCAAGGCTTTATACTTTCACCCTACTTACTTAACTTATATGCAGAGTTCAGTTCAGTTGCTCAGTCGTGTCCAACTCTTTGCGACCCCATGAACCGCAGCATGCCAGGCCTCCCTGTCCATCACAAACTCCTGGAGTCCACCCAAACCCATGTCCCTTGAGTCGGTGATGCCATCCAACTATCTCATCCTCTGTCGTCCCCTTCTCCTCCTGCCCTCAATCTTTCCCAGCATCAGGGTGTTTTCAAATGAGTAGCTCTTCACTTCAGGTGGACAAAGTATTGGAGCTTCAGCTTCATGCAAAATGCCGGGCTGGATGAAGCACAGATCAGATCAGATCAGATCAGTCACTCAGTCGTGTCCAACTCTTTGCGACCCCATGAATCGCAGCACGCCAGGCCTTCCTGTCCCTCACCAACTCCTGGAGTTCACTCAGACTCACGTCCATCGCGATGAAGCACAAGCTGGAATCAAAACTGCCTGGAGAAGTATCAATAACCTCAGATAGGCAGATGACACCACTCTTATGGAAGAAAGGAAAGAAGAACTAAAGAGCCTCTTGATGAAAGGGCAAGAGGAGAGTCAAAAAGTTGGCTTAAAACTTAGCATTCAGAAAACTAATATCATGACATCCGGTCCCATCACTCAAGGTAAATAGATAGGGAAACAATGGAAACAGTGAGAGACTTTATTTTTGCAGGCTCCAAAATCACTGCAGATGGTGACCGCAGCCATGAAATTAAAAGACGATTGCTCCTTGGAAGAAAATCTATGACTAACCTAGACAGCATATTAAAAAGCAGAGACATTACTTTGCCAACAAAGGTCCGTCTAGTCAAGGCTATGGTTTTTCCAGTAGTCATGTATGGATGTGAGAGCTGGACTATAAAGAAAGCTGAGTGCCAAAGAATTGATGCTTTTGAACTGTGGTGTTGGAGAAGACTCTTGAGAGTCCCTTGGACTGCAAGGAGATCCAACCAGTCCATCCTAAAGGAAATCAGTCCTGAATATTCACTGGAAGGACTGATACTGAAGCTGAAACTCCTATCCTTTGGCCACCTGATGCTAAGAACTGACTCATTTGAAAAGACCCTGACGCTGGGAAGATTGAAGGAAGGAGGAGAAGGGGACGAGAGGATGAGATGATTGGATGGCATCACTGACTCAATAGACATGAGTCTGAGTAAGCTCTGGGAGTTGGTGATGGACAGGGAAGCCTGGCATGCTGCAGTCCATGGGGTCGCAGAGTCGGACACAACTGAGTGACTGAACTGAACTGAGCCCTGGAATTTGCCATTGATTTGGGCAAACTAGCTGCGCTCACTGCTACTAGGGTGTCATTAGTTCTAGCCCTTTCATTACACAGAGTTAGGAATTATATGCATGCCTGTATGAATGGATATTTTAATCACAAGTTCATATGGATAACTCTTAATTCCCATCCAACATTGCTGAGGTCTTCACTGCCTTCTTCTATTTCCTATTTTTATTTCCCTTCTTCTACAGTGAAAATCCTAGTTCCCAACATAGCAAGGAATTTACTCATTTGCTCAGTCCTATAATACACACAGAACAATTGTAAAATTGCTGTTTCTCTACCACTATACATAACAGCCTAATACACCTGATTCAAGATTTCTTGTTTTTATTTTTGTAAGTCCTTTTATCTTAGGTTAAAGGTATATAATCAAATTCTGTGTTAAAAGTTTACTTGGATTCATTTTTTTTTATTCTGAGAATTTGTTATTAAAGTACAGTCAGTTAATTTGCTGCTGTCTGTATTCAGTTTTAGAAGTTTTTTCCCTCCCAACCTTGTTAATTTCATTTTAAAAAATATATAAAATATTAAAAAGTTTCCAAAACTCATAACTACACAAAAAGGTTTAACAGAGCATAGCCACTCCCTCCACCATCCCTTTTACTCTGTTCCTACCCATTCCTCGCAGGTAACTAATTAGTTTCTGGTTATCTCTTCTCTATTTACTTTTGCTATATCAAAATTATTATGTTTTCTTCATGTGAAACAGAGAAATGGGACAGAATACTGGATCAAGAAAGAATTTTAAGATGGAAGACATAACAGAATGTTTGCATTATTTTCTAAATGATTCCACAGAAACTGAAATTGAAGATGTAGAAGGGATAGGATAACTACAGAAGGAAATATCCATCAAAATTCCTTCTGCTTAATTTGAGGGACATTGAAGAATTCCCATATTCCAAAATAGACTGCCATCCTGTTTGTAACCTTCCAAATTACTAATATCTATGGCTCTAGAGAACTCATATAAAAATAGGGTTATTATTTAGAAGGATAATTAAGCTAACACTACCTACTAATGTGGGGCTTCCCTGGTGGCTCAGTAATAACAAATCCACGTGATAATGCAGGAGATATGGGCTCAATCCCTGGGTCAGGAAGATCCCCTAGAGAAAGAAAGGGCAACCCACTCCAGTATTTTTGCCTGGGAAATCCCATGGACAGAGGAGTCTCACAAAAGAGTTGGATACAACTTAGCAACTAAACAATTACAATCTATTAATGGCAGTAGGAGAAATTCTGCCCTGGCAAGTGGGAAGTTTCAAACTTGAGCTAGACATTTAAGAGGAAAAGAGGTGAGAAGAGAACGACTAAAACAAGGATCTGTATAATAGCACTGACAGATAATAATGATTGTGCTAGAAAAACAAACTCACATCTCTGGGAACCTCTTGGAAAATTTACTAATATGCTAATGAGTAACAGGGTTATTCCTCATGATGCTGTCAGTGTGGCACAGAGGGAAGAACATAAACTTCACAGAGAGGTCTGGCCTTAAATCCCAAATGAATTACCTAATAGCTACATAACCACTGGCAAGTTATTACTTAACATCTCAGAGCCACAGTTTTCTTACCTATCATGTTAATATAGGACATAAACAGAATAATGTACAGCATTGCCCCTGGCCCAGATGAGTGTGCACACTCAGGTGTGTTCGACTGTGTGTGACTCTATGGACTGTAGCACACCAGGCTCCTCTGCCCATGGAATTTTCCAGGCAAGAATAATGGAGTGGGTTGCCATTTCCTTCTCCAGGGGATCTTCCCGAAACAGGGATCAAATTTCTGTCTCTTGTACCTGGCCCAGAACATATGTTTAATAAGTAGTTCCTATAATCAACACAGATTAACAAGGTAAAGTTCTACAATAACATGCCTGAAAGGAATCAGTGCAATCACACCATCTCAGGCAGTATTTGGGGCTTTCTGGGTAGCTCAGCAGTAAAGAATTCGCCTGCAGTGCAGGAAACATAGGAGACCTGGGTTCAATTCCTGGGTCAGGAAGATCCCCTGGAGGAGGTCATGGCAATCCACTCCAGTATTCTTGCCAGGAAAATTCCAAGGACAAGGAGCCTGGTGGGCTACTTAGTCCATGGGGTCACAAAGAGTTGGACACAACTGATCATGCACATACGCAGGTGGTATTTGGTAAGAGAAAAAAAAATGTCCACGTAATTCCAATTCTCAATTTTCAGAATGTCCCAGAATCTATTTTTAAAAGTGTAAAAATATATGCTGACATACTAAAGTGCCAATGATTTAAAAGAAACCATTCTAGGGAGATGTTGATCAAATGTTAAAAACCTCTAGTTATAAGGTGAATACCTTCTGGGGATTTAATGTACAACATGGTGACTACAGTGTGGTTCAGATGGTAAAGAATCTGCCTGCAATGGGGGAGTGACCCAGGTTCAATCCCTGGATCAGGAAAATCCTCTGGAGAAGGAAATGACAACCCACTCCAGCATTCCTGCCTGGAAAATCCCATGGACAGAGGTGCCTGGTGGGCTACAGTCCATGGGGAGGCAGTCAGTCAGACACAACTGGGCAGCTAACACTTTCACTTCACTTTCATTGCATACTTGAAAGTTGCTATAGAACAGATCTTAAATACCCTACATACACACACACACACAGAGCTAATTATAGGAGGTGATGGATGTATTAACTAACCTTAACTTCCATAATCATTTTGCAATTTATATATCAAATGATCACTTTGTACACCTTAAACTTACACAATGTTATGTTAACTGTATCAATTATATCAATAAAGCTGGAGAAAGTAATAATAAACTATTCTGCAAGTTAACTGCTAACAACTCAGAATAAACTAAGGAATACCTACAGCTCACAAAGAAATGAACATAAATCTATTACAAGCAATATTACCCAATCTTATAATTTTATAAATTCATATACACACAAGAGAATTAAGGACACTGAATAAAACAGTATTTTAAGTTTCTATTTTACTTTCAAATTAATCTACAAACCAAAATGTAACATGGAAAGTCTTAAATGACCTTTAACTAAATACTGAAAAACACAATAAACTTTCAGAGCCTAGAATCAGTAATAACAACCCCAAAACCCCATACATAAGAGTCTTAATATGTGCAATGGCAATGAGACTCAAAGCATACAGTTTTATCCTATAGACCGTCGTTTTCCTTGACAACTAGTAATGACTTCTCTTTCATCTTAAATAATCGGTGTGTGGTCTATTTCTGTTCTAGAAGATGCGCTTTAAAGGTCACAATCTTAGTTTGCAATACTAAGATGATTAGAATGCATCAACAATGCAATCCCGAATGTCTTAGAAAACTTTCCAGTAGGGTGCTAATCCACAGACAGAGCTATTTTGCTTGTGGAGGGAGAAAGACGCATCCTTACTAAGAGAAAAGGAAGGGAGAGGAAAAAAGGAAAAAAAGGGAGAGAGAGAGATGCAAAATAACAAAGCACTGCTTCCATAAACAAATGAAAGTCTGTTCTTAAACTTTGGGAAATTCTATCTATCTATCTATCTTCCTCTACCAAATAGCAATAAAACTACAAGGCAATCATTTGTGTTTTGAAGCAGAAAAAGACTACGGAGAGAAAAGGAAAAAAACATTTTGTCATGTACTGAACTTACAAGTATTCAAAATCCTTAAACTCTACCTCCACCAAATATCCACCAAATATTGAGCATCACATCCTTTTCAAAATAAATCTAACATGAAACCACTGGACTCATTTTTAGCACTCGGTAGAGAACTTTTATCTCTCCCAGCGCTCACCACCCAATAACCCTTCTGGGCAGCCCTGAATAACCGCTATTCTCGGGACAAACAAGAGCTCGCGTTCCAGTACCCCGGAGGAGCCTCCGGGCGCGGAGAGGAACTAGGGGTCTGGAGGCCAAGGACCACTGACCGCCCCCTCGCTGCCCAGAGCCAGAGGTCCGAGCCGCCCAGGAAGTGCCCGAAGCGGCGGCCGAGCGGCGGTCCCCGCACCCCAGCGGAGTGCCATCG
>NW_011494939.1:1030751-1053657 GCF_000754665.1 Bison bison bison
TTGCGCGTCCGGGGTCGGGGGGCGAAAGCTGCTGGCGCGGCGCGCAGCTTTTGCTTCCTATTTTTTCTCTCGTTTCCTGCTAGAAGGAGAAGAAAAACATTAATTCCCCGGGCAGTTTCGTTTTCTTGGTGCGGTGCCTGGACTCCGGAGCACACTTCTGAGGAGTGCCCAAGTGGTGTGGCCGGTTTCCTTCCTGCCACCGCGCAGGCCTCAGCTTGCTCATGGGCTGGATAGAGGGGCTGACTTAGGAGACCTCAAGGTCCCATTTAGGTTTCACATTCTGTGAACTGAAGCCCCGAGACTTCCAAAATTGCCTTGGGATCCCAGCTCTATCGTCGCTAGTTGTGTGACCGTGTACCGTCTCATGGACTGTTTCATCGTGGGCAAAGTAGGGCTAGTGTACCTACCTCATGAAGGTGCGAAATTTTTTAATGAGGTAACGTTTGCACAGAGCCTGCCTCTGAATAAATGATCAACGCTTGGAAGTTATTGTTACTGCTGTCGCTGATGAAACCGGGCCTTCCAGAAAACCCTGTCAATTCTCTCATCTCTGCATGAGTTAAACATCACATGGAACCGACTTTTTCCAGATTTCTAGGGCTGTTTTATGTTTAAAATGTCATAAAATGAATGCATCTACCCAGTTTGCTTCCTCTGAAGTCAGTACCGCCCGGGAGCAATTTTCCTCTCCCCCCCCACCCCCATCTTTCTTCTGAGTTAAATCCAGTTTGACAGACTGTTGCTATAGCATTCCTTCTCTGACGTCAAACAATTTAAAGAAACAGCCCCGGGTAGCGAAAACTGCAGAGGAGTTCTTTGTGGAGTTTCTGTGAAGAAACGTTTGAACAATTATCATGAGAGAACTTTAACACCTCCGCAGCCTTCGACTTCTTCAGCAGCTCCCTGAAATAAATTTTTTAGTACCTTCATGATGAGCACAACCCTGACTGCAGCAGTGGAGAAGATGTGACCGTTTTGTGGAAAAGCCAGACCATGACAAAAATGGAAACAGCTGTGGTGCTAGGACGATGAAATTATAGGTGGTTCCCCCCCACCACCACCACCAGCAGATTTTTATTTTCCTTAATGTGAGGTGCTTGTTTCCATTAAGAAAAAGGAGACATGCCAAATCTTCTACATATATGTGTCTGAAAAGTTGATTGGGACCTGAATAGTTTGCAGCCATAACTATTTATGTTTTATTAATCAAATCCTGAGCATTATCATTGTCATGTTTAAGAGGAAGCAAAGGGAAATTATTATTTAAGGAACTCCTATTATGTACCAGGCTCCCTGCTTTCTTACATTGTACTTAATTCTCATACTAATTTTTCAGTGTGCAGTCTATCTCTGTTTTACAGATCAAAAAAAAAAAAATAAGGCTCAATGAGATTAAGTAATTTATATAGAATTACACAGTGTCACAGACTTTATATGGAATCCAGATTGGATCGACTCCAATGCCCACTTTCTTTCAGATTCTTTTCTGTCCCCTGCTTGTGCACTGGCACTTAACAAATATTATAGTTCTTTGAGA
Organism: Bison bison bison; assembly: GCF_000754665.1. Lineage (NCBI taxonomy): Eukaryota > Metazoa > Chordata > Mammalia > Artiodactyla > Bovidae > Bison > Bison bison. The sequence continues at coordinate 1,032,289 of NW_011494939.1, forward strand.
GATTTTTGGGTTAAGATTATCAGTTGAAAAGCAAGTTACTGGTATTTAGGAAAACCCAATGGAAAATATTGAGTTATTCTCTTCCAGGAAAGATTAGGGGAAATATAAATCAACAGCTCCTAAACACAAAAACCTGAAAAAAATGTTACAAGAATTTTATTTCCCATTATTTGAAGATTTATGAATAAATTACACAAAATGATCACTTCAACCTTCCTGAAAATTTGATGTGGACCGAGAAATTACCGAAAGAATAAAGTCCAAGCACAAAAAAGCAAAGTTTAATTATTATCCAAACTAGTCCACGTCCAAGAATATTATATTTCTGTTTTGCCACATCTGCTGCACATTTCCCTGAAAAGAACACTTACTTGTTAAAGGACAAGCCTGTATTACAAATCTGAAAGTGGAGATGATGAAAAGAATTTCTTTAGCGGGAATAATTTTCTAAAACACAGCGATACATCTAACTGATCCAGCAATTAGTAATCTTTCACATGATAATATAATCCATGTAGAAAGACAGAGAGAGAAGGAAAGAGAGAGAGAGAGAAGAGAGAGAGAAAGAAAGGTAGGTAGTTTTAATATTCTTCAAGCCTGTGGATTTGTGTAGACTATTGTGTAATGATGTATCCTGCCTGCTTCTAATAATTAAATCCAATGTTCTTGTGTTTGGATGCCACTGGCTGGTATTTAGATTTCTAACTCATTAAACCCATGTTGGCAAATCCTATTCTATTAAAAGAGGATGGAGGGGGGTGTCTCCCCTAGAGAACCTTGGAAGACAAAATTCCTGTCTGTTTCATCCTTGTGTTCTTTGTGATGTTTAACAGAATACCTTGTAGATTCTTAAGTACGCAGTGAACAAATGAATAAATAAGGGCACCTGGCTACTTCTTTTACTCAACCTTCATACCTACCTCCCTCAGGCCCCTACTCAGAATCATAGAAAGGAGAAGAGTGATCACTATTTTTCTGGGAGTTCAGCTGTTGTTGCTTGTGCAGAGTGTTTTGCTCACTTATAACCAAGTTCAAAGAAGCTCTGCTGTTGGTTCTATATTGGATGAATCTGAAACCCATTCTCAGCAAGCTATGGTAGAATCCACAGTGCATAGGTTCATAACCTTGGCTTTTAAATCATACCCTCATTCAGTTCAGTTCAGTCACTCAGTCGTGTCCGACTCTTTGCAACCCCATGAACTGCAGCACTCCAGGCCTCCCTGTTCATCACCAACTCCCGGAGCTTACTCAAACTCGTGTCCATTGAGTTGGTGATGCCATCCAACCATCTCATCCTCTGTTGTCCCCTTCTCCTTGTGCCTTCAATCTTTCCCAGCATCAGGGTCTTTTCAAATGAGTCAGCTTTTCGCATCAGGTGGCCAGAGTACTGGAGTTTCAGCTTTAACATCAGTCCTTCCAGTGAACACCCAGGACTGATTTCCTTTAGGATGGACTGGTTGGATCTCCTTGCAGTCCAAGGGACTCTCAAGAGTCTTCTCCAATACCACAGTTCAAAAGCATCAATTCTTTGGTGCTCAGCTTTCTTTATAGTCCAACTCTCACATCCATACATGACCACTGGAAAAACCATAGCCTTGATTAGACGGACCTTTGTTGACGAAGTAATGTTTCTGCTTTTTAATATGCTGTCATATTAAAAAGTGCACTTTTTGGTCATAACTTTGCTTCCAATGAGTAAGTGTCTTTTAATTTCATGGCTGCAGTCACCATCTGCAGTAATTCTGGAGCCCCCCAAAATAAAGTCAGCCACTGTTTCCACTGTTTCCCCATTTGCCATGAAGTGATGGGACCGGATGCCATGATCTTAGTTTTCTGAATGTTGAGCTTTAAGCCAACTTTTTCACTCTCACTTTCCTCAAGAGGCTCATTAGTTCTTCTTCACTTTCTGCCATAAGGGTGGTGTCCTCTGCAGATCTGAGGTTATTGATATTTCTCCCGGCAATCTTGATTCCAGCTTGTGCTTCTTCCAGCCCAGCGTTTCTCATGATGTACTCTGCATCTAAGTTTAATAAGCAGGGTGACAATATATAACGTACTCCTTTTCCTATTTGGAACCAGTCTGCTGTTCCATGTCCAGTTCTAACTGTTACTTCCTGACTTGCATACAGGTTTCTCAAGAGGCAGGTCAGGTGGTCTGGTATTCCCATCTCTTTCAGAATTTTCCACAGTTTATTGTGATACACACAGTCAAAGGCTTTGGCATAGTCAATAAAGCAGAAATAGATATTTTTCTGGAACTCTCTTGCTTTTTCAATGATCCGACGGATGTTGGCAATTTGATCTCTGGTTCCTCTGCCTTTTAGAAATAGTCTAGTTTTTTTTTCTGAGCCTACTTTGGTGTCAGACAACGCCAAGTACATTATGAAGAGCACAACAGTCAAAGTGTACAATATCCCAGTACAGAACTGTTGTAAGTGTTGTATACATTCCAATCTATTGTATGCAGGATGACACCAAGTTCTATACATGGCATATACTTTATAGAACTAAAGTAACAGGTTTTCTTCTAACTACAACTAAATAGTTCAAAAATGTTAATGGAAATTGTTTAATAGGATTTGCAGCAGAGTTCTTTAAGGATGTAAGAAGCAAATCCTTAGTAGACTCTAAGAAGTAAGTTTGTGTTGTCTTATACATCCATAATCCTGGGCAGTCATATCCAAACCCTTCCCTCTTGCTCACACACATTGCATTTTGATATCAGCTCTTTTTACAATTTGTACTTTGAGCCCACCTTTACTGTGTTCTTCTGATCTGTTCTCCTAATACAAATAAATTAAAGCTGTTGCATCTTTCTTCTTAGGTTCTCTAATGGCAATTTGGGTCTATTGTCTATATGAACATCAGTGACCTTAGTCACTGTACTTGATTAACAGTGTCTGTCTCAGGCATAGGAGGCGAAACAGAATCACCCAAGCATATATTTGCTGCACTAGGTCCTATGGTTCATGTCTCTGGAATCTGTTATTGAAAATGAACAGGCAAAGTGGAAAGAATACTAAACTGCACATCAGAAGACCTGATTTAGAGCTTTGGCTCTTGTACTAAATATCTGTGTGAGCAGATTATAACCTGCCTGCATTCTGTCTTCTTCCGTATACAAAATGGGAGTGCTGGATCTTAACAGGATTGGCAAATAGCAGTGATGCCATCACTCAGTACTGCGCCCAACGTATAACTTCATAAATCAGAAAAGGACTCTTTCCCTCTAAGCCTCATGACCATCCCCCAAATTCTTCTGAATACAGGTATCCCCCAACCTTTTCAATAGTTAATACCACTTTGCATTTATGAAAGACGTATATTAGAATCTGTTTTTTTACTAACTGAAAAAAATCCAAGAAGGAGTTTTGCTTTTATGGGGAAAAAAGGGAAAAGGCGAAAATAGCATTCAGCATTTGTTTTCCAACAGCCCTGTCAGAGGGAGTGCACACCCAGAGGAGCAGGGAGCGCGGCACCACCCAGCTCCTTTCCTGAGAAATACACTCAGCATCTCAGCATCCAGCCTCCATAGCTTTGAACTGTGTCTGTGAACATCTGGCTTTATCTTGGTTTATATTGTGCTTCCATTAGCCATATTGGTCCTAACATAATTACTTCTTCACTTTAGACCATTTTGGCTTACAAATGGTTTCCTAAGAAGGTTCTGCTTTTGAATAGTGGGGGAAACCTGTACCGCACACCAGGAAGGCACTCTGATCTACTCTGATCTACTGGCTTATAAGTGAGAAAAAGCATTGTCTTAGGGGGCTTCCCAGGTAGCACTAGGGGGGACATCCCAGGTGGTGCTAGTGGTTAAAGAACCCGCCTGCCAGTGCAGGAGATTCAGAGATGTGAGCTTGATCCCTGGGTCCAAAAGATCCCCTGGAGACGGGCATGGCAACACACTTCACTATTCTTGCCTGGAGAACCCCGTGGACAGAGGAGCCTGGTGGGCTACAGTCTATGGGGTCACAGAGTTGGACACAACTCAAGCGACCTTCTCCAAACTTAGTGGATTAGCACAACAGCAATTGTTTATGTTGCTCACAAAAGCCTACTTAGGCAGGGCTCTGCTGACACTCTCTGCTCTGTTCTGGACAGTGTCAGTTAGTTTGACTCTATGTTCAAGATGGCTGTGTGATATGGCTGGCACTGTTGAGCTAGCTGTTGGTTATAAGATCAGCCAGGGTCTTTGTTCCTCTAAAGTTAGGCCTTTCTGTGGGCTACTTGGAATTCCTTACGCTACAGTGGCTGGGTTCCAAGAGCAAGTCTTCTCAGAGAATGAGGAAATGCATTGCATTTTTATGACTTAACTTCGGGAAGCACATACTGTAGCTTCCAGCATTCTCTCTTGGTCTAAATAGTCATAAATTCAAGTCATAGGAACATAGATCTCTTTTTAAGAAAAAAAAATTTTTTGATTGAAGTATAGTTGATTTACAATTTTGTGCCAATCTCTGCTTTACCACAAAGTGACTCAGTTATTTACATGTACACATTCTTTTTTATATCCTTTTTCATTCTGGTTTATCATAAGATATTGAATATAGTTCCCTGGGCTATACATTAGGACTTTGCTGTTTATCCAGTATAAATGCAATAACTTGCATCTACCAACCCCAAGCTCCCAGTCCATCCCTCTTCCCCAGCTCCGCTTGGCAAACAAGTCTGTTCTCTATGTCTATGAGTCAGTTTTCCATCTTGTAGATAGATTCATTTCTGCCATATTTTAGATTCCACTTATAAGTGATGTCGTATGGTGTTTGTCTTTCTCTTTCTGATTTACTTCATTTAATATTATAATCTATGCTTGCATCCATGTTGTTGCAAATGTCATTTTGTTCTTTTTATGGCTGAGTAACATCCATTGTATATAGGGACATAAACCTCTTGATGGAGGAGTAGCAAGGTTCTAGAAGAGCATGTAGGTAGACATCTATTGTTGCAGCCATTCTTGAAAATACAATCTGCCATGAGCATATTTTCTGACCCTAGATTAAGGTGTGAATCTAAAAATCTAAAATTCTACTTTTCCATTCCTTTTTTGCGTTTAACATTGCTTTTGTTTATGCTAATATCTACAATGGAAAATGTCTTGCTTTCTATGCTAGTTTGGTTTTGGGGCTTTAAAAAAATTTTTTTTTAATTATCATATTGTGAAATTGATCTTTTTCTTTTGGTATGTGGTTCTATGATTTTAAAAGCATGTACAGATTCCTGTAACCATAACTACAATCAGGATACAGAACAGTTCTATCATCCTCCCCAATTTTCTCATGCCATCCTTTTATTATTATTATTACTATTATCTTACCTCCCTCCCTAACTCCTAAAAACCATTGGTCTGTCTTCCATCCCTACAGCCTTGTCTTTTCGAGAATGTTATTAATATATAAATGGAATCATACTGTATGAAACCTTTTGAGACTAGCTTCTTTCACTCAGCCTAATGCCTTGTTCCATCTTATTACTGTGTAGTAGTCCATGGTATGGAAGTACCACAGTTTGCTTACCTATTCACCCAGTCAATGACATTTGGAATGTTTTCCAATTTGGGGCAATTATGAACAGAATTTCTATAAATACTTATGTACTATCCAAATGGCAGTGTTTATGTTAACTTATGTTTTCATTTTTCTAGAGCAGATAACCATGAGTGGGATTGTTGTATTACATGGTTAGTGTGTGAGAAACTGCCAAATCATTTTCTGGAGTGGCTGGTCCATTTTTCATTCTCACCAGCAATGTATGGGGAGTTCGAGTTGCTCTGAGTCCTTGTCAGCACTTGATATTGTCAGTGTTTGTTTTTTTAATTTCAGCCTTTCAAATAGGTATGTAGTAGTACCTCATCATGGAGAAGGCAATGGCAACCCACTCCAGTACTCTTGCCTGGAAAATCCCATGGATGGAGGAGCGTGGTAGGCTGCAGTCCATGGGGCTGCGAAGAGTCGGATACGACTGAGCATCTTCACTTTCACTTTTCACATTCATGCATTGGAGAAGGAAATGACAACCCACTCCAGTGTTCTTGCCTGGAGAATCCCAGGGATGGGGGAGCCTCATGGGCTGCCGTCTATGGGGTCACACAGAGTCGGACACGACTGAAGTGACTTAGCAGCAGCAGCAGTACCTCATCATAGCAGTTTATTATTGTAAATTCTTCAGTGTCATACATACATGTTATCTCCTGCCTTTCCCTACCTTGATCCAGTCCATGCATTTCTGTCAAATAAGTTTTCCTATAACACAATACTGATTAGATGCATTCTTGGCTCAGAGAACCTGCAGCGCTTTCCAATTACTTACTGAATTGAATATATCTGCCTTGCAAGGCCTTACATAATCTGACTCCAACCTACTTTCCCAGGTTCATCTTTTACTTCTTTATTTTTCTCTCAATCTAGTCCTTTTGTTCTTCTGAAAGGAGGTTCTTTACCTTCTCATCTTTGTCAGTGCTGTTCCTAAAACTGTCTCCTCTGTCCTTTCTTCTGTATTTCTCAAGAAACAAGAACTTGAGGGGTCTGTCCTTGATTCTCTGTGCCTGAAATACCACCGTGAAATACCATGCAATCTATTCCAGACACTCTCCCCAGGCTCTTGGATCACCCTCCCGGGCAGCTCAACAAATCCAGAACCAGCCGGTATCCAGCTGAGAAATGTCTCCTTTGCGGATATAGACCAACTACGTTCCCAGTAATTCTACTTGGAAATAATGATATCATCTCATGTCTATCTTACCAGTTCTCTGAGAGGTTTTTGAAACATTTTTGAGATTTGAGATTAATGATATGGTAATTTTTCAAAGACTTTTCAATAAAGCATGAAGAGCTCTGATAGTTGTCAACAATATGTCACTTCCCTTCAGTATATGAAAGCTGAGAAAGAATAATTTAATAACATTAATAGTTACTGAAAACAACAGTTGCTTTTGTCTGATACCAAGTCACCTATCCTGGACTTCAAACTCTACTTATGAAGTTAAAGAAAAAAAAAAGAAAGGAGATATATAAATCAGCTACTACTCTAAACATTTTTATTTAACTGTTGAAGAGACAGCATTCTCAGTAACAACAACATTAACAAACCTGCTCTTTGGAACAAACCTCTAAGGTTAAGGGAATGATTTTAAAAGCTTCTGCTTGCTCCAAGGATTAAGAGAAAAAGGTTTATTTGTTCTGTCTCAGTCATATTTTCTAAGTGGACCAGAATATATAAATAATGTTTTTGAAAGCCCATATAAATTCTAAGAAAGTTAAATGAAACTGTTAATGATAGCAAATTCAGTTTAGGTCAAGAGTATAATGTATTCAAGTTACATTCTACATAACTTCCTTCTCCTATAATTATGCCCATAATTACAGTATACAGAGCATAATATATTATTTTGTATGGTCTAGAGGTTTACAATTACATGACTATTCCATACCAAATTCTTACGTCTAGAGCTCCTGTCTTATCACTATATCTTTAATCTTAGGACAGCACCAACATGTAGGGATCCCTAGTGTTTGTTCAATGAGTGAAAGAATGTAGAGCTCTAAGCAGAGGTTGCTGGGAGTTTCATTCATTTATCTGTGAGTATTTGATAAGTTCTCAGAAAAAAAGATAACTTCAAAGCTATTTAGGAATAAATAGAATCAGGCTAGCAAAATGCTTGATTCGATATTAATGATTCTAGGAGCAGAGTCTCCTGTCAAGTAAGGTGGTCAAACTGGTGTGGAAGCAGAGCATAAGTTCTAAGCCTTGGGACAGTTTTACACTTTTCCTTCACAACCTGTGAGCTCTGAGCTATCTTCACAGTGGTAGCTGTGAAGGTAGCTACCATCTCCTTTTGTTGTCATTTTAGTGTTTTTTTTTTTTTGGCTGCTCAGCACGTGGGATCTTGGTTCCACAGACCAGGGATGGAACCCACTCACTTTGCAGTGGAAGCCCAGAGTCCTAACTCTTGGACTGCCGGGGAAGTCCCATCATTTTAGTTCTTAATGTGATATGGGGATGGAGGGGGCTGCTCCAACATTCTGTTATCCAAATGGCAGCAGTGAATAAGGGTTTCTGGAGCAATGCACTCTCTTCAGGGGACAAGAATGGGAGAAGACCACTTGGCAGAAGCCAGCTTCTGTTCTCATAGTTTGTGCTGAGCACACTAATGGGTGTGATATCGTCACTTGTTTTTAAGTGTTCTGTGGGAAAGCTCAGCCCTTTATGCTGATGCAAGAATATTAGTGAGGTAATGCTGATTTAAACATAACCAGCATTGTTAAAAAACAGAACTGCTTTTCTCTTCTTTACAGTACCTCTAGGGGGAAAACCAACACATAGGACTGAAAATAAATATCTATAATGCTCTAGATTTAATGGTCTAGATTGAAGGCAGGGGGAGAAGGGGATCACAGAGGATGAGATGGTTGAATGGCATCACTGACTTGATGGATATGTGTTTGAGCAAGCTTCTGGAGTTGGTGATGGACAGGGAAGCCTGGAGTGCTGCAGTCCATAGGGTCACAGAGTCGGACACGACTGAGCAACTGAACTGAACTGAAAATGCTCTAGAAATGCAGCAGAGTTAAGATTTTTTCCTAATAGAAACAATCTTCGTTACAACAGAAATCCTAATATAGTAGTATTTCCCTTTAAGTACCTTTTAGGTTTATATACATTTATTGAATATTTAGGAGTCAGCACTTCACATCATTTACCTCATTTACTACCTACAACTTATAAGGAGATACTATTATTCCTATTGTGAAAAGGAGAAGATTTAGGTTCAGAGAGAGTAGAATATTGCTCAAGGTCCTAAGGTAGTGCCAGGGGATGAGCATAAAAGATTCAGGTTCCCAACCTTTTTATCTTCTTCTTATCCTTCTTATCAAAACTAAACAGCATATTAGAAAGCAGAGACATTACTTTGCCAATAAAGGTCCATATATTCCAAGCTATGGTTTTTCCAGTAGTCATGAACAGATGTGAAAGTTGGACCATAAAGAAGGCTGAGTGCCAAAAAATTGATGCTTTTGAATTGTGGTGCTGGAGAAAACTCTTGAGAATCTCGTGGACAGCAAAGAGATCAAACCAGTCAATCCTAAAGGAAATCAACACTGAATATTAATTGGAAGGATTGATGCTGAAGTTGAAGCTCCCATAGTTTGGCCACCTGATGTGAAGAGCCAACTGATTGGAAAAGACCCTGATGCTGGGAAAGACTGAGGGCAGGAGGAGAAGGGGGCAACAGAGGATGAGATAGTGGGATGACATCAACAACTCAACGGACCTGAGTTTAAGCAAATTCTGGGAGATAGAGAAGGACAGCGAAGCCTGGTGTGCTGCAGTCTGTGGGGTCACAAAGAGTCAGATATGACTTAGCGACTGAGCAACAACAGCCTCTATCTCCAACAGCCGTCCTAGCTTCCCCAGTAACTATACTACCAAAGGAAAGGGCTATGCAAATTTTATGGAAATATAGCTTCAAAACATGCCCTTCCCTCAGCAATATCCTGGCCCTGAAGACTCTCCTGTATCAAATCAAATGCCTAAAACATGGTAGAGTTTTCACATGGAGCCAGAACTTTCTGACTTGATGCTTGGATGTGTTCCCATCCCTGCTCTTTGAAGCTGACTCTCCAACAGTAACACAACTGCTTTCACTTAGGTTTCATTTTGGACATTGTATTTCTTTCTAAATTAGGAGCAAAACCTCTGGTTAATGAATGCCTCAGAGGTTTTTCTATCTCTTCAGTTGTATTACATAAATAAAAACCAGGCAGGTAGAGAATTTAACTGCTCCACCCTCATCCAACTTGACTTGCCCCAACACTTACCCAAATCCCAGAGAGGTCACAAATTCTTTCAATCTGAGAACATCAATTCCTTTGCTCTTTTTGTCCCTGCTCTCTTTATCAGGATAGCTACTTACTGCTCTTCCTGTTTTGCTTTAAACTGAAATGAATTTGAGCTTTTATCCCTTCTGTTGTTTGGATTTCCTGGCTTAAAAGCTTTGAATCAGAGTGACATTAACCCTAATTTTTCTGCAATGTGGCATTATTGCTCATTACAGATATTTGTACTGCTCCATCTTACTTTATGAGAATTTCATGGACTTTCTCATTGGAAATGAGTCAGTGATTTGGAATTTGCATCTTCCTAAGTAACAAGTAGGCTGTCTCATTTTTTAAGGCTCATCTCTTAAAGAAAATTCTACTCCAACTTACCAATTTTTTTCAAAATCTGATTTACTTACAGCCAAACTCAGAATTTAATTAACTAGTATTTACAGTATTAGCAATGTCCAAACTTAAATGTATTTTCTGTAGAGATCAACCCCAGGGCAGCTGCACAGCCTCTGCAAGAAGGTTCCTCTTCTTTGGTGACAATGAGTCAGATTTGTATTAACTCAGAAATGAATTTAAGGAGAAAAAAAAAAAAGAAATTTTGTCATCTTATGAGTAACTGTTTCATCTTGGTTTAGTTGATAAGGCAGCAGCTCTAAAAATAAAACTTACTGTACATTTGTTCTTTTTTCTTTATTTTAAAAACCAAACTCTTAACTTTGTCTTTTGGCATACCTAATGAATATGTAATTTAACAAAATGATTTCAAGTATTAGTAGTTGGAAGGAATTTTTTGGCTTGGGGATGGTGTGCTAATTGTTTCAGTCCACATATGAGCTGAAATACAAATTTCAATGAAGTTTAAATATCCCCAATTTATTTTCCTTGAAATCAGACCTAGTGTCTTTTTCCACATTGACAATAATTGCCTAATAAGTCTAACTAGACCAACTAAAACATGACAATTTCCAGATCTTTTTCTTCTTCAATCTACAACTATGTATATTTTGTACATTTTAGTGATGTTTATTAAAATCTTCCTTTTATTGAAGTTATTTGTGCAATTCTCTAAAAAGTAATTGTGTAAATAAGACTCTTAAAGATATAGATCAAGTCTGAACCATCTTTGTATCCCTCAGGGGACCAAACAGAGTTTTCTGAGTTTCCATGCTTCAATCCATCCAATATACTACTGTTAATTAATTTTTTTTTGAAGTTCAACTTTGCTTAAGTAACTTTTTGGATAAGAACCTACAACATTTTCTGGTTGTTTACTGAATTAAACATTTTTGTCACACCTGGCACTCATAGCCTGACATTATCTAGCCATAACCTGTCTGTTCCAGCTTTTTCTCTGTGGTATTTTCCATTGAAACTTGCCTCTTCCTACTTCTGAGAAGAGGTCCGGGGGGGTTCCCATTTTCCCTGTGCTGTTCTCTTGAACTAGAGTGCCTCATAGCAGAACCTGTCCACAAAGCCACAACTGATCCTCCCAATCGAATCTCTCCTTGTTTCTGATCTTTGCAGCCCTCGATTTAAACTGCTCTTGTGTACTTCTGTCACTACTGCCCCACTTCAGCTTAAATTATTGTAATCTGTGTGCTTGTCTTATCTCCCGGATTTGAGAGGAGGTGACTGTGTGGATCACAATCAACTGTGGACAATTGTGAAAGAGATGGGAATACCAGACCACCTGACCTGCCTCTTGAGAAATCTGTATGAGGTCAGGAAGCAACAGTTAGAACTGGACATGGAACAACAGACTGGTTCCAAATAGGAAAAGGAGTACGTCCAGACTGTATATTGTCACCCTGCTTATTTAACTTCTATGCAGAGTACATCATGAGAAACGCTGGGCTGGAAGAAGCACAAGCTGGAATCAAGATTGCCAGGAGAAATATCAATAACCTCAGATATGCAGATGACACCACCCTTATGGCAGAAAGTGAAGAGGAACTAAAAAGCCTCTTGAAGAAGGTGAAAGAGGAGTGTGAAAAAGTTGGCTTAAAGCTCAACATTCAGAAAATTAAGATCATGGCATCTGGTCCCATCACTTCATGGGAAATAGATGGGGAAACAGTGGAAACAGTGTCAGACTTTATCTTTTTGGGCTCCTAAATCACTGCAGATGGTGACTGTAGCCATGAAATTAAAAGACGCTTACTCCTTGGAAGGAAAGTTATGACCAACCTAGATAGCATATTCAAAAGCAGAGACATTACTTTGCCAACAAAGGTCCATCTAGTCAAGGCTATGGTTTTTCCTGTGGTCATGTATGGATGTGAGAGTTGGACTGTGAAGAAAGCTGAGTGCCGAAGAATTGATGCTTTTGAACTGTGGTGTTGGAGAAGACTCTTGAGAGTCCCTTGGACTGCAAGGAGATCTAACCCGTCCATTCTGAAGGAGATGAGCCCTGGGATTTCTTTGGAAGGAATGATGCTAAAGCTGAAACTCCAGTACTTTGGCCACCTCATGCGAAGAATTGACTCATTGGAAAAGACCCTGATTCTGGGAGGGATTTGGGGCAGGCGGAGAAGAGGACAACAGAGGATGAGATGGCTGGATGGCATCACTGACTCAATGGACGTGAGTCTGGGTGAACTCCAGGAGTTGATGATGGACAGGAAGGCCTGGTGTGCTGCGATTCACGGGGACGCAAAGAGTCGGACACGACTGAGCGACTGAACTGAACTGGAGAGAACAAGAGTTATGAGGTTGGAAAATCTACGTTCGTATAGTACCTCTATCACTTTTGAGCTTTTCCCCCCCACTTACAGAAAAGTCATTGATTCACTTGCCCTCTCATGCTTTGAGTTATCACAAAATTATTTTAAGTAAAAAGAAGATCCTTTGCACCTAACGCAACCCCATTTGTAAGCACCAAAAAAGGAAAAAAAAGTGATAAAGATAAAAGAGAATAAATAGGCTCATGAATAAAAAGAGACAGAAAGTTTGTGCACAATGTCTAAAGAGATTTGAAAAAAATAACTGAGGGTATTTAGATGAGAAAAGAAATAGCATAAGAATAGATTTTTTTTTTGACGGGGTTGGGGGGTGGGGGCGGGATTCTCTGATGGTCACTTCCAATGCAGGGAGTGCAGGTTCAATCTCTGGTTGGGGAACTAAGATCCCACATGCTGCATGGCGAGGCCGTAAACAAATAAAACAAACAAAAGAATAGATTTTTTTTTTTTTATTTCTTGAAGTTTTATTAGTGGTCTTTACATTCACTGAGTCAGGGAGCACTATCTGCCATTGCTCAAAGCAATGAAGCCCCTGGAAATAAAAAAGATCAAACTCACTTCTCTCTAAATCTGTCCTTCCTCTACTATGTCTTTTAGAAATAAGACATTGAAAAGAAACAGTGCCATCTGGCATATATTGGAATGTTATGTATTTTGTCTCCTAAAACAGAAGAAATTTATCATATTTTTAAGGACAGTTTCCTGAAATAAATTTGCCATTGCTTCTGCAGGAGAGGAAAAGAATTAATTAGTACTTATTAGTACTAATAACAACCCTAAACATTTGTCAAGTGTTTATTAAGAGCCCATTATGTAACTGGTATCCAAAACCATGGTCTTGCTTAATAGTCCAATAATTTTGTTCCTCAAAGAGTGTAACAGAATTACAAGTCCTGCTCCTCAACCTAAAGAACAGAATCTACATTTTAAAAAGATTCCCAGGAAAACACCAACAAAATGAAAAGACAGCCTGCTGAATGGGAGAAAATATTTGCAAATCATATAACTAATAAGTGGTTAATAGACAAAGTATATAAAGAACTCATGCAACTCAATAGCAAAAAATAAAATCTGATTTAAAAACGTGCATTTTTCCAAAGAAGACATACAGATGGCCAACAGGCACATAAAGAGATGCTCCTAAACATCATGAATCACAGTGAGATATTACCTGACAGCTGTCAGAATGGCCATCATCAAAAAGACAAAAATTAACAAGTGTTGGCAAGGATGGAGAGAAAAGGGAACTCGTGCACTGTTAGTGGGAATGTAAATTGGTGCCTCCACTGTATGGAGGTTCGTCTAAAAATTAAAAATAGAGCCATAGTATGATCCAACAATTCCACTTCTGGGTATTTTCTCAAAGTGAATGAAAAAGTAATTAGGAAAAATATATGCACCCCATGTTTATTGCTGCACTATCTACAATTGCCAAGATACGGAAACAACCTAAGTGTGCATTACTGGATGAACGGATAAAGAAGTTGTAGCATATACAAATATATATACACATACGTATAGCTGTGGTATGTATACATAATGAAATATTATTAAGCCATTAAAAAGAATGAAGTCTTGCTATTTGCTAATACTAGAGGGTATTATGCTAAGTGAAATAAGACATAAAAAGAAAGACAAATACTATATGATTTCACTTATATGTGGAATCTTAAACAACAACATCCAAGCTCATAGTTACACAAACACAAACTGATGGTTGCCAGAGGTGTGAGGTGGGTTGGAATGGGGATTGAAATGGACAAAGGGAGTCAAAAGACATAAAATACAGTTATAAGATAAGTCATGAGGATGTATGTACAGCATGACAAGTAGAGTTAGTAATAACACTTAGAAATTTGAAGTTGCAGAGAGAGTAGATCTTAAAAGTTCTTATTACAAGAAAAGATTTCTGTAGCTAAGTATGGTGATGGTTATTAACTAGACATATTGTGGCAATCATTTTGTAATTTATACAAATATTGAATCATGTTGAAGATCTGAAATGAATGTAACATTGAATGTCAATTATACTTTAAAAAAAAAAAACCCAGGTAACTCATAAGTACAATAAAGTGTGAGAAGCACTGATCCTTAACATTAAGAGATGGTTTTTTCCTCTTTTTCTACCCCAGTCTTAGTCATTCGGGGTTCTTTAGTGTCCAATAATGATTTGGACTAATATGGGCTTGAAAAATGCAAAACCATATGAATGTTAATGTGTTGCAAGAAGATTCTGAAAGTGGTGGCATCTTTTCCACCTTGACTATTTTGAGGCCAAGGAAATGCAGCCAATAATTAGAAATTGTTTTCTAGTCATCTATACCTGACCTTTTCAGGTGAATTAGTTTTAGTCTCACATAGAAGAGCTATGGGTTGAACAGGTGAAAATAGACTACAAGGAAATCAAATGGAGAGACCACTGCTAGCAGAATTTCAGATTCAGGTGGATATTTGTTAGTATACCCTTTCTGTCAGACAACTTGACAATATGGATTAAGAAAACCAAGTATCTTTGACCATTCCTAAGAATTTATCTAAAATATATATTCTAAGATGCACATAAAGATTAGTGATTGAAAATTTGTATGTGTTGTTATTTGTTTAGTGAAAATTATACATCACTTAAATATTCAACACAATAATGGAATGATTAATCAGATTATGATGTAGCCACATGATGAATTAATATGCAGCTAATAAAATTTTATTTTTGATTTGGGAAAAGCTCCCAATATGCTAAATGTAAAGGTAAGCTCACCAAGTAAAAGCGGAGTATGATCCAAATTTTATACAAAGTACTAACACATGGAAAAGAAATATTCCAAAATATCAGTAGTAGTTATTGCTCAGTTTTAAAGTGTGGCAAATTATTATTTTCAATATTTACCAAAATTTTTACAGTATATTTATCATTAGGGAAAAAAATTAAATAACAACAAAATGTATATATAGTTAGTACTCCTTGATTACTGCTTCTGATTTCAAGTCTTGACTTGGAAAAGAGAGTGTATTTTTGATGGAATATTCTATCGCTTTTTTTCTACTTGCTGCCCCTTGTTTGAGAGTGACCCTCCACAGACACTAAATATATGCTTCAAAAATGACAAAGTTCTGATTACGGATATCCCTTCTTTATTCTTCTGCTAAATTCAAGAATATAACAATAATTCTATCCAAGGTTAAATGTCCATTCCCCATCGTGAAAGAACTTAAAAAATTTTTCCATTTTGAAATAAATACAGTTGCACAGGAAGTAGTAAAGATAATACAGAGAAGTGTGCTGTGTCCTTCATCTAATTCTCTCTTGGAGCAATGTTTAAACATGAATTATTTGCTGGATTTCATTTCTTTATCCTTACAGCAAGAAACTAGTGCTAAGTGGCTACGTCATCAGCTCTAAAGCCAAGTCCAGTACTTTCGGTTTCTCTATTTTGAAAAGGGGGAAATATCTTTTTTCTTAAGTTCCCATGGTTGACACTGAGTCATAGAGGTTTACAAAGAAATCTCAGCCTGTTGTATCATTTCTTCTGGCATATCCATGTGTAAATGTTACCTCTTAGTTGTAGTTTCGGTTGAAGAGTGCATGCTTCTCTCTTTATAGGGAATTAGCAGGTACTGCTGGTATTTTGCTCAGCTAAGTTGATGTAACCTAATTGGAAAAACAGGGTGGAAAAGAGTCTTGACTGATACAAACTTCTCTTTTGTTTTTAATGTGTTGAGGCTTCAACATGACAAACTTAAAACATTGAGGGCTGAAAAAATAATACTCTATTAAAAGACACCTGCTTGGTGATGATATTGAAACAAAGGAAAAGGACTACTCTTGCCAAACCTGACTGCTCTTCTCAACCATTGTTAGTGGTAAAAGCACAGCAGCTCAGAAGTGGCAGGAGTCAGTGGTGGGCACTCTATAGTCACTGTGCCCAAATTTAAACTGTGGTTGTGCCACTTATGTGCTGTGTGGCCCTGGGCAATTTCCTATTCTTCATTTCTTTATCTTCTGGCCCAAGAGTAGGCACTCAAGAAGTATTAGCTATCACTCCTGTTGTATAAATTATAAGTGGTTGATCAACATTCTTTGGGATTCCCAACCATTTTACATTCTTCAAGAAATCTTTTTTTTTTTAATTTAATTAATTTATTTATTTTAGAGTTTGATTGGGATTGGTATTAATTCTTCTTTACAAGTTTGATAAGTTTCACCAGTGAAACCATTGGGTCTTGGACTTTTGCTTGTTGGGAGGTTTCTGAGTTACTGACTCAATCTTCTTACTAGGAATCAGTCTGTTCACATATTCTATTTCTTCATGATTCAGTCATAGTAGGTTGCATGTTTCTAGGAATCAAGAACTCTTTAAAACTAGTATAAATTTGCATATATACCATGATAACATTGATTTGCAACCCTCTAGGATACACTTCAATTTTAGTCTTGAACAATTTATTCTATACAATCTCACACGTTCAGTTCAGTTCAGTTCAGTCGCTCAGTCGTGTCCAACTCTTTGCAACCCCATGAATCGCAGCACACCAGGCCTCCCTGTCCATTACCAACTCCCGGAGTTTACCCAAACTCATGTCCATCGAGTCAGTGATGCCATCCAGCCGTCTCATCCTCTGTCGTCCCCTTCTTCTCCTGCCCCCCATCCCTCCCAGCATCAGAATCTTTTCTAATGAGTCAACTCTTCGCATGAGGTGGCCAAAGTACTGGAGTTTCAGCTTTAGCATCATTCCTTCCAAAGAAATCCCAGGGCTCATCTCCTTCAGAATGGACTGGTTCACTTGTGTTTAAATGGTTGGAATTCTCTTCTCTCAACACTCATCTTCAGATGCCAAATTGACCAAACTTTCTATCTACACTTGGGTTTGCCTCCCATAACCATTCAGATATCCTAACATTTTTATGTTCACTTTATGTACAAATTGAAAAATTATTTTAGAGAACCTCAAATGAGATTATTAACCAGAGGGCCACCACTTTTCAAGCCAAGAACCCAGAACAGAGATAATCTGTTTTTTTTCTGTCCAATGGAAGGAGTACCAAAATTGAAAAACAAACAAAAAAATCCTGTCACTTTGCCAAACTAATGGAGGAACATTTCCCCAATCCACATAAAGCCATTCTATGAGCTAATTTGTTCGATTAAAAGTAAGAGAAACATTTACATGCACCATGTGTAAGAGCAGGTATTGGAAAAAATACTGAAATAGCTACAAACTCTGGACACAACTGAATGAGCAAACATTCTTTTTAAATAGCAAGTATCAGATTATTGTTGTTCAATCGCTACATCATGTCTGACTCTTTGCAGCCCCATGGACTGCAGCAGGCCAGGCCTTCCTACACTTCACTATCTCCGAGTTTGCTCAAACTCATGTCCATTGAGTCTGTGATGCCATCCAGCCGTCTCACCCTCTGTCACCCACTTCTCCTCCTGCCCTCAGTCCTTCCCAGCCTCAAGGTCTTTTCCAATGAGTTGGCTCTTCGCATCAGGTGGCCAATGTATGGGAGCTTCAGCATCAGCATCAGTCCTTCCAATGAATATTCAGGACTGATTTCCTTTAGGATGGACTGGTTGGATCTCCTTGCAGTCCAAGGGATTCTCAAGAGTCTTCTCCAGTACCACAATTCAAAAGCATCAATTCTTTGGCGCTCAGCCATCTTTGTGGTCCAGCTCTCACATCCGTACATGACTACTGGGAAAAAACATAGTTTGGCTACACAGAACTTTGTTGGCAAAGTAATGTCTCTGCTTTTTAATATGCTGTCTAGGCTTGTCATAGCTTTTCTTTCAAGAAGCAAACGTCCTTTAATTTCATGGCTGCAATCACCATCTGCAGTGATTTTGGAGCCCAAGAAAATAAAACATGTTATTGTTTCCACTTTTTCTCCATCTATTTGCCGTGAAATGATTGGACCAGATGCCATGATCTTAGTTTTTTGAATGTTGAGTTTTAAGCCAGCTTTTTCATTATTACAATTTTCAAATCAGTGCTCCAGCATCCTTTAGAACTATTACACATTCTCAGGTCACAGAATTAGAGAATTTCAGAAACATAAGAAATCCTAAGGATGGTGCAGCAACACCCTTCATTATACAAACAGTAACAAGTACCCTGGTGGAACTGACTCGCTTAAGGGTATTGGCTATATCTGATAGCTGAACCCAGATATTCTGACCCCATGTGATGGCAGCAATAACAATTTCTCGATACACAGCTCTGAACACTTTTTCTTATGCTGTCTCCCTTTAACTCTCACTTTTATTTTTCCTTCTCTCCATCATAAACCAGCCTGTCATTCCCAAGGTCCTGGTATCCTCTAGGAGAAGCCGAGGAAACAGTTTGTCTCCTTCACACCCCTTACCTCATACCACGTACCTCCCCCCCCGCAACTACTTGATACTACATCAAGTACAGAGGGGTTTGTGTTTATTATCCAAGTCCATACAGATAAGATATTGTCTAAAGAAACAGAATTTACTGTTTCATGAAAATATTCACTAATGAAATCACTGCTCAAATTCCCACATGTTTTAGTCTTACCTTGTCCATGGCATCTACACCTTGGTCTGTCATCTCTTTCTGATATTTAGATACGCTAAACATCTGCTGTAAGATTGGGAATGCATTGCAAACTGATTGCAAACGGAAGTTGTAAATCTTGTTAAGGTTGCCAGAATTCCATGAAGTCTGTAACTATAAAATTAGTCCTAAGAAACAAAGATTCTTACCTCTCTCCCTCTAGTTTTTCAAAGACAGCCAATGTCACTGATAATGATAATCTGACACAGTTTAAGATTAAACTTGTTACTTAAACAAAAGAAAGTAAACAAGAATCATAACACAATAGGCATTTTAAAAGATTGATTTAATTAATAAATTGATGAACCATCTTTTAAATTTTGCTACAGGTACCAAATATACATTGTTCCATCAGTTGTTTCAAAACAAAGTCAAGACTTGATTCATTCTAAGACTTCATGCATAATCTCAACTCCAACCTAAATTTTGTTCAATACAAGATAAATTGAATTTATTTTCATAATTTGCTCCTTTTAAAGGTCGAATTTCAAACAAACATTTGTTTAATCATCTACTGTCAAACTATGGCCCCCTCTTTAAGTGGTCTTTTTGTAACACCATGGCTCCTCAGAGAGGGAATATATGCATACATCAACAAAGATTAGAAGACTAGAAAGACAGTAAAATCTTAGTATAGGTCGCATCTCTTGAGTGGTAGTATGGCAAGTGATTTTTATGTTCTTCTATGACTTTTTCTAAATTTTCCAAAATTTTCTAAAAATAAATACATCCTCCTTTTGAAATATGAAAATACTTACTTTTAAAAAGATAGAATTCTCCTTCTACTCCATCTCCTCATAATTCCCCGCTCCCATCAAGAACCTGAAGCCCTGATGTTGAAACTCCTCTTTCTTCTCAGACACTATTCCTTTTTCAAGGGCATAAACACTTTTAATGCCTGTCATCAATGCACTTAATCTTTAATTTTGCAACTCAACATTAAAATAATTTACTACATATTTCTGAGTAACTTTGCAATTATTCTAAAGCTTTTCATGACCCTCCTTTTTCAAGCAAGGGAGATGGTGTAGGTAACATCTGACAGGTGGAAAACTCAGTATTTTTGTCGGACTTTTCAGGCCTCAGGGTGTAAAAGTTAGTTCTGAGAAATAAAGTATCTTATCTTCCTCCCCCTAAAAGATAGTAAGCCATTTATGAGTTCTATGCTTTATCAGGTCAAGTGTAGGAAGTCCTTATGCTGAAGCCCTTCTTCTAGCAATAATTAGTGGGTCAGTTGTCTCTTAAGGCCACCTCTGATTCATGATCATAAAACCATGATGCTGAAATGGCATTACAAAAAGTCACAGACATAGTTCTGCCGGCAGAACAACAATGGCTCATCTTCTTTCTATCCCAAAGACGATTTAATCTTTTCCTTTATTTATTTCATTTGTCTATTTTCCTGTGTATACTCTTTCCATGAGAAGCATACCTTTCCCCTTCTAATGTCAGAATTGTATGGCTGACAACAAAAGACACGTAAAATGAAAGAGTAAAATAAAAATAGGAGTTAAAAAGTCAAGGATTGAGGAAGTTACAAATAAATAGCAATAAGTTTGTAATTAATTAACGTACGCCAACACAGGAGACATAAAAGACACGGGTTCGATCCCTGGATCAGGAAGATGCTCTGGAGGAGGGCATGGCAACCCACTCCAGTGTTCTTGCCTGGAGAATCCCATGGACAGAGAAGCCTGGCAGGCTACAGTCCATAGGGTCCCACAGAGTTGGACACGACTGAAGCATGTTTAGCACAGCACAGTACATCTTATAAACACATTTTTAGTCAACTTATAAGTAAGTAGTATAAGTTACAAATAGGGCTAGGAAGAGAAAAAGGCTTAGAAAGGCACAGGTCTTGAAAAACTATAGACTTGTTACAGTTGAGCTTAGTTTCACTCTAAACTGCCTGCAATTAAAGCTAAAAGAAAGAAAGAATCAATATAATTTCATTTTACTTCATTAATTCAGTGGGGGATTCTATAGTAAATTAGAATCCACTATCAGTTCAGTTAAGTTCAGTCGTTCGGTCGTGTCTGACTCTTTGCGACCCCATGAATCGCAGCACACCAGGCCTCCCTGTCCATCACCAACTCCCGGAGTTCACCCAAACTCATGTCCATCGAGTCGGTGATGCCATCCAGCCATCTTATCCTCTGTTGTCCCCTTCTCCTCCTGCCCCCTATCCCTCCCAGCATCAGAGTCTTTTCCAA
>NW_011494939.1:1053757-1102827 GCF_000754665.1 Bison bison bison
AGTTTCAGCTTTAGCATCATTCCTTCCAAAGAACACCCAGGACTGATCTCCTTTAGAATGGACTGGTTGGATCTCCTTGCAGTCCAAGGGACTCTCAAGAGTCTTCTCCAACACCACAGTTCAAAACCATCAATTCTTCACAGTCCAACTCTCACATCCATACATGACCACAGGAAAAACCACAGCCTAGACTAGACGGACCTTTGTTGACAAAGTAATGTCTCTGCTTTTCAATATGCTATCTAGGTTGGTCATAACTTTCCTTCCAAGGAGTAAGCACCTTTTAATTTCATGGCTGCAATCACCATCTGCAGTGATTTTGGAGCCCCCAAAAATAAAGGCTGACACTGTTTCCACTGTTTCCCCATCTATTTCCCATGAAGTGATGGGACCAGATGCCATGATCTTCGTTTTCTGAATGTTGAGCTTTAAGCCAACTTTTTCACTCTCCTCTTTCACTTTCATCAAGAGGCTTTTTAGTTCCTCTTCACTTTCTGCCATAAGGCTGGTGTCATCTGCATATCTGAGGTTATTGATATTTCTCCTGGCAATCTTGATTCCAGCTTGTCTTCTTCCAGCGTTTCTCATGATGTACTCTGTGTATAAGTTAAATAAGCAGGGTGACAATATACAGCCTTGACATACTCTTTTTCCTATTTGGAACCAGTCTGTTGTTCCATGTCCAGTTCTAACTGTTGCTTCCTGACCTGCATATAGGTTTCTCAAGAAGCAGGTCAGGTGGTCTGGTATTCCCATCTCTTTCAGAATTTTCCACATGATAAAGCAATTATGGAAATTAAAAAAATGGCAGAAAACCTGTGATAGATAGGCAATTGTTTCTCCAGGCAAGAGTACTGGAGTGGGGTGCCATTGCCTTCTCCGATGAAACTAAATATAAATTCTATTATTAAGACTAAAAAATTGTTACCTTTTAACCAGATAATGGTTTAAATAATCTTTTGATTTTTCTCTGTAGATTATTTACCAGTCTTCCCTAATGGCTCAGCCATAAATAATCCACCTGCACTGCAGGAGACATAGGAAGACAAAGGTTCAATCCTGGGGTCAGGAAGATCCCTTGGAGGAGGAAATGGCAACCCAACCCAGTATTCTTGCCTGGAGAATCCCATGGATTCTCCTTTATGTAGATTGTTTAGATGGTTTATTTCCATTTTGACTTTAGGAGAATTTTCTTCTCTTCTGACAGTGTCCTAGTAAAGATTAGGGTTTAGGAAATGTTAACTAAAGTAAAAATATTTAACAAATTTTATTACAATTAATGTAGTTTAAATAATTTTGAATTATCCCTTACCCCTTCCTTCCTAAGGCTGTTTAGTCTCTCAAAACTGCAGAATTTAGACCTGAAAGAAAGGACTTTAGAACTTTTCTAGTTCTATCTCCTCATTTAGCAGTCCTGGTCATATTTTCTTAGTGAATTAGTCTCTGAAAATGCATAAAGTACAATTTTCAGGTTTAAAAAAAACTACTCTCAAATAAACAAAAAAATTAACACGCGTTAAAGATTTCACTCAACTTGTTAGTTAATAAAGGAACTAGGAATTCTCTGGTAATCCAGTGGTTAGGACTCTGCTTTCACACTGTGACCTGGGTCCAATCCTGGTCAGGGAACTAAGATTCCACAAACCACCCAGTGAGGCAAAAAAATAAAAGGGACCAGAAGGATATTAAAATCAATACAAAGGGCAAATGAGAACTGACAAAGGCAGATGAATTGATTTCTGTCTCAGGTATAAAATTGGTTAATCCTTTAGCAGGGCAACACACCATGAACTACAGGATTCTTTTCATTGGTTAGAAATTACATGCATCTCTGCAAGATGAATAAAGTCAATCTTTGTTATTTGCAGATTCCATATCTGTGAAATTCTGCTCATTAAAACTTATTTGTAACTCTCAAATTAATATACTTACCACACTTTTGTGGTTATTCAAGAACATGCACAGGGCAATGAAAAATTTGAATTGCCTGATGTGCATGTTCCCAGCTGAGGTTAAACCAAATGACATTCTGCCTTCTTGGTGAAGCTCTCACACTGTAAACAAATGTCTTTTTTGTGGTCTCAAAGTGCCATGTTTTTTACATTTCTGTGGGATTTTTTGTTGGTGATTTCACTGTTGAAATGGTATAGTGCTCAAGTGCTGTCTAGTATTACTAGAGCAAGCAGGCGTTGGTGTACCTTATATGTGGTGTGTATTAGATAAGTTTTGTTCAGGCCTGAGTTACAGTGCTATTAGCCATGAGTTCAGTGCTAATGAATCAACATTATGTATGTATATATTAAATAAGGTGTTTCAAATATGAAAGGAGATTATATATTGATCAGTTAATGAAAATGTTGTAACCAGGAGCTCTCAGGAATTTAACATTGTATTTCCCATAAAAGCAATAGTTCTGTGTGTGTGCTAAATCACTTCAGTTCAGTTCAGTCGCTCAGTCATGTCTGATTCTTTGCGACCCCATGAACCACAGCACGCCAGGCCTCCCTGTCCATCACCAACTCCCAGAATTCATCCAAACCCATGTCCATCAAGTCAGTGATGCCATCCAACCATCTCATCCTCTGTCGTCCCCTTCTCCTCCTGCCCTCAATCTTTCCCAGCATCAGGGTCTTTTCAAATGAGTCAGCTCTTCACATCAGGTGTGTCCAACTCTGTGCAACCCTATGGACTGTAGCCCGCCAGGCTCCTCTGTTCATGGGATTCTCCAGGCAAGAATATTGGAGTGGGTTCCTATGCCATCCTCCAGGAGATCTTGTCATCCCAGGGACTGAACTTGTGTCTCTTTTGTCTCCTGTATTGGCAGATGGGTTCTTTACCATTAATGCACCTGGGATGCAATAGTCAGTATTTGCTAGTTCAGTGTTCACAGTAGTGCTATAGAACATTACCAGGAATAGTGAGACTCAGCTGTTTATTGAACTCTACAAGTTAATCCCTGAGAGTTATAAAACTCGCCTGGAACTAGGAAGTCAAACCCAGCACTGGACTGGAAGAACACCTGATAACACTTTTCCTTATTTCCATATTTCAGATAATATTTCTAGCAATATTTAATTAGCTTGTAAAATGCCTTGACCCCACTTGAGTTCTCTGCTGTTTTCTAAAGTTGCGAAACACAAAGCATTTTGATCAGTACTATGTGGACTGCTTTTTCTCACTTCTAACTCCAGAGATGCACTGTCTTCTAACATATAATATCCAGTCTCCTGTGCTTTAAACATCATCACTTTAGTTCATATTTAATCTGTCGTTCACCGACTTAAATCCATTTCTGCTATTCCTAGTGTTTGGAAAACTTACATTTCAGTTATACAGTTATATATGATATGATTATCGTATTTTGCTCTCAACTCAAATATAAGATGGCAAATCAAACTTTTGCAATCCCTTAGATGGGTTTCCTTTTGGACGTTTAAAGGACCTTATTTAGGAAGTTTTGTTTAGGATAAGAGCCATCTGGCTAACTTAAAAGACCTGCTATATAGCATCAGAAGACAATTCATCAAGTTCTGCCACTCACTAGTTGTGTGTTGCAGGTAAGTCATGTCACTGCTCTGTGTCTCAGTTTCCTTGTCTCAATCTCAATCTCTAAAATGAGGTTGAGAGCTACCGAACTTGTTTACCTCCCAGTATTTTTTTAGCGACCAGCTACACGTGCATAAGGCAGACAAAGTCTAACCTAGTTCCTGGGATCAGGCAGTGACATTTAAGCTGACACTGGAAGAAAATAAGGAGAAAGAAAGGGTAGCTTGTGAAAAGTCTCATCTGGAAGACAGAGTGTGAGGCGGACCCTCAGACTGCAAATCCAGTGTCACTGGAGGGCTGAGGAGGCCAAGGGTGAGGCTGGACTGAGACATGGGCTTGGTAACTGCCTTGAATATTCTTCAAGTCATTCCTTTGTTAAACAATTAAAAATAATCAAATTAACAAATCCCCTCTTAGATGAACATTTCCCTGCTTATTTTGGTCCATCTTAAAATTGGGATAGTAATCTAAGGGCTCCTAGTCTAGCTTTTCCAATTCCTAGCAGCGGTCATCAATTTTTTGCCATAAGTTGAAGAATATTTGTATATCTTTCGTTAAACAAGAGTAAGAACATATGAAAAGTAAGCAAGAATACCACTGACATCTCCTGCAATAACTCAATGAGATATTATAAGATTCCAACCAAATTTTAGGAGGAATTCCTAGTGACATAGTACAGGTTTTGACACTATTTTACTTGGTGTGGCAAATGACAAGCACACTTACACTCAGTGGAGATCTTAGCAGGCAGAAACTGGCCAATCCATTTTAGAAAGCAATGTTGTACTTTAAATTCAGTAAGCTGAATGCACAAATATACCGCTGCACTGCCATGAACTGAATTACGTGGGAAACCTAAGGGTTCAGAAACAGCTTCCAATCAATCATTAGGAAGTTGTGTTGCCCTGTGAAAGGTGAGCTTGTGCCTGCAAATTAAAAACAAAACAAAACTGTTTAAACATCTGGCCTCACAACATAATCATACAAGTCTTCTAAAAACAGATTGGCATAAATCAAGCTGGAGAAATTGGGCCTGTAGTTAGAGAACACTTCTATTAAAAAATGGCTCCTTCTAAGGGAAATCTGAAAGAAAAAAGAAAGCTTTCATCAGAACCATGAGACACTTCATTATTCCCAAATCTAACCAAACCTATTTTAAATAGGAGTCATTTAAAGCAACTTGTGCTTACTGTGAATGTCTTTAGACTATAAACCAATTCCTACAGTGTTTAACAAAGAAAGACATATTGTTAACGGTGATGAATATGCTAACAAATTTTGAAGGAAGGAAGATTAGACAACCACATCTTACCACATCATCTGATTTTGTTAGAAAAATATTCTTCACATGTTATCAGTATCTTAAATGTTTTAAAAATGGGTCATATATAGGAGCAATGCCAGTTTGAGATCTAAAATGTAAGCTCTAATTGTAAAATGTGAATTTCAGTTTTAAGCTGTGGCTACTCTATGACCAAGGGTTCATGACTCTGAAATAACTATCTCTATTTTAACTTGAAGTGGTTTGTTTTATAAGAAAATAACTGCAAAGTTTCAGTTAAGGAACATAAAATGTTTAGTAGTACTGTATAAGTTAAAAGGCGTATAGTATATAGTAGCTTTTTTAAGGCTATGTTCCATCCAAATCCAAAAAGCTTAAAATATTTTACCATAAAAGTCACATTATACTATTTGGCTATTGCAGTTTCAAAAAATGCAAAATAAAATGCCATGTTATTCTACAGAGACAAATATACCAGTTCCTCAAATGAACATATTGATTGCTCATCACACTTAGCTCTGAGTCTCCTGTCAGCCAAAGCATGAAGAAAAATACAAGTTATGTAATTCTTACCATATGACTAAAAGAAGCATACTATTCCTTCAGGCAATCTTTTCCTGATACTAAAGTCTAAATGGAATTAATGTTTATTTTCTATCTTATGTATGCTGGGGAATTTACATACATGTTATGATTTTATCCTCTCAGTGGACATCATAATAATCTATTTTTTCCACTCTATGAAGTGTAGGTTCAAATCTAGGACTGCTTAATTTCAAGGCTTATGCTTTTTCCATATTTCCCAAGTTCTTTGCACTGAACACTTTAAATCCTGCAATGGGTCAGGATCCATCTTAAGAACTGTCCTAGGAACTCAGCAGCATTCTTCGTATTGTCATTTCTTCTATTTAACCTCTATAGAAATTAAGGACATACTTTTTTTGTTGTTGTTGTTTGGCAGCTCTGAATCTTGGTTGTGGCACATGGGCTTCTCTAGCTTCAGTGAGCAGACTCAGTTGCCCAGTAGCACGTGGGATCTGTTTCCTGACCAGGGATCAAACCCACATCCATTGCATTGGAAGGTGGATTTCTTAATCACTGGGCCACCAGGGAAGTCCCAAGGACATACATTTTTAAAATGACTTACTAAGGTTCTGTTCTGGGCAAGATAGCACTATTCAGTCTGTTTCATCCACTGAATACTGCTATGAAATCTAGATAGAACACATGGAACAGCTATTTTAAGGCTCTTGAAAAGTAAATCATAGTAGATAGATTGGAGAAGAAGATAAGAACTGAAGGATCACTGAACTGATGGTGTCTTTCCAATTTTTATCCCTCTAATATTTCCTAGCCTGAACTGAAGGCAGCCCCAAATCCAAAAGTATGATCGAAATTTGTAGCCTGAACCCAACCAGGTCAATTACCCACTAAAACAAAAAAATCAACATTCTCCATAGGATTTCAATAAGACCCAGAGCCCTATAATATTCAAAATATCCAGAGCACGATCCAAAATTACTCAGCACTGAAAGAACCAGTAAAGTCTCAACTCACATTGGAAAAGACAATCAATAGCTGCCAACACCAAAATGGCAAATACATTAGAGTTATATGACAAAGTATTTGAGGTAGCTATAATAAAAATGCTTTAAAAAGTAAGAGTGAGCAGTCTTGAAATACATAGAAAGATAAAAATTCTCAATAAAGAAGTAGAAAATTTAAAGGACCAAATGGAAATTTTACAGAGAGAACAAGAAATGTTCCCTGTGCTCAAAGTGCTTGTGATCTAACTGGAAGGATAAGAAAATTTTAAGTTACAGAGATCCAAATGAACAGATTGAAATCCATTCATAGATTTCAACAAACTCAGAGCACTTACTAAGACACTTAAATCATAACAATACCTTACGGAAAGTGCTCTGACAACATGCTGAAAGAGCAGAAGGGCCAGATGGAGGGAGTGGTCAGTCCTTGGGGGGAGGGGATAGAAAAAGATTATCGTAGATGTCCTATTTAGGATGAGATTAGATCAAGAATGTCAGAGACTCCACAAATCACTATTTTTTGCTCTTATACAAGTCAGGATGAAAGCACTGCATAGCTGGTATAGAGAGTCTGCCATTTCAAACTGACTGCAACTTTCTACTTCACCGTCCCTAACTTATGGTGGGAACCTTAGCCAGGATGGAGTTATAGCCATCCTGTGTGCTAAGTCGCTTTAGTCCTGTTGGACTCTTTGTCACGCTATGGACTGCAGCCTGCCAGGCTCCTCTGTCCATGGATTCTCCAGGCAAGAATACTGGAGTGGGTTGCCTTGCCTTCCTCCAGGGGATCTTCCTGATCCAGGGATTGAACCTGCATCTCTTACATCTCCTGCATTGGGAAGCCGGTTCTTTACCACTAGTGCCACCTGGGAGGCCCCTTCAGCCATCCTAGAGACGTTCTAAGTAGCAGGAAGGAAGAGACAAGCAATGCAAAGATTTTACCCGCTATTTTTGTTTTGAAGGAAGATTTCCTGAAGCAGCCACTGATATATTATTGGCCAGAACTTAGTCACATCGTCACATCTAGCTTTGATGGAAATTGTGAAATTTTGTCTTTATTTTGGACAGCCAGATTTACATCTAAAATCTGGGAGTTATAAAACTCAGGGAGAAGACAAGAACAGCTATTAGGAGACACCCCGGGATGTTTGATACAGCAGGTTTCGTGTTGTAACCATTTGAACTTCTCTGGGTTTCTAATCCTTCCCTTTTCTTGGTTACTCTCCTGCTTCGAAGGCCTCTCTATCTCTCCTAACTGGTTTCTACTTGATTTTCAGTTCATTTCAGTCGCTCAGTCATGTCCGACTCTTTGCGACCCCATGAATCGCAGCACGCCAGGCCTCCCTGTCCATCACCAACTCCCGGAGTTCACTCAGACTCACGTCCATCGAGTCGGTGATGCCATCCAGCCATCTCATCCTCTGTCATCCCCTTCTCCTCCTGCCCCCAATCCCTCCCAGCATCAAGGTCTTTTGCAGTGAGTCAACTCTTCGCATGAGGTGGCCAAAGTATTCGAGTTTCAGCTTTGGCATCATTCCTTCCAAAGAAATCCCAGTACTGATCTCCTTTAGAATGGACTGGTTGGATCTCCTTGCAGTCCAAGGGACTCATCTGCATGTGTAATGACCATCTAAAACTTAACATTGGAAACTTATAACTGAGCTCCTGAGCCCCTTCTTCGCCCTCCTAATATTTTATCCCACCTTCCACGTCTCAGTGAGTAACTCAGGTAAAAACCAGGCATCACCCTTGAGTTCTTTCTTCTCATGGTACACGTCCTGTTCACCGTCACACCTGGTTTTCTCTTCCCTTGAAGTGCCCAGAATCTGACCACTTCTCACCACTATGGCCTCTTTATTCCAAGCACCATTATCTTCTGCTGTGATCATTACACATGTATTTATTTAATAGAGTAATATCCCCTCTTATTATTCTGTTTTAGACTTTTCTGTCATAAATTTCATAATCATTTTAAAAATAGTATAGACAGAAAGTCCCACTAATATTTCAGTTTCAAAAGTCTTAAGCCTATAAAGTTGGGGAGAAATAAAATCTTACTTTTAATCTCTCCACTCAGGAATATGGCTTCCCCCCCATATTATTAAAGCCTTCTTTTATCTTTCAGTTGATTTATAGTTTCCTTTATTTATGTCACACATTTCTTTTGTAAATTTGTCCTGAGACATTTCATGTTTTAGTTACCATTGTGGGTGACCTCATTCTTATCATAATGTTTTCTAGTCTACTATTGCTGGTATATTTGTCAAATGACTGGAGGGAATCATTGAATAGGTGGTGGTAGCCTGTAATTTATTTTTTGGGTGGTATTTGAGATTCAAGCTTTTGAAAAAAAAATTGAACTTAAGTAAAAGTCAATGACATGGAATATACAACCCTAAAAGTAAAGTATAGTCATTTAGACTGAAGATTTAAAAATCTATGTTCCAGATGTATGCATTTGTTAAAACTTGTCAAGTGGTACATTTAAGATTTGTGCCTTTCACTGTGTGTAAATTTTACCACACACACACACAAAATCCCTAAACAAATAGGCAGGCTGAAGTGTTTAGAGGTAAAGTGTGCTGATGTCTGCAGTTTACTTTGAAGTGCATTAAAAAAAAAAAAGGAGATGGATTGGTGGGTAGATAGACAAATTGATAGGTAAATGTCTATAAGAAAGCAAATATTGCAAAACAACAATTATAAAGTCTAGGTGGTGAATACATGAGAGGTTACTACAGTTTTATCAATTCTGATATGTTTGAAATTTTTCAAATGAAATTTCTGGAAAAAAATTCCTCATATCAACTACACATTTTGTTAAAATGTCTTGGGCTTCAGTAGTGGTTGATATCTCAGTGGTTTTACCTCCAACAAAGAGAACCTCTGCCATTTGTGGCTTGCCATTTGTTTACTAGTGGTGAACTAAAAACATCTTTGATTTTCTGTTCTGTGTTTCTATTCTAAGACACTTATAATTAACACTGTTGGGAGCATAATGTCATTGCACCCAGTGCTATTTAGTGCCAGCAAGCAGCCGAAACACAGCCTTCAGGCTTCATGGTGGGTTGGCTCATTATCCAAATACAAGGATGCAAACATACTGTAGTTGCATTCAGAAGACTAAATTAGAGGGCAGTGGCTTTAAATTGTAGAATGAATCACAAGCCAAGCTTGTTCAATCTGTTTTTCATATGTTAGCAACCAAGATTTGAAATATTACTCCTGGCTTTTAACATTGCTTTCTTTTCCTTGTAAGATTAATAACAGAATAAGCTAAGTTGAACTAAACGAGGTGTGACAGAGCCTCCTAACCCTTTTCCCAGTTTATCAGAGTTTCCAGGGATGGATGGGACAGGTAAGTTTTCATAACTGCTTTTTTTTTTTTGGTATTATAATCCTTTTCATTCATATTGACCGTAATTCTGAATTTTCTAGTCTTGTTTGCTGTTTTACAAGTTTGTGCTTTAAAAAAAAATAGTAGTGAAAGTCTTTATGCAGCTATCTTAGATGTAGCAAAGAGATAACATAACATTTTATAAAAATAACCAGATACCACCCTCTTCCATCTCTCACTCATGCCTAAGGTTAACCAGTTTAGGTGTAAAATATATCACAGGTAGAAATATA
Organism: Bison bison bison; assembly: GCF_000754665.1. Classification (NCBI taxonomy): domain Eukaryota; kingdom Metazoa; phylum Chordata; class Mammalia; order Artiodactyla; family Bovidae; genus Bison; species Bison bison. The sequence continues at coordinate 1,063,763 of NW_011494939.1, forward strand.
AATTCTGAATATATATGGCATGATATCCTTTTGTCCAAACAAAAGGAGCTGATAAGAGATTATAAAACTTACTTTGTGACTCTAAGCCCAACTCCTACCTCCAGTTTATAGGTAAGATAAAGACTGTTGGAGGTGAGAGTTACTTTTGGAAATAGTTATTAGAGCCCTGTGCTTTAAAATCTTCCCATCTGACTCCCACCTTAGATAACAGGTATAAGAGGATGGCTCAGAAAACTTGCCATGGGTCTTCAGGTGTCTGGAGGACCTGGAAACTGACTTGTACCTGGAAAAGTCTAAAGATAAGGGCTCGCTAGAGCTGCCCCTGGTGAGAGAGTGAGGATTGAAGGCTCTAGTGGGAATGGCCGGTACTTTCAGGATTTGGTGGAACAAAAATGAGTATTTCCAGTGAAGCAGACTGGACATCACATCACACATGCTGTTCAGCATGAGTTGTCTTAAAGTGTCTTCATTCTAGAAGCCTGTCTGCCTGACAAGATGGCCCTGAGAGGAAGAGTGGTCTTGAGGTGTAAATTGAGAAGCAAGAGCTTATAGGAACAGTGGTGGGGTCAACTGAAAGATGCTTGCCCACGTCTGGGAACAGTGCACTGGGGACCTCTAGCAGGGAGTCTTCAACAGCCCACAAAACATCCCTGAAGAGAAAGAGCCAGAAACTCTGCCTGTCTTAGGCAGAGGGCCTAAAGCCATGTGGCAAAACAATTAGGGAAATGGTAGAACATGTAGAGAAAAACAGACTCACTACAAGTGTCCAAGGGAAAGTCACTCTGTTGTGTCCGACTCTTTGCAACCCCATGGACTATACAGTCCATGGAATTCTCCAGGCCAGAATACTGGAGTGGGTAGCCTTTCCCACTCCAGTGGGAAAGATCTTCCCAACCCAGGGATCGAACAGATCTCTTGCACTGCAGGCAGATTCTTGACCAGCTGAGCCAGACGGGAAGCCCACAAGTGTCTTCAAACCTCAATCTGTTTAAGAACTGTGGAGGAGAAACGCTTTAACTAAATGAAGGATTAAAGTTTTTGTTTTGATCAAATCAAACTTTTAAGTCATAATAACAAGACCATGTGATAAAACCTCAAAGCTGTAAGAAAATCATTCAGATCTGCCCATGATAATGTCATGGGGAAGAGGGTCTTACTCAGTCATATTTGAAAGACAGTAAGAAAAATAAAGCTATTTAATAATTTTGCCCACGAAATCCAGCTAGTTCATAAAGATGATACATGAAGAATAAGCCAAACACATGTATCCATAGGAATTTAAAACTGAGGTGGATTTTATTATTACCTCAACGACTCACTAGCTCACCATGTGCGAAGACTATACTTCCCCACTCACTGATGTCAAGCTTGACCATGTTACTTGCTTTGGCCAATAAAATAGGAGTGGGAGTTATGTACAAAACTTTTAAGCAAAAGCTTTAAGGGTCATTACATGACTCCCCCAGCATTCTTCTCCCCCTGCCACAAGAATGGCATGTCCCAGATAGAGGCTGCTTCAGTCCAAAGTAAAGAGCATGTGAAGCCGATCCACAGCCAACCTGTAGTCAACATGAAATATGAGGGGGAAATGAATATTTTGTTGTAACCATTGATATTAGGGGCTTGTTTTCTACTGCAGCATAACTAACCTAAGCCAACTGATACCTAAAATATTTGGTAAAACCAAAACACAAGCTTATAAAAAAGTTAAATAAAAATATAAAGATACAATAAAGTAGATTGTGATATAAGTGCACTGACAAACATTATGAATTTGGAGAAAGGAAAGATGGCATAATATTGAAATGGTCAAAGTTGTTCTTAATCCTGAAAATTGGAAATAACAGTCAAATACAACATAATGCTATTAGGTCATTAAATATTATGCTATAGAGGAGTCTTTAAGGGCAGAGGGAGAGATCCATGTTACAGTGTTTAGCTTTTTTTTAAAAAGTATGTTAAAACCCCAAATATACAATATGAACCTCTTTTTGTAAATAAAAAATATTTTCTCTTCTCTCCCACTTCATTAGGAAAAAGTGGAAAATTATCCTAAAACACTACCAGTATTTATCTTTGAGTGATGGAATTATAAGCTATATTTTAACTTTATTCTCTTTGATTATATGATACAGAGAAGGAAAATATTTTAAAATAAAAAAAATACAGTAAGAATGAGAAATACACAAAGGAACAGGAAGAGTGTCTGAGCTCTGGTGATAGAAATGACAATGTAAAGGAAGCTACAAGAAGCTTTATAAAAAGAATTGATAGGAACTTGGTTCACCAGCCTCTGAAACTCTCCAGGGCTTCAGCATCCATTCATGCTGAAGCAGTTTTAGGTCAACATACTGAGATCCTTGAGATTTGTTACTTTCTTCATGTTTCTCAAATGCAGGCTCCATATTCTCATCCCCATTAATACTCATCCATCTGTTCTTTTCTCTCTCATTTTTCCTCTCTAATCCTCTCTCTATTGTAAATAAACTCCTGCACATCATAATCTGTTGCAAACTCTCAAGAAAACAGTGTGCCTTTCACAGAGTAGAAGATTAGTAGATACGTGTGTGTTGAATGAGTACTTTTTTCCTAGTGTTATTTCACTGGATACCTTCATCTTTGCTCCCTATTCTCCAGCCATTGCTTCTCATCTTGTGCTCCTATTCTAAGTGAATGGTGCCACCACCCACTTAGCTGTCAAAGCCTGAAGTCTGAGAGTGTCCTTGAGTCACCATCCATTTGCCAGTCCTATCAGTTCTGTCTCCTTCAAGTCTGTCAAGCCAGTTTTCTTCCCACATCTTTTCTGCCACTGCCCTTGGTTCAGGGATTCAGCATTTTTTCCCTGAATTATGGCATTAGCCTTGCCTCCAGATTTTTCCTCGCTCATTTCATTCTTATTCCCTGACCAATCTTAGGGTGACTTATTAAAAGTGCAATTCTGATATAACACTGCTACTGCTACTGCTGCTAAGTCGCGTCGTCAGTCATGTCCGACTCTGTGCGACCCCATAGACGGCAGCCAACCAGGCTCCCCCATCCCTGGGATTCTCCAGGCAAGAACACTGGAGTGGGTTGCCATTTCCTTCTCCAATGCATGAAAGTGAAAAGTCAAAGTGAAGTCTTTAAAATCTATCAAAGGCTTCCCTGAGAGTTCTGATAAAAAACCAAAATCTGTAACATGGTAAGTGAACAAAATTCTTCACCATCAGGCTTTTAATTATCTTTCTTCTTCTGCCAAACTGTGATACTCCACACACACTGAAAAATGTGCAGTTCTTGAAACACAACTTGCTTTCATTTATCTCTTATCTCTCTCTGCCTAGAATGTTCTTTCTCTCATTTTCATCCTCTTCTTCTCATGAGCAAAACCTACTCGCACTTCCTGCCTAAACTCAACTTAGGCATCACCTTCTTTGTGAAATTCTCCTTAACTAGAATTTTCTGTACTCACTTTATTCTTCCAAACCATCCCTGCCTATTTCAAGTATAGCACCTTACACCATACTGGGATCTTTTTTTTTTTTTTTCCTGTGACTTCCCCACTGCAATATAAGCTTCCCCTTGGAGTCACCAATCATGTCTTATTTATCATGTACTTGGCATAAAGTCGATGCTCAAAAAAACATTGATGTCAAATGTAGTGATTGATAGAGTATGAAGACTAAGCAGAATGGAGAAGTCCAATTTGACCAAAGTTTTTATACTAAGTGATTAGTAGAACTAAGGTGCTGAGAACTTATAGGGGAGTTTGGAGGCAGTTAGTTTGAGAAGAAGGCTGATGCCCTGACTTTATACATGATGAATTTCATCTGACAGTATCCAAATGAAAAAGACAAATATGGACATTTTCCTACATAACCACCATGCTCTTACCCACACAGACCCATGGCAAACATACCACATGGGGGACAGGTGGGCACAGCTAATTCCTCACTGGAGTGGCAGGCAGCATCCAGGGCACTGCAATCTCCCATGATCACTCAGAACTGAGTATGAAGGGGATAGGGTTAAAATAGATATCTATCTGCTTATATGAGCAAAAAAAAAATGCTACAAACTTAAAACCAATAAAAATGCAGATGAAAGTAATTCTCCCCAGAGTGTACTTTATTATGTAATTTTAGCATCTTGTTAATATTTTAAATTTCCAAAAATGGATAAGAATAAAAAGCAATCTCTAAAAGTTCAAAAAGAATTAAAATGAATGTTTCATTGCTTTAAACTATATATCAAGTTGGTGATATAACTACATTGAGAAAATAATTACTTCAAGTTATTAATCCAGCATTTTGACTGTATGTCATCAATGGAATATATTCTAGGAACAGATAGAGCTTCAGAGAAATCACAGACTTCATGCATTAAGTAGTTTCATTGTTAACAGTACTATTATTTTGCAGCTGTCTTTTATATTGCAAGATAAAGCAACTAGCTATGTTAATGTTGTTAGGAGTCAAGATTTTCCACAGTACTATATATTTATATATCCCTGTAATGTTAAATTTGAATTGGAAATATCAGTATGTGCCTGTGATTTTTTTTTAAGTTTAAAGAAATATGTGTTTCATAGCTCTGACCACTGAAAAGGCCTAGATGTAATGACAGCACAGATTGTGACCTTTAAATATCATTTCCCACTCAAGAAGACAAGGCTTCTTGAAGGAATGAGTGATTCCAGATCTAAGACCTGAGATATATGTGTGTGTGTGTGTGTGTGTGTGTGTATCATATATGTGTGATTATTGCCAAGAAATATGATTATCAAGCATGTCCTAGATGATGAGGTCCTGAGTTTAACCAAAAGATATGAATTTGTAAAGTCAGAATGCCTCTTTATTATTTGGAGAGGTGACGTGAAACTACCAAATAAACTGGGTATTTCATATTCACATTCTCTATCTGTGGACAGATCTTGGGAAACCCAATTATAAGCAGAAGTAGCATGAGGAGTACCAAGCCCAAATGAGTAGAGTTAGTTGGATAGTCATAGCACATGTTACCAAGCCATACTCATCTGAAGCAGACATCTCCACCAGGTGACTCTTACACCCCTGTAGCGTGGAGTGGGTTCTTGTGCTCTGCTTACCTGGTATTGCAGTGTTACGGACCCTTGGCCTCCATTCACTCTCTACTCACTCTCCCTTCATTATTTTCTTCTGGTCACTCCTCTCCCCACAAGCAAGCTCTTTCGATGTGGTGAGATTATCAACTCTTAGGAGCAAAAGACCAGATCTATGGGTTGTCCCACAGATGTTAATGCACAACATAGTTGCCCACATTTCACAAGAAAATACAGATTTCTGGCTTGTCTCATGGGAAAAAGGAATTGGGTAACAATGAGCTGGAGTAATAGGAGCAGCATGAAATCCCCATTTCACCACGCAACCACCCAGCCCACATCACTCGTTTCTGTCCCCTGTCTCGCTGCTGTAGGCACTGAGCTTGCAGCTGTCATTTTCAGGGGCCTCTGTAGAATCAGTCACTCTTTTGAGCCACTGCCCTTGTTCAGTAGCTAAGTCTCAGAAAGTAAGCTTTCTTCCTAGAGTCTAGCTTCAAGGCCAGAGCAGGCTATCTCCCTGTTGGTCTACTGTCTGCATTTGTACCATCTACTGATGAGCTGGTTAAAGCCATGAAACAGAGTGACTTTACTGAAGAGAAAAAAACTGAGGCCTGAGCCTGGGGGAAACCCACAGCAGAAAAGTGAGAGAGAAGAAGCCTCTTTAGAACAAGATTCCCATTTGCTCTTTTTGTTCTTTTTAATCTTTTTTTTTTCTTTAACAAAATTTCCTGCTTACAGAGTTAAGAATCAGCGCTCCTTCTGGAGCAAAGTGTCTGAAGTCAGAAGCCCTGAAGCAAATCTGTAATGTGAAGTTTCCTCGCTGAGTTTTGCACACACTTACTGTGTCACACACACATGACTGACACAGGCCTGCGCTCTGGTACCTCTGTGTTTAAGTAGTGCACAGGCTGAACCCCAAATTATTCTTGGTCCCCATTGCAGATATTAGCCTGTGTTCCATTTTTAACTCTGATGGAGACACGTACACTGGTTGTCCAGGAGACAGGAATCTGGGCAACCCAGAAAGAGTGCCCTGAGTAAGGGCAAATTTTGTTTCTCTGTGATCCTGCTCACTCAAGCCTCCAATCTCACCCTCTCCTTCCCTCCCTCTCCCACAGAGACCCACAGTGAACACATCACTGAGGGGAGCAGAGCTGATCCTCACGAGTGGCAGTGCCAGGACAGTGGAGACCCCCTGACCTCCCCTCATCTGTGTGTTGATTTCACTGTTTATGTTTCATCAGCTCAAAAGAGCCACACCTACCCTCTCTGACTGGGTCAAATCTCATTATCCCATCAAACACTCAGTTCTGAAGGCCAGTCCTTAGTCAAACTTCTCCAGGTAATTGTCCCGTGTATTTATGTTTGATTAATGTCTGCTTCTGTCACTACGAGGGACCATGTCTGCTTTGTTTGTTGATGTATATCCAGCATATACTTCCTCTCAGAGTAGACACTTGACAGCCACTGCATAAGTGAATAAATTCTAGGCCATCGGCACTGGAAAGGACTTCTGGTGGCATTTGGTCTGCTTTCCTCATTTGACGAGTGAAGTGAAGCAATTTCCCCAGGTCACATGGATTTTCAGAAAGACAGCGTTAAGTAGTAGTTAAGGCCACGGATTCTGAAGGTACAGTGCCTGGATTCCTAGCCAGGTTCTACCTTTACTGGCCCACTAAGTTAATGTCTTTGTGCCTCAATAGCCTCATCTGGAAAATGGGGGTATTTGTGAGGATTAAATGGTTGTGTGTGTGTGTGTGTTTGTTCAGTTGCTCAGTCACGTCTGACTCTTTGTGACCCCATAGACTGTAGCCCACCAGGCTCCTCTCTGTCAGTGGAATTTTCCAGGCAAAATACTAGAGTGGATTGCCATTTCCTCCTCCAGGGGATCCTCCTGACCCAAGGATCGAACCCACATCCCTTGCATCTCCTGCACTGGGAGGTGGGTTCTTTACCACTGAGCCACCTGAGAAGCCCCAAAGTGGTTTTTATAGAGTGCTTAAAATTATACTTGGTACACAGTAAGCACTATATGAGGGCTTGTCAAAAAAACAGAAGCTGGGATAGGACCAAAGTCTGGGTCTCTTGATTCCCTAAATGCTTTTTACAAAACTGCCTGAGATTATTTTGTTATTGGGATAGACCAGTGCCATCCAGTTGAATTTTCTGCCATGATGGAAAGGCTCTACACTGCCCAGTATGGTAGCCTGCTAGCCACATGTGGCTACTGAGCACTTGAAATATGGCTAGCATGATAGAGAAAATTAATTTTATTTTAATTAATTAGAATTTGAATTTAGACTCAATGAGGGACAGTCAGGAGTTGGTTGCTTGCAGCAGCCAAGTCATCATGGCTGATGGAATTAGTGTCTGGCTACCCTGGGAGATCCTTCTGAGCATGAGAAGCTCAGTGTCTTGGAAGCCAAGAAATTTCCCACATCTCTATTTTGGTCAGGCCTCCCCGACCGGGTACCTGGCATCCAGGCAGAGCTGCTATTCTGTCAGGTAGCTGTGCAGGTTGGCTTCCCCCCAGACCTTGGTTAAATAAACACATCTTTCCTTTTTTAGGGCCATACACTGCAAATTTTAAAATATCAGTTTACGGATAAACAAAAACTTTCAAAGCTCTAATATAAATCTTTTATTCAACTGGTTTTGGGATATATATTCTTCAAGAACACTTAAAATGCTTCTTTTGGAGAACTCCTTTCCCGTACGTATAGATATCTATTGCCATTAAAAAAAAAAAAAAATCAAGAAAAAGCAAGACCTCAACTGGTTGGATTCCAAATTAAGCTACAGCTTGAGCTAAAAATAGCTTGCCAGTGTTGAGAATCTGTTCTCTGAATTTAAATGGCTTCCTCACTCCCAGAGGACAGCATTCACTGTGTTCTGTGGCAGGATTGAACTTTGGGAAAGCACACTTCATGTTTTCCCTGGATTCATTTCTGCTTTGGGCACAAAGCAGAGTGAAAGTAACCGACCATAGTTTTTGGTTCTATGCTACATGTTGTTATGTGTAATGAACATAAATATCTATAATGTAGTAGGAGGTGTGTATGTGTGTGTGAATTCAGCTTTGTATTGATACTTCTAAAGGTATGCCTAAAACCTGAAGGAAAATTCTGAAGTAGGTTTTACCTTTTTTTTCCCCGACCGGTGTTATCATTTACTGTATAAAATTTATCTTCTAATTATCACTGAAAGACTCTGTTCTCTTTAATTTCAAGAACAATCTTTGTTTTGTCTCTGGAATTCTGGGAGAGCTTTCCATGTAGCAGTGAAGACTAGAAAAGAAAAATAAGTTGGAGACTCAATATGTGGCAAAAATTTTATTTCAAAAAGGATTGCATTACATACACTTAAAATTTTTTCAGTACCACAGAAAGTCAGTATAAGGCATTTATCATGCATAGAATTTTTTTTCAAGTTTTCATTTTTGTCAGTTATTCATGATGTTTTAAATAATCAAGGAATTCTAAAAACCTTGTAAATTATTTTTGGGGATGAGCCCCTCCACATATGTACACACCTCAGTTGCCTCCAAAGTCCTCCTCCTTCACTGTCTTGGCCACACAGACCATGCGTTTTAGAAGTAATAGCCATGTTTCCTGACATTAATCTTTTTCTTCCCACCTACCTCTTTTTAAAGATGTTTGAAATTTCCAGTACTTTTTCTTATTAAAAAAGCAGGGCATGGGCTTCCTTGGTGGCTTCAGTGATAGAATCTTCCAGCCAATGCAGGAGACACGGGTTAAATCCCCGATCTGGGAAGATCCTACATGCTGCAGAGCAACTAAGCCAGTGCACCCCAGCTATTGAGCCTGTGCTCTAGAGCCTGGGAACCAAAACTATCAAAGCCCAGAAGACCGATAGCCTGTGCTCTGCAACGAGAGAAGCCACCACAGTGAGAAGTCCGAGCACCACAACTGGAGAGTAGCCCCACTCATGGCAACTAGAGAAACGACTGAGCAACACTGAAGACTGAGCACAGCCAAAAATAAATAAAGAAAATTATATAAAAGTCAGGCATGTAAATCAAAAATTCAACTGATTCAAAAATATAAAATGAAAGACCTCTGAAATCTCACTCCTCTAAGAATAACCATAGTTACACTTTGATATTTGTACTTCCAGATCCTTCCTACTCTGTCTGCTCCTGCCTGATTTTCACTGGCATGCAATTGATACTTCATTCGATTCATTTTTGAGGAACATCTATGCAGAATAAGGGGCTTCCCTGGTGGCTCAGTGGTAAAGGATCTGCCTACAATTCAGGAGACTGTGGGTTCAATCCCTGGGTCAGGAAAATCCCATGAAGGAGGAAATGGCAGCCCACTCCAGTCTTCTTGCCTGGGAAATCCCATGGACAGAGGAGCCTGGTGGGCTCCATGAGTCCATGGAGTCTCAAGAAGAGTTGGATATGACTGAAGTGACTAAACAAAATCAGCAGCAGCAACATGTTAAATAAGGCTTTATTCTGGGGAAGGATTATGGCAGATCAATCAGAACTAGTTGGCACCCAGAGAACTCATAGAGGAGCCAAAACACAGGTTAACATGAAATGCAGAAAATGAAAAGTGCTGAAAGGGAGACTCCATACTTTGGGAGCTCAGCTGAGAAGAGAGGCTTTCCGTCAGGGACGATTGGGACAGGTTTCCTGGAGGAAGCTGCATCTCGGCTGGCTTCTGAGATATAGATGTGACATGGACACGTAGAGGTAGGGAAGGGCAATTCTAAGAGTAGGAACCAGGAAGACTACAGACAAAGAAGAACATACCTCAAGCAAAACAACTTATGATGAACTTTACTTAAATCTTAGAAGAAGCAGGACTTCTGGGTGTCCTGTGACTAAGATTCCATGTTCCCAATGCAGGGGGCCCAGGTTCAATCAGTGGTCAAGCAACTAGATCCCATACACCGCCAACTAAGAGTTTGCATGCCACAATTAAGACCTTGTGCAGCTGGATAAATTTTTTTAAAAAGACATGGAAGAAGCCTAGAAATGTGGTGGGAAGGAACCCTCTTAGTCATCATGACTTAGATTGGACCTACTTTCAAGCCATGGAGGAAAATAAAAATTTTAAGACGAGGGAACAAGATAGTGTGTTATGGATTGAATTGTGTCCCTGTCCCTCCCCACCTCACCAAATTCATGTGTTGAAGTCGCAACCTCCAATGTGACCTTTAAGAAAGTAATTAAGGTCAAATGAGGTCACATTAATGAACCATAATCCAGTAAGGCTGGTGTCCTTAGAAAAACAGATACCAGGAGTGTGCGTGCACAGAGGGAAAGGCCAGGTGAAGACAGAGCAAGGAGGTGGCCACCGGGAAGCCAGGAAAACAGGCCTCACCAGAAACCAACCCTGCTGGCACTTTGATTTAGAATTCCAGGCTCCAGAACTGCAAAAAAAAAAAAAAATCTATTTAAGCCACTCAGTCTGTGGTATTTTGTGGAGGAAGCCCTAACAGACTAATAGTTAAGCATATTTGGTTTAGAATGTTTCTTGGTTTTTACTGAAGAATAGGCTCTAGAATGGTCACATCTTAATATGATGAAGTTGTCCTTATCGCTTCATGCTTTGCTTCTCCATTTAGATAAGACTGACACCATTGCTGTGTGTTATTTAGTATGACAGCCAGATATTGAATACTCATTCATATTTTCAGCACCTGAGTTCTGTACAAATAATCAAAGGTCACAGTCTTAGCACACTGAGTAATTTTATAATTTTAGGTAAAATGGCTTGATAATAAAAATAATAGCAATAAAATCAACATAGTGGTTAATAACACTGCTTATAGTGCTGCAGACGCTATTTTAAGTGTTCCTTGTGTACTGACTCATTTAATCCTCCCAGCAATCCTGTCAGGTAGTTACTATTAATATCCCCATTTCACAGATGCGGAAACCAGACATGGGGGTTAACTATTAATAACTCATCCCAGGTTTTACAGCTGGGAAATGCAAACTGGGACTGATACAGCTAGAACTGACCTAGTTTACCTAGACATTTGTCCATGTAATTAGCATCCTGATAGGAAGTATTGCCACTTGACAATGTGTTGAGGATGGCTTGCTTATTTTCAGAGGCAAATCAAAATTTAAACTGAGTATAAGTTCTGTGATGAAACTATGTGCTGTGTGTGATGTTGTGAGTCTAAGGCAAGATATGAGTATTTAGCTTCAAACTGAATCTAAACTTTCTTTGCCACTTTCTGATACCAACGTTGGCGTCACTCAGTCGGCACTCAATATTTTTTCATCTTTTCTGAAACAATGGGAGAAGTTTTCTGGCCAATATTTGGCTTCAAATTGTGAAAGTCTTGGCTGAGAACAACTAAAAATCCTCCTCAGTATCACTGAAAACATATTATAGTTCAATTTGCAGATATGTGACGAAACATTCCTCACAATTCTAATGTCTAAACAAAAACTGGAGTTTCTGGGCCCACAATGCTGAGGGCTACCTTTGGACCCTGGAAGGCCTTTCCCTAAAGCTCTGAGTGATTTGCTGACCTCTCTCCAGACATCTCTATTTCATTCTCTCCAACTCAACACTGTCTCTGCTATCTTTATTGCAAAAGTCTGAACTGTGCTTCTGTGCCAAGACCCTGTCAACTTACACTCTAGACTGAATTTTCTTAGTCTGGTTATATAAATTTTGAAAAACAGAGAACAAAATCTCTCTTTTCTATGTCAAGTAGTTCCTTAGATGATAAAGAAATCACAGTGTTGTACATATATAGAAGATCCTCCGTAAACAGTTCTGAGCTACAAAGAAATTATCTCTGACACAATTCCCAGTATTCACAGCAGCAACAAAAATTTAATTTTATTTATGAATGGTACAAATGGATATTGTAAAATGCATAAGAAGGCTTATGGGAATCGGGAGGGGAAATCTGTGAAGAGTTTTCCATCCCAGAAGCTAAGAATGCTGTGAATTTGTACATTGTTCTGGGAAAAGGGTCTTTAGCAATTAAAGAGTTAAGCCTGGAGTGAGGCAGGCAGCAGCTGGAGGGAGTGTTTATAGAGTAAGGCAGGAAGTGTGGAGTCCAGGACTTCTGCTGGCAGGAAGAGGTAGAGGAGAGGGGAGGGGAGGAGAGCCTGGAGGGGAGGGAGGATTTTTAGTTGTTGACAGCCTGGAAGACTTTCACAATTTGAAGCCAAATATTGGCCAGAAAACTTCTCCCGTTGCTGCAGAAAGGATGAAAAGACGCTGAGTGCAGATTGAGTAATGCCAAAGTTGGTAGATTCAGGCCTTGTGCCCAGAATACATTTGGGACTTCCAGCATTTGAATGGACCTACATGGAAGTAGGAATTGAGATGCTTAAATATATAGAAACACATTGATAAAGCATTCTTAAATAATAATTGCAACACCTAACATTTATTTAGCAATTTTTATATGCCAAGAGCTGTATTAAATGTTTTATATTTATTATCCTGTTTAATTCTTAAGAACCCTATGAGGAAAATCCCTGTTTTAGAAAGTATTCCTCAGTGAGGCTTTCAAAGTTAAATAGTTTGGCCAAAGTATAAATTTAAATAGTATTGAGACTTCCTGGCCATCCAGTGGTTAAGACTCATTGTTCCCAATGCTAAGATTCCACTTGCCCCTTGGCACCGCCGCCCCCCCAAAAAGGTACAAATTTTTAAAACTTATGATAGTCATAAAATGTATAATGTCCAAGATTTGCTGACCTAATTTGTGATGGAACCATCTGGTTCAGAGGGGAGGACAGAAGATTGTAGTGTGCACTTGCAACTTAACAATCTTCTGGATATTAACATCTACTCTTAAAGACTTGGAACCCTAATCAGTAAAACATAGTAAGTCAAAATTGCATTCCCCTAGACAATTGGGTGACCTCAGGTGGACTTATTGGACGATGTTGTCTCTAGCACTATCCGATGGAACTTGCCACGATGCTGGAACTGCTCTATAATTGCACTGTCCAGTAAATAACCAGTGGTCACATATAGCTAGAGAGCACTTGAAGTGTGACTAGTATAATTGAGGAACTGAATCTTAATTTAAATTTAAATAGTCACACCTGACTAGTGACCTCTGTATCAGATTATGTTAGGTGACACTGCCCTCCTCCCCTTTTTTGACATGACTCTTTGACTTGAAAGAGCATGGTCTGCAGAATCTGCACATGATTCGGATAAACAGTAAATATTGAGAGGCACTTTTTTTAGATGATACAGAAATTGTCTATTTTTTTAAATTACAGTTGATTTACAATGTTGTGTTAGTTTCAGGTGTAAGGCAGTGTTTGTTGTTTTATGCTTTGAAAAGCACTGCTCCAATCCATTCTCTCCTAGAATGTACTTTCTAAAAATGGCAAAAGTGGTATTATCGATCCCATTTAACAGACTGGTAACTGAGGGTCAGCTGTTGAAGACAAAATGATTAGTGGTAAAGTGGGATTTGGACCCAAGTGTGTCTGGTTGAAAGTTTGCAACCTCAAATGCCTACAGAGGCCAAGTAGACAGATGGGTCAGGAGCTTTGGTTATAAAACAGACTAAAGCAACTAGTCTGGATCTGGTTGATTACAGTTTCAGAATTGCCAAATCACATCTTGTAATTGTTCAGGAAAATCCATAATTCCGGACTCTTGTGTATGATATTTCTGATTTGACCCCTGTATGGACCAACTAAAACAAACTTTCAGTCCTGATACTGCCCACAGGCCACCAGTTTTCAATTCTAATGAGAGTGCAACAGTGGGAGAGATTTCCTCTTTGCACAGCTGCATCTACAGTTACCTGAGATCGTGGGTTTGGCCTTTCCAGTCCTTTTCAGGCTGAATCAAGGGCTTCTCACAGCAGCGACCCTTTTAATATTTGTCACATATCTCTGCTGCTGCTGCTAAGTCACTTCAGTCATGTCTGATTCTGTGCGACCCCATAGACGGCAGCCCACCAGGCTCCCCCGTCCCTGGGATTCTCCAGGCAAGAACACTGGAGTGGGTTGCCATTTCCTTCTCCAATGCATGAAAGTGAAAAGTGAAAGTGAAATCACATATCTCTAGATGGTTATTAACATATTTGTCTTCTCAGCTAGATTGCAAGTCCCTGGAGGGGAGGAACATCGACTCAGCTATCTGTTGCCTATATAACACTGCAAACAGAAAATATTTAATACATGTTGCTTGAATGAATATGTATGAAAATTAGAAGCTTAAATAAAACAGCATTAATGGGCCATTTCTTCATTTTCACTTTAAAAATTAATTGTATTTATTTCTGACTGTGCTGGATCTTCGTTGCTGTGCAGGCTTTTCTCCAGTTGCAGGGAGTAGGGGCACTCTATAGTTGCATTGTGTGGGCTTCTCATTGTGGTGCATCTCTTGTTGTGGAGCACTGGCTCTGGGGCGAGCAAGCTTCAGTAGTTGGGGCTCTCAGGCTCTAGAGCACAGGCTCAGTGGTTGTGGTACACAGGCTTAGTTACTTTGCCCGGCATGTGGGATCTTCTTGGATCAGGGATTGAACCCATGCCTCCTGCATCAGCAGGTGGATTCTTTATCTCTGAGCCACCAGGGAAGCCCCATTTGCATTTTAAATTTCTTTTTTTTAATATTATGTATTTTTTAATTGAAGAATAATTGCTTTATAGAATTTTGTTTGTTTCTGCTGTATATCAACATGAATCAGCCATAGGTATACGTAGGTCCCGCACCTCTTGAACCTCCCTCCCATCTCCCTCCCCATCCCGCCCTTCTAGGTTGTTACCCTGTTTGAGTTCCCAGAGTCATACAGGAAATTCCCATTGGCTGTCTATCTATTTTACATATGGCAGTGTATGTTTCCATATTACTCTCTCCATACATTGCACCCTCTCCTTCCTCCCATCTTCTCCCCTCCATTTGCATAAGTCTGTTCTCTGTTGCCTGCGTTTTCACTTTAAATTTCTGTGGGCCAAACTGATCTATTTCTCTGTAGTGATGTTGTTGTTGTTATTGTTTGTAAGCCTAGACTCAGACAATAATTCAGAAATAATCTCAAAGTAGTAATGGCAACTATCTTTTTATTTTATTCTTATTAAAAAGTTTTTTTGGCTACCAGTTTTTTTAAAAAGCTTGCTGTGCTTAAGGTTCTTTCTGTACATTAGCTTAATTCCCTCCAATAAGCCAATGAAGTAAACATTGTCATCTCTATTTTATAGAAGAGAAAACAGATTCAGAATTGTTAGGTAATTTGTCCAAGGGCACATAGCTCTCATCTCTTTTGCTTCCCAGTATTAACACTCTGTGTGGAGAAGGCAATGGCACCCCACCTGGTACTCTTGCCTGGAAAATCCCATGGATGGAGGAGCCTGGTGGGCTGCAGTCCATGGGGTCGCTAAGAGTTGGACACGACTGAGTGACTTCACTTTCACTTTTTCCACTTTTTCACTTTCATGCATTGGAGAAGGAAATGGCAACCCACTCCAGTGTTCTTGCCAGGAGAATCCCAGGGGCAGGAGAGCCTGGTGGGCTGATGTCTATGGGGTCACACAGAGTCAGACACGACTGAAGTCACTTAGCAGCAGCATTAACACTCTGTGAGCTCTGCTCAGTGACTCACAGTGCATTTTAAATCTACCTGGTAAAGTTAATACATCTAATCCCTTTCCTTTGGTGGAAAGGCAGTGAGTGGAGGAGGAAGGTGAGCCAGCGGAGTTCCCTGGGGCTGGGGCTAGTGGCATGAGACTCTCTCAGTGGGTTCAGTCTGCCAGTATTAAGCAAACCAGGCAGTGCAGAGCTGATGTTGGTGAAGACTGGTAGGAGGTCTAAGAATGTCACTGTAAAAAGGAGAGCTAGAAAAAAGAACCCAGCTAGAAAATCTGTGAATAATAGGAGCTTAGGGAAGCACATATTGTATCGGCAGCAAAGAGTCCGTTAGGTTTTCTTTACATGGTCTCTGAAGTTTGATATTTGAGAAAGTCACAGGAAGGCACAAACTCTGTAATATTCCAGAGCAGTGCCAGACCCTAAAATAGGGGCTCAATCATGCTCAACAATTGATTAACTGTCATAAATTTGCTTGTAAGGGATGCACTAATGGATGTTTCTTACCTTTAAAATTCAAGCAAAGCAGAGGTTCAGAAAATTTGAGAAAGCCAACACAACCCATTGGTATTTCAAATTGTAACTTTTTCCTCCCCGCCCAATTCCCACACCAGCAATTTCTCAACCCCATGAAGATGTTAGCATTCAGCATCTATTAACCCATACATTTGTTTTAAGGACCCATTTGCACACTCTCCCGAAATGCTGATCACTCTCAAGGAAGATATTGTGGACTTGGCAAAGTTCCAAAATAACCCAAGGAGACAGAATGACCTCCAGGGGTTTGGACTTTGAGTCCTGGGCCTCTAGTGGCGACTCAGGAAAGTGGTATGATCCCATCCCATGAAATGAGGAGAGGCGTGTACGCAGAATTTTCCATCAAACTCCATAGCAAAAGGGCACATGATTTGAGGCTTGACTCTTATAATTCTAAGATGTACAAAAAAGAGATATACTACAGTCTTACAAACTTGGTGCTAAGTTTATGGAATCTTTTGCCCAAGAAGTGGTTCAGGCTGAAAATAGAAATTGTCTCAAAAAAAGGTAAAAACCTCAAGAGGTGTTTGAGGACAGATTTGTTTCGCACCCTCTATAATTGGCATCCAAGAGGACAAGCATGCTCATAAACAAAAAATCCTGTATCTCATATAAAACATTGAAAAATGTTTGTTCACACATAAAAAGATTTCTGCATCTTGCAAAGATCTCCTTAGAAAATGACTTTTGTTTCATGTTTGGACTTCATTTTAAAGGTAAATAAATGAATTTCAAAAATGCCAAAATATACAGACTTAAAAGTATACAATAGTAAGAACTTATTTTGAAATGAATGAGCCATTAACAGAAATAGAATATTGAAGTTCATGCCAGCATGTAATTTTCTAATATTAGGGTGACTTCATTTCAAAACATAATGAAGTTCAACTGAGCTGAAATGAGTTCCTTCTCAACCCACAGTGGTTTATTTATTGCTGCCACAAAATAAAAATATACTTGTCAACGTGGAAAGTTGTAACACTTATATGCTTTTTATTGATGGAAAACTTAGAATTAGTGTGACATGACAAATCTGTCCCATTAGAAACATGTCAATTAATCATACTGATTGATAAACCCAAGTATCGTTTCTTAAGTTTTTTTTTTTTTAATATTTATTTATTTGACTGTGCCAGGTCTTAGTCACAGCATGTGGGATCTAGTTTCCTGACCAGGGATTGAACCCAGGCCCCTCTGCATTGGGAGCTCAGAGTCTTAGCCACTGGACCACCAGGGAAGTCCCATTTCTTAAGTTTTAAAAATCACATACTTTCCAAGGAACCTGAAAACTTTCTTTTTGAAACAGATCTCAATTTTTCCCATGCCTGCCTTTGAGGTAAACTAAGTCTTTCTGTTGACTTTACCAAAAATGATTTTTTTCCCCAGGAAAAAATATACGGCATATGTAAAAGCCTGTATGCAGTTTTCAAATAACTCCAGTCATTAAAAGCAGAGCTGCAAACACAGGGCTGGGCAGGGGTGGGAGGGATTAGGGGAGTCCTTTTCTGTACAGTGAAGTTTGGTTCTCTGTGAAGTCGAATTTCATCAAACTGTGTTATGAATTTTAAATATATTGGATGCTAAAAGAGAAAAAATAAATATGCTGTCCTTTCTTGTGGCCCTGTCTTTAGATGTATCTGGTCATTACCTTGGCAACCCTTACAAATGGCAACTGACGTCAAGAAAAGAGGAAAAACACCGCTGAGAGCATACACTCCATGCATTATAGATCATCCTGAGGCCTCAGTCCCTTGCAGGCACTAAATGGCTTTGAGATGAGCACAAGCAATCTCTCATTTTACAAACATTCTTCATAAACTTTTTAAGGACTTAGAGATCTGAGAAGAGCATCTTTGAGTTTTTAATTTAAGCAAAATACAGTTCAGCTATTAGCTTAGGTGTTCTGACTCACGATAACTGCCAAGCCCATTAAAGTGTTTGTCACTAGTAAATCTTAAAAACGAACAGAAGCTGCTTTTTTCTTTTAAGAGTTCCCCCCACCCCGCAACTTTCATTATGAAAAAGTTCAGAGCATCAGAATTTGAAAGAATTTTACAGTGAACACCTGTGTACTCATCACCCAGAGTCCTCCATTACCATTTAACTTTACTGGCCTAGTACATACCTGTCTGTCTGTCTGTATGTCTATCCACCTGTACATTCATCCATCCCCTTATATATACTGTAATCCATCTAATTTTTGATGCATTTCCAGCATCGAAATTACAGACATGAGTGTAGTTCTAGCCAGGAGTTTTAACCACTGGAAAACCAGGGAAGTTCCTATAGGTTTTCTTTTGATACAACATTTACAGTGACATGCACAAATCTTAAATGTACATTTGCCAGAGGTTTGAACAGTACATACAAAGTCCCATCAAGATATACAGCAGTATTGTAATCACAGTGCCCATGTGACTCTTCTCATTTAGTTCCAACCCCCAGCCACCCTCCAGAGGCAACCTCTCTTGTAATTTCTGAATTAGGGCTTTAGCCTAAATGAGGGCTTCCCCAGTGGTAAAGACTCTGCCTGCTAATGCAGAAGCTGCGGTAGATGTAGGTTCGATTCCTGGGTGGGGAAGATCCCTTGGAGGAGGAAACGGCAACCCACTCCAGTATGCTTGCCTGGAGAAATCCATGGACAAAGGAGCCTGGTGGGCTATAGTCCATGGGGTCGCAAAGAGTCAGACATGACTAAGCACACTTACATACTTGACCTAAATGGGAAGGAAATCCAAGGAATAAGGGATATATGTATCCATATGACTGATTCACTTTGCTGTATGGTAGAAACTAACATGACATTGTAAGGCAATTAAACTCCAATAAAATAAACAAACAAAAATAATTTAAAAAAAGAGCCTTGTATTAGGTCTTATTACCTCTAAGAGCCTTTCCTCCTGAACTGTCCTAAGGACTTCATCCGTCCTTCAGATTGCAAGTGTACGTGTTCAGTGACACATAATACTTGCATAGCCAGCATTTACTTTTCTTCTTTTGTAGCTTTCCCCTGACTGCTACCATGTAATCACAAAACCTCTGCTCTAGTAATGAAAGGCAAGATCAGAACAGGCTGTGTAATTGTTTAGACTCAGTGCAAAATGAAAATGCAAGGCCCATGTTCAAAATTAATTAAGAATGTCAACATAGTGACAGCCAAGCATTAAACTAAATACAGGGCCCTTCTAAATGCAGGGCCTTTTCGACTGCCCAGGTTACACACTTGTGAAGCTGGCCCTGGTCAAAGATTGAACAATTGTTACAGTGCCGCCGATTGATCAAAGTGTTGTGCAGCCAAGCTGGGTTGTGGAGCTACTCATTTAGAAGTTGAATGGTGAGCGGAGGTCCGGGAACCTGGCAAAGGGTCAGAGTAATCCACAGCAGAGAAGTACTTGGGGGATTCTAGCAGCAGTTATATATATAACAATATATATGGATGTATCAGGGTTTCAGCCTTGGAGATGGCCCTTCTGCTGCCCTCTGGCTGCAGATGTCCCTGGCAAGTGACTCTGGCTCAGTCTTTCTTTGTAGCCTACTCTCCCTGAGTCATGAAGGAGTCTTGTAACCCAAGCTAGACTAACTGGAGATTTTCCCTATGGTTTTTGTGCTTAGAGCTGCAGAGGCATTACCTTCCCAGCCTCTTCCTTACTTTTATTTCCACACTGTGCCACCTTGAACCAGGGATGGAACCCATGCCCCTTGCAGAGGAAGCATAGTGTCTTAACCCCTGAACCAGGGAAGTCCTGTACTGTAATCTTATAAGAGAACCAAAGTAAGATTTTTCAGGGTTTTGATTAATTTCAGAATTAAGTAGCACAGGTTTTATAGATTTATGGTCCATTTGCTCCAGGCTCTCTACACATAATATTTTTAAAATAAGCTTTGTTTTTAGAGTAGTTTTTTTGTTTCATAGCAAAATTGAGCAGAAAGTACAGAGAGTTCCCATATACCTCCTGTCCCCACATGTGCATAGTCTCCCCCACTATCAACACTGTGAATTAGAGGGGTACATTTGTTATCATCAATGAGCCTACTCATCACCCAAAGTCCATAGCTTACATTAGGGCTCACTCTTGGTATTTTGTATTCCATGACAAATGTGTGATGGTGTGTATCAAACATTAGAGTATAATACAGAACCAAAATCCTCCATGTTCTGCCTGTTCATCTTTTCCTCTCCCCTCTTCCTTGGCAACCACTGATCCTTTCATTATCTCCATAGTTTAGACATTTCCAAAATGTAATACAGTTGAAATCATATAGGATATTACCATTGTAGATTGGATTCTTTCACTCAGTGATGTGTATTTAAGGTTCTTCCACATCTTTTCATGGCTTGTAGCTCATCGTTTTTAAGTGCTGAAGAATATTCCATTGTCTAGATGTGCCATGCTATATTTAACCATTTACCTAATGAAGGACATCTTTGTTGCTTCCAAGTTTTGGCAATTATAAATAAAGCTGCAGAAAACACCTGTGTGCAAGTATTGTGTAGACATAAGTTTCAACTCATCTGGGTAAACACTAAGGAGCCACAATTGGTGGATCATATGCTAAGACTATGTTTAATTTTATAAGAAACTGTCAAACTGTCTCCCAAAGTTGGCTGTACCATTTTGCATTCCCACCAGTAATGAAAGAAATTGCCTGTTGCTCCACATCCTGCTAGTATTTGATATTGTCAGTGTTTTGGATTTTGTCCATTCTAATGCATGTGTAGTGATTTTAATTTGCAATTTTAAATTTAATTTGCAATTTCCTAGCAGAGACATTACTTTGCCAACAAAGGTCTGTCTAGTCAAGGCTATGGTTTTTCCAGTGGTCATGTACGGATGTGAGAGTTGGACTGTGAAGAAAGCTGAGTGCTGAAGAATTGATGCTTTTGAACTGTGGTGTTGGAGAAGACTCTTGAGAGTCCCTGGGACTGCAAGGAGATCCAACCAGTCCATTCTGAAGGAGATGAGCCCTGGGATTTCTTTGGAAGGAATGATGCTAAAGCTGAAACTCCAGTACTTTGGCCACCTCATGCGAAGAGTTGACTCATTGGAAAAGACTCTGATGCTGGAAGGGATTGGGGGCAGGAGGAGAAGGGGACGACGGAGGATAAGATGGCTGGATGGCATTACCGACTCGATGGACGTGAGTCTGAGTGAACTCCGGGAGTTGGTGATGGACAGGGAAGCCTGGCGTGCTGCAATTCATGAGGTAGCAAAGAGTCAGACATGACTGAGTGACTAAACTGAACTGAACTGAACTGAATGATCTATAGTGTTGAACATCCATCTTTTCCTATTCTTATCTTGCATCTGCATATCTTTTTTTCTTTTTTACTGAAAAATTTTTGTTGGCTTTGTTTTAATTTTTTTTTTTTTTTGTGCTGGGTCTTGATTGCTGTGAGCAGGTGCTCTCCGGCTTCTGTGAGCAGGGACCACTCTTCACTGTGGTGCATGGACTTATTGCTGTGGCTTCCCCCATTGCAGAGCACAGGCTCTAGGTGAATGGGCTTCAGTACTTGTGGCACATGGAATCCTCCCAGTCCAGGATTCAAATCTGTGTCCCCTGCATTGGCAGGCAGATTCCTATTTAGCGTACCACCAGGGAAGTCCTGTTGGCTTCTTCATAATTAAATTTTTTCGTTAATATGTATCTGACATATTATATTAGTTTCAGGTGTACTTTCTTGGCCTTTCAGAAAGAATCAGGAATTTATTTGCCAGGAATGATGATCCCATCATACTTCTGCTGAAAGCAGCGCGTGGCCTATGTTCTAAGTCTGTGTTTGTCCCCAATGCGGCCTGTTCTGCCCTTCTGTGATGCTGAAACCTGGCCAACCCAACACCACACATAAGCCCAGACCATAGGCACCGGTGCTTGTGTCACATTTGATTGCCAGATCGATGTGTTCCTGGATCCCAAAGCCATTTCCAGCATCTGAGCAATTCTTTTTTTCTTAATTTACACTTCTGTGCCTTTAGACCTCTCTCCAGGATTTCTTCTGCCTTGGCCACACAATGGATAGCAGTCTTTTCATTTCTGCTGATACCAAAGGACCTGATGGCGTATCTAGCTTTGGAGAACACAGAGGTCTGGCCCGTGGGCTGCTCCTGCCCTGAGGCTGCCCAGGTCAGTTTGTGTCTGCTCTCCCTGCCAGAGATGTTGAGGCAGAGCTTACAGATGGGAAGTCCCCACATGGGGCTCTCCTTTTCACTCTGATTCTGAACTGTGATGGAAAACAGGAAGAGTATCTGTGCATCTTCTTTAGTGAGGTGGCAGGATGTTGGCCCATTTTTTAATCAAGTTGTCTTTTAATTGCTGAATTTTAAAGGTTCTTTGCCTGTTTTGGATAATAGTCCTTTATCAAATACGTCTTTTGCAAACATGTTCTTCCTGTCTGTGGCTTGTCTTCTCATTCTCTTAGTAATGTCTTTTGCAGAGGTATTCTTCTTCTTTTTTTTTTTTCACTCAAGAGATAGTTCAGGGCTTCCCTTGTGGCTTAGTGGTAAGAAATCTGCCTACCAATGCAGAAGACACTGTTTTAATCCTTGGCCTGGGAGGATCCCACATGCCTCGAAGCAGCTAAGCCCATCTGCCACAATTATTGAGCTTGTGCTCTAGAATCCAGGAACCACAACTACTCAGCCCACATGCCATAACTACTGAAGCCTGTGTGCCCTAGCCAACAATAAACAAATAAATAAAAAATTTAAAAAAAAAATCATTTCAACTGAGGGGATGACAAGAAGATCCTTGCCTTCATAAAACATACATTTTAATGGAGAAAATGACAGTAAATAAATAATTGAGTAGACATATGCAGGCATTTATGTGGCGATAGTTCCTGGGGAGAAAATTTAATCGGGGTAAGGAGTTAGAGAGTAACTAGAGAAAAATCACTCTAGCTACTATGTGGACCTCCCTCTGAGCCACCAGGGAAATCCTCACTATGTGGACCTACCACTACTACTACTAAGTCGCTTCAGTCGTGTCCGACTCTTGTGACCCCATAGACGGCAGCCCACCAGGCTCCCCCATCCCTGGGATTCTCCAGGCAAGAACACTGGAGTGGGTTGCCATTTCCTTCTCCAATGCATGAATATGAAAAGTGAAAGAGAAGTTGCTCAGTCGTGTCCGACTCTTCGTGACCCCATGGACTGCAGCCTACCAGGCTCCTCCATCCATGGGATTTTCCAGGCAAGACTACTGGAGTGGGGTGCCATTGCCTTCTCCGCTATGTGGACCTAGCAGAGCCCAAAGTGGAATCAACTGTAGTGGGAGCCAGAACAGGTGGGGAAGCCAGGTAGCCATCTGTTGCATTCATACAAGCTAGATATATGTGGGTATGGACGAGGTTGGATGCTGTGCAGGTGATGAGGAGTATCCAGATTGTTTGTTGTTGTTGTTGTTGTTTTGGCCACATCATGTGTCTTGTGGGATGTGGGATCTTAGTTCCCCAACCAGGAACTGCTGGGCCCTTAGCAGTGAGAGCACCAAGTCCTAACCACTGGACTGTTAGGGAACTCCCTGGACATTAGTTGAAAGTGGAGCTGAATTCTATCCATTAAACCACTGATGTCTCTGTCACACACACACAAAGTGGAGCTGACATACTTGCTTATGGATTGGGTGTAAGAGAAATCAATGATTCAGGGATGAAAGCTAGGTTTGGGCCTAAGCTATCAAGTGAATGGTGGTAAAACTGGGAGGGGAGTAGGGAAGCAGTAGGGAAGGAACAGAATAGGTAGGGACCAGGCCTGGGCATGGGACCCTCAAAATTCAGGGGGCCAACGGACCACTGTGATTCAACTCAAAAAGTTAAGGTTGGTACTAATCAAATGTGTGACTCTTCCACAGAGGAAAGCATGCTGGACATCTTTGCAGGCCTTCCAGATTCTTTCCCCACACCACTCCACCCTGCTCCCTGCCTCCGTACAGACTAATCCATAGTGATTAAGTCAGTGGACTCCAACCTTCTGGTGTCCAGCTGGATTCAGCCGCCGGCAGCACATCAGAAGAAAGGAGGGCAAGGTGGGGTGACTTATTCCCCAGCTCCCTCCCTTCAGTTCCCCTTAGCTGCCTGAGCCCCTCCATGAAAATTTACAGCTCCTGTCAGGCAGGCCTCCACACAGCTGTCTCTCCAGACGCGGTCACTGCCCCCTCCTTTTATCCCTCTATTCCTTGGGTAGAAGCAGCCCCTCCCTCCCCCTGCTGGCCTCAGAGTACTGCTGTCTGTGAAGTGAAGTGTTAGTTGTTCAGTCACATCTGACTCTTTTTTGCCCCCACAGACGGTAGCCTGCCAGGCTCCTCTGTCCATGGAATTCTCCAGGCAAGAATACTAGAGTGGGTTGCCATTTCCTCCTCCAGGGGATCTTCCCGACCCAGGGATCGAACCTGGGTCTCCTGCATTAGAGGCAGATTCTTTATCATCTGAGCCACCAGGGAAGCCCCATTGCTGTCCTTATGCCTTTACAAATAGTCCCTGTAGTGAGCCCTACTTGAATTACTGTAATTTCAGTGAGCCATCTGTTTCCAGTTGAGTCCTTGACTGAATTTAGAACCCTGAGACTGGGCACTTCCCTGGTAGTCCAGTGGTTAAGACTCTGGGCTTCCATTGCAGGAGGTGCAGTTTCAATCCTTGGTCAGGGAACTGAGATCTCACATGCTGAGTGGCACGGCCAGAAAAAACAATTAATTAAAAAACTCCTGAGATTGGATAAGATCACTTAGGGAGTGAGAAGAGATAGAAGAAAAATTTGTGGACTGACTCTCAGGACTATCTAATTTAGAGGCTGGAAAGAGGAGGTGTATTTCCCAAAGGGAGGTCAGAGGGACAGGAAGAAAATCAGGAACTTGTGGTGATGTCTGGGTAGCAGCTCTGGGAAGATAACGTGCAAGAAAGGGCTCTCTTACAGGTGGGTCGGTGGTAAAGAATCTGCCCGCCAATGCAGGAGACATGTCTTGGATCCCTGGTATGGGAGGGAGAGAAACAGAGTAAAAACACCACAGAATACACACAGGCACACACAGTTACACCTGCCTCAGGAACTCTTCTGTGATTACGGCCATGGCAGGAACTATTTTATATTCACCCTAATGTTGAGGACCTGATATCACAGTGGCAGCTTAGTGGTTTTCTGGATGAATAAATGCTTTTTTTTTTTTTAATGGCTTATACACTATGCTTTTTGGTGCATGAAGGCCCCTTTACAGACTTGACCACTAATTCCTTGAATTGCCCTATTATAATATGTCCCTGATTATGCTGTTGTATACTATGTAATGCTTGGGTGTGAATGTACTTATTTTTTTCCTCAAACAGAATTGTATTGAGAAGATAACAACATAAACTCTGCAGAAACAAAGGCTGTGGATTTTTGTCACTTGGGCTCTAGTGCCATCAGATAAATCTATTACTACTGTACTTCTAAGAACAATCCTCTTTGTTTAAAGTGTGAAACTGCTCTTCACTAATATTTTGGTGTCATTCCCAGAAAGCATGCTTCGTGTAATTGGCAAGTTTTTGCAAAGGCTATTCGCTATTTGCAGCCTCTGTATTAGTGTGCTTGACTGATTTCCTCAACTCGGTTTATCCTATCCTGACTCAGTACTGGTGAAAAAAAAATCTTCTACAAAGTAAAATTTGAATCCTGGCTATGCTAACTTCACAAACAGTGACCTTGTGAAAGATCTTAACTGCTGCAAGTCTTAGTTTCCTTATCTATAAAATGGGATTAATAGTACAGTCAATCCTTGTTACTTACAGAGTTCACATTTATTTTTTTTATTCATTTATTTTTGGCTGTGCTGGGTCTTCATAACTGCTTGTGGGCTTTCTCTAGTTGCAGCAAGCAAAGGTTACTCTCTAGTTGCAGTGTGCGGGCTTCTCTTGCTGCAAGAATGGGCTCTAAGGCATGCAGGCTTCAGTAGTTCTGGCACATGGGCTTAGCTGCCGTGTGGCATGTGGAATCTTCTTGAACTAGGGATCAAACCTTTGTCCCCTGCACTGGCAGGAGAATTCTTAACCACTGGACCACCAGGGAAGTCCAAGATTTCATATTTTCTAATTCATCTACTTGCTAGAATTTATCTCTGACTCCAAGATCAATAGTTGAGGCACTTGTGTAGTCATTCACAAGCATGTGCAGTGCAATGAAAAATTTGAGTTGCTCAACATGTGTGTTCTCAGCTCAGTTCAGACTGTAAACAAGTTATCTTTTTATGGTCTATTTAGTGCCGTGTTTTTTTGTGTGTGTGTGTGCTTTTTCTTGTGATTTTGCTATTTAAAATGACTTCCAAGCATAGTGCTGAAGTGCTGTCTGGTATTCTTGGTACAAAAAGGCTGTGAGGTGCCTTACAGAAAAAATACAGTGTTAGATAAGCTTTATTCAGGCATGAGTTATGGTGTGGCTGGTTGGTAGTTCAGTGTTAATGAATCAACAATGTATATTAAATAAGGCATCTTTAAACAGGACAGGGAGCTTTCCAGGTGGTACTAGTGGTACATGTCTCCAATGCAGGAGGCATGAGAGACGCAGGTTCGATCCCTGGGTTGGAAAGTTTCCTGCAGGAGGGGCAGCCCACTCCAGTATTCTTGCTTGGAGAATCCCATGGACAGAGGAGCCTGATGGGCTACAATTTGTAGGGTTGCAGAGAGTTGGACATGACTGAAGTGACTTAGCACGTGAGCATGTGCAGACACAAACTGAACACACATAAAACAAATATATGTTCATTGGTTGATGAAATTGTTGTAATCAGAGGCTCGCAGGAACCTAATCCTGTATTTCCTTTAGGAGAAATGGTTCAGAATAGTAGCTAATTCAGTGTTTGCAGAGACTTTATAAAAGATAGGGTTAGGGTTAGGGTTAGGGTGTACCTTAAAGACCTCGTTTTACCTTGTGTGCTTGCATGCTAAGTCGCTTCAGTTGTGTCCAACTCTTTGCAACCTCATGGACCATAGACCACCAGGTACATCTGTGCTTTTTGCCTTAATTACCTCATTAAAGAATATATCTCCAAATACAGGTACATTCTGAGATCCTGGGGATTAGGACTTCAACATATAAATTTTGGGGGACCCAGTTCAGCTCGTGACACCACCTATCCATCCTCATCTCCCACACCTGCTTCTCTAGCCAGGTTTCCAAACTGGCCACTGATTACTCCGTGGGGTTTCCTTGCCAGGTTTTGGGACTTTGTTCATAATATTGCAACCTTACAGCATCCCCTATTTCTGCATGTCTAAGTCAAATCTACTTTTCAAAGACAAGATTACTGACAAGTGCTCATTAAGGAGGTAATTAAGTTAAATGAGGTCTTTAAGACTCATTGGTCCTAATCCAATATGATTGATGTCCTTATAAGAAGAGAAAATTGGGACAAAGACATGGATACACACAGAGGAAGGACCATGTGAAGGCAGAGATAGAAAGTGGTCGTCCAGCCAAGGAGAGAAGCTGACACCTTGATCTTGAATTTCTCTGCCTCCAGAACTATGAGAAATACATTTCTGTTGTTTACAGTTGACCCTTGAACAATAAGGGTTTAAACTGCATGGGTCCACTTACATGTGTGTTTTTTTCAATAGTAAATACTGCAATAGTACACAATTCCCAGTTGGTTGAATTCCAGGTGCAGAACCACATATACGGATGCATCTTGTGTAAGGAGGACTACCTATAAATGATACCTTGATTTTTGAATGCACAGAGGGTAGGTGCCCCTAATTCCTGCCTTGCTCAAGGGTCAACTGTCTTAAGCTACTCATCTGATAGTATTTTGTTATAGCAGCCCAAATGGACTGAGACACCAGGCAAAGGACTTTGGGTTGGATTCTGTAGTTGGTAGGGATGACTGAATTTTTTAAAGAGTGATCTATGTTGTCCTTCAAGAAAGGAACTGGAACCATTTTCTGAAGAGAATGAACTAAAAATGAAGGCCAAGACTGGAGTGAATAGATTTGAGAGTCATTTGCCTGTGGGAAGCTGGGTAGATGATTACTGTTAGAGAAATTCTTACAGGTTTATACATCTACAGATGAGAATTTTATATTATGGTTTATTGTTGGGCTCTGTTACAAAAACATTTTCAGGATAGTAGTATAATAAGAAAGTTAAAGAGTCTGGGAGAAGACTTGGAAAACATTCTCTAACAAAAAAAATGATACTGCCTGAGTTCTGGAAAATCTTTTGCAGTAGCTTGTTTGAAACTTTTCTGTGGGGCCATGAGGACTCTGAAAGAATTTTGCAGCATTGGCCCCTGAGCATATGTCCTGAGGATATCATTGCGGATATGAAGTACTGAGATATAACTTGTGAAGACAAATAACAGGAGTCTAGCAGACATTCATCTGAGAGTTCTGAGCTGATGTATGTGCCTGGACAAGAGGTAGAAAACAAAAAGTTATTTCAGTTTGTATCTTTTTATTTAATTTTGTTTTTGGCCTTCTGGAATTTGATCAGAAACCCAGTTTCTATGGATACTGAAGCAATGATTGCATGAGTCTGCAAAATAGGTAATAAAAGCCCAAATTAGTATCTATGTTGGTAGTAAGGAGGGTATAGTTTGGAGAAGTACTGTAGGGTGATATTGATATGACATAGTAACTAATTGGACCTGAAGATACAGAGGAGAGAAACTGAGATTTCTCAGAATAACTCGGAACTTGAATTTTGAAAGAGCAGAACAATTTCACTTTTGGACATGGTGAGTATGAGGTGTTTTTCCAACTGGGGCATGTGAATGCAAAAGCCTAGCAGGCCAAAACTGGATTTGAGAGCCATTTGCCTGTGGATGACAGATAAAGCCAAAGGAAGAGATAATCAGGAATCTGCACACTGTAAGAAAGGACAGGTAGATGCTGTGAACAGCTGTTCCCTGGTTGCAGTGGAAGGAAATGGAGACACAGGAGTGGTTGGAGATATTAGAGGAAAACCAGGACACAAACCACCAGGAAAGGAACAAGTGATATGGTTAAGTTTGGAAAGAGACGGATAGATGAAACTGCATAGGAATAGGGTATAAGTAGAGGATGTTCAAGACAGATGAATTTGATTTCAGAGAAGTTAAAGGCTAGCTCATCTTAGGGAACAGGAAAGGAATTTAAAGTAGAGAATGTCTGGGAAAAGGTGCCATGAGGAATACAATAGGAAGTAAATAAAGATGAGCAAGAGGAGTGCTGATCCCACTGAGAATTCAGTTGATATTCTCTAGGGTGACAGTATAAGGGAAAATTGTGTGGTTTCCTGATGTTTCCATTAATGCTTTGCAGCTGTTTTAATCAGCATTTTTTTTTCAGTTGCAAGTGACAGAAATCTCAATTCAAAATAAAGAATAAAGGAAATTTATTGGCTTACATCACAGGAAAGTCTGAAGAGTATAAGGATTTATGGCATGGCTAAATCCAATGCCTCAAACAATGTCATCAAAACTATATTTTACTCTTTGGACTTTCCTGGAGGTCCAGTGGTTAATACTCCCTGCTGCCAATGCATGGGGCATGGGTTTGATCCCTGGTCAAGGAACTAAGATCCCCTCATGCCATACAGCACCACCAAAAAAAAAAAAAAAGAATAGCAATGAAAACTTTTTCTACATTGTTTGCCTCCACTTTCCTAAGTATCCACTGACAGCCCCAAGAATACAGTCTACCTGCTTAAGCAAGTCCATACAAAAAAAAATTCCCTCCCAATTTTCCAGCCAAACCCTGATATAAACTACAGTGTCTAACTTGGGTAATGTGACCAACACTGGACTAATCGCTGGGGCCAAAGGGATGGGATAGTTTGATTGCCTGGGTCTGAGTCATATACTCACCCCTGAAGCCATGAATTACATAAACCCAAAGTGGGAAAGGGGTGGTTTTCAAAGGCATACTGGTTAGGTAAAATACCTGGTCCACTACAGACTGGAATATGAGTGGAGAAAATAGATGGTAGATTAGTATCTGTACAAAAACAACTCCCTAATCTCAAATGCTTCAAGCAACAAAGATCTATTTCTTCTATTGCTCCATGTCCATTGTAAGTTGGCTGGGGCTACTCTTCTCACTCAGAGTGTGTTGTTGGTCATGGAGGCAAAAGGAAAGAAAATATGGCAAAGAAAGCATTATCTCTTTACAAAAATTTTTTATTGTATATTGGAGTACAATTGATTAACAATGTGTTAGTTTCAGGTTTACAGCAAAGTGATTCTGTTATACACATACATGTATTTTTTCTTTTGCAAATTCTTTTCCCACTTCAGTTCAGGTCAGTTCAGTTCAGTCGTTCAGTTGTGTCTGACTCTTTGCGACCCTATGAACTGCAGCACTTAGGTTAATACATAATATTGAACAGTTCTGTGTGCTATACAATAGGTCCTTTTTGGTTATATTATTTTATTTAAAAAATTTTCTACCTTTTTATTTTATATTGCAGTATAGCTGATTAACAATGTTGTGATAGTTTCAGGTGGACAGCAAAGGGACTCAGCTATACATACACATGTATCCATTTCCCCCCAAACTCCTCTCCCATCCAGGCTGCCAGATAACATTGAACAGAGTTCCCTGTGCTATACCGTAGGTCCTTTTTGGTTATCTGTTTTAAATACAGTAATGTGTACAAGTCCATCCCAAATTCCCAATCTATCCCTATCACCAGCCTTCCTGCTAGTAACCATAAGTTCATTCTCTAAGTCTGTGGGTTTGTTTTATAAATACGTTAATTCGTATCATTTTTTAGACCCCACATATGTGATATCATGTGATATTTGTCTGTCTCTGTCTGACTTACTTCACTTAGTATGACAATCTCTATGTCCATCCATGTTGCTGAAATGACAATATTTTGTTCTTTTTTTATGGCTGAGTAGTATTCCATTCAGAGAAGGCAATGGCAACCCACTCCAGTACTCTTGCCTAGAAAATCCCATGGACGGAGGAGCCTGGTAGGCTGCAATCCATGGGGTCATGAAGAGTCGGACACGACTGAAGCGACTTAGCAGCAGCAGCAGCAGTATTCCATTATATATGTACACATCTTCTTTATCTATTCATTTATCAGTTGACATTTAGGTTGAGGAAGCATTATCTCTTAAAGCTTCTTCCTGGAAATGAGACTTTTCATAAAGACATTTTGTTGGCCAGAGCAGAGAGGGTAGAGAAGTAAGACTCTACCAGTTACCTAGACCTAAGAGAACTGGAAGTTTTGCAGATGTCCTAATGATGACCCCAGGAACTACCAAATTTGAAATATTGGCCAAGAGAAGATGGCAGAGAAACCAAGATAAGAGAGAATCTAAAATGTTTGGAATGTCCTGGAGCCACGAGGGAAGGAAATAATGCAAGAAAAAAGCCTGTGGGGTAAGTGACTAGAGAACAAAGGAAGAAGGAAAATCCCATTTGATAACAGTAAGAGAGTGGCAGAAAGCTTGGGGGCTATTATCATATCTCATTTCATAGCTTGTCACAGAAAAGTTTACTGAAACTTGGTAGGGTAGATTGAATTGAAGCTGGACCAGTCTCCTTGCGTGAGCAGATATCAGGGATAAAGATCCAGCTGTTGGCACTGGGAGAACATCTAGCTAGACAGGCAGAACATAGTGGGCAGGAGATACATGAACCTTTAAAATTCAGGGTCCAAGCTAATGGTTAGCCTTAGCATGGATGTGGCTACTGGATTCTAGACAGAAGTAATGTTCCGATTTAAGATGACACAGAATGGCAGGTTTTAAGTGCCAGAAAAACTTGTTACAGATAAAACCCCAGCCCCAAGCTGGGGGAGGAACAAGGTCAGGACCCCTGGAGGCTTGTGGGGACAGAAGACTGTCACAGGTCTTAAACACAAGGGAGCAAGATGAAAACCATTTTTGTCACTTTGTAACTTCTTGACATCAAGTCAAACCTCAGTTTCTAGAACTGAGAAAAAAGGTTAGAGTTCAACCGCAGGAAGGTCTATTTACTTTCAGTTCAGTTCAGTTCAGTTCAGTCGCTCAGTTGTGTCCGACTCTTTGCGACACCATGGACTACAGCAGGCCAGGCCTCCCTGTCCATCACCAGCTGCCGGAGTTTACCCAAACTCTTGTCCATTGAGTCGGTGATGCCATCCAACCGTCTCATCCTCTGTCATCCCCTTCTCCTCCTTCCCTCAATCTTTCCCAGCATCAGGGTCTTTTCAAATGAGTCAGCTCTTCGAATCAGGTGGCCAAAGTATTGGAGTTTCAGCTTCAACATCAGTCCTGCCAATGAACACCCAGGACTGATCTTTAGGATGGACTGAGTGGATCTCCTTGCAGTCCAAGGGACTCTCAAGAGTCTTCTCCAACACCACAGTTCAAAAGCATAAATTCTTCTGGGCTCAGCTTTCTTTATAGTCCAACATACACGACTACTGGAAAAACCATTGCCTTGACTAGACAGATAAAGTAATGTCTCAGCTTTTTAATATGCTCTCTAGGTTGGTCATAACTTTCCTTCCAAAGAGTAAATGTCTTTTAATTTCATGGCTGCAATCACCATCTGCAGTGATTTTGGAGCCCAAAAAAGTAAAGTCAGCCACTGTTTCCACTGTTTCCCCATCTATTTCCCATGAAGCGATGGGAGCGGATGCCATGATCTTAGTTTTCTGAATGTTGAGCTTTAAGCCAACTTTTTCACTCTCCTCTTTCACTTTCATCAAGAGGCTCTTTAGTTCTTAATTTTCTGCCGTAACGGTGGTATCTGCATATCTGAGGTTATTGATATTTCTCCTGGCAATCTTGATTCCAGCTTGTGCTTCTTCCAGCCTAGTGTTTCTCATGATGTACTATGCATATAAGTTAAATAAGCAGGGTGATAATATACAGCCTTGACATACTCCTTTTCCTATTTGGAACCAGCCTGTTGTTCCATGTCCAGTTCTAACTGTTGCCTCTTGATCTGCATACAAATTTCTCAGGAGGCAGGTCAAGTGGTCTGGTATTCCCATCTCTTTCAGAATTTTCCAGTTTGTTGTGATCCACACAGTCAAAGGCTTTGGCATAGTCAATAAAGCAGAAATAGATGTTTTTCTGGAACTTTTACTTTTCCAATGATCCAGCGGATGTTGGCAATTTGATCTCTGGTTCCTCTGCCTTTTCTAAAACCAGCTTGAACATCTGGAAGTTCACAGTTCATGTATTGTTGAAGCCTGGCTTGGAGAATTTTGAGCATTGCTTTTGAGCTTTCCAAATGATGATACAAAGCTTCTCAAAGCCTTTGACCATGGAAGGTCAGGGCAGGATCAATGAGTGAGCATTACTGCACCCAGCTGGCAAGGGGAGAAGGCAAGATTAAGGAATTATATTGGTCCTCAGAAGAATTGTGAGGTTAGAATGTTGGGAAGTTTGTATGCAGCTTTTGAGGTTGATGGTGGTAGATAGGGTAGAGAGAAAGACTAAAATCCTGAAATGATCAAGGAAAGTGGAGTGTATTCTGAATTTCCATAGATAATTAGAGAAGGTGGGGGAAGGGATGTATAAGTGAATGGCTTGGGCTTCCTTCCAAAACAAATATGGTACTGAGAGCAGTGGTGGAGAAAAAGTAGGAAGTAACAATGAAATAAAATATAGCAATGCCTCCTTACCCTGTGAGCAATGAGGAAACACAATGGGATGTGGCCTACATTAGAGATGACAGTGGTATTGGTGGAAAACCAAACTCTAATCATACTGAGTCATGAACTATATTTAAGATAAATCGTGTTCAAGGATGTAGGGGAGCTTGTTGATCCTAGAATGGGGAGTTCCTAATACCCAAAAGTAGATCTTAGTTTTAATTAAAGGTCAGACAGATATGAGAATGGATGGAATTGAAGTATGAAAGAGGGCATCTGGCAGAGAGAATATGTGGTTGTGTAATTACAGAAATAGATCATTACAGAACTGTATTTGCCCTAATATCCTTTTCTGCCTCTTTTCATGGACATAGCTATTTGCCTTTATACTAGTTTTAAACCCCCAAAATATTAATGGTGTTTTCCCATTAGTGAGTTATCCAGGCAAAATTGTAAAATAGATTCAAGTATGTGACTGCATTGGGCTTTGCAGGTGGCTCAGTGATAGAGAACCCTCCTGCCAATGTAGGAGATGTAAGAGACATGGGTTTGATCCCTGGATCGGGAAGGTTCCCTGGAGGAGGGGATGGCAACCCACTCCAGTATCTTGTCTGGACAGAGAAGCCTGTTGGGGTCGTCCATAGGGCTGCAAAGAGTTGGACGTGACTGAAGTGACTTAGCACGCATGTGCATGTGCCTGGATTAGGACAAAATGTGGTCCCCCCAGAGAGGTCTGCATTCTAATCTCTGGACCTTTCCATGGCAGAAGGGACTTTGCAGATGCGATTAAGGTTAGGATCTTGATTCTGGGAGATTATTTTAGATTATCTAGGAGAGCACAACATAATCACAAGAGTCCTTATAAAACAGAGGTAGGAGTTTCAGAGTCAGAGAAAGAGATGTATTGACAGAAGCAGAAATCAGAATGATGTGGGACCATGAGCCAAGGGTTGCAGGCAACCTCTGAAGCTGAGAAGGACAAAGCATGGGTTCTTCCCTTGAGGCTCCAGAAGAAACATGGCGCTGTGAATACCTTGATTTATTACTCGTAAAATTCAGTTTTGGACTTTTGACCTTTAGCAGTATAGGAGAACAAGTCTGTGTTGTTTTTAAACCATCAATTTTGTGATGCAATGTTACAGCAGTAATAGAAAACTAATTACCATCTAAAGACGCGATTTAGGGAAAATCCAGACTCTGACATCCCAATGTCTCAAAAGGCAGGAAAACAAGGGCTAGAGTTAGATGGCAAAATCATGAGAGGTTATCATTTGCCATTCCTCATCTTTAAAATTTAATAGCAGTCATAGCCAAATTATCTCAAAAAGAAATGCAATGACCCTATGTTTATACATAGATTCCAGGGTGATTTGAAGTTATTTTTGTCAGTCTACAAAGAAAACTGGAAATTCTTTGGAAGAGTCAAAGAAAGAGTTCTAAATGACAAAGAGGAGAGAAGATAAAAGAAAACAGTTACTGCATTTTAGAAATACTATTCCATGTGTTTACTTTTTACAAGATATTCTGTACAATTTGTGAGAAAATGAATTCTTAGGAGATCAAGAAAACAACCTGTGGCAATGAATTCTCATAAACTTCATGAAAGAGTATTTTTTAAAGTTTATTGAAACTTCCACACTGTTCTGTAAATTATGCTGTAATGGCATCCTCTAGGTCTTCTGAATCAGTTTATTTTCATTAAAAAATAGCTAGTTTCAAAAGTTAACTTTATTAATATAGACACATCCTCCCCTCTCTCTTGCCCTCTGCACATCTCTTTGTGGATGGTATTAGACGTATGCTGCTGCTAAGTCGCTTCAGTCGTGTCCGACTCTGTGCAATCCCATAGACGGCAGCCCACCAGGCAAGAATACTGGAGTGGGTTGCCATTTCCTTCTCCAATTAGACGTATACTGTGATATAATTTTGATATTTGAAAGTACCTGTGAGGCATTAACTTCAGGGGGCTAATTGGATTTTTCTTAATAACGGATTTTTTCTTGAGTAACAAATACACATTATTCCAAGTTCCATACACTGAGAACTATTTGAAGGGGAATTTCATTTGGCATTGGTTCTGTTAGCCTGTCTGAACTGGTGACCACACAACAGACAAGGCAGGCCAAACATTAAAAAGTTGCAGCCCAGGGTGAGAGCCTAGTTTGGAAAGCGTGAAAAAGTATAGCGTTCAGGAAGCCCAGAGACGTTGGCACTCTGTGAGTTCAGCTGTGCCTGGCTAGCTAGAGGCGTGGGCAGAGTCATGGGAAGGTGGGACCCGAGGCAGTGTGCCAGTCAGAATTTGGATTTAGCCTGGAGATAGAGTTCAGCCAGAGCCTGGGAAGATTAACCCAGCCATCAGTCAGAGCACAATCAGAGTGGCTGTGTCATGGGCAGCTGCTCTCCCCTTCCTGCTCTCGTTTTGAGCCATTTTCCTGGTATAAATGGAAAAAGAATGAGCAGGGCCATCCAAGTACATATTGGAGAATTCAACAGCAGGTTAGATTTGCTGAAAAACAAGCAAAACAACAACAAAAAACCCCTAGTTCCCAGTAGCTATCCACCTTTCTATGCATGATACTAAACACAAAAATTATAAAAGAAATGACTGACGTATTAATATCAATGCAAAAAAGTTTTAAATTTGTGTATATCAGTCAATATTCACAAGTGTGCAAAGACACAGACGTCCAAAATACCTGTAATACGAGATCAAACTATCATTTAATCTATATGAATATTTATAACAGCAGAACATTAGAAATGATTGAAATGTCAATCAATAGGCAATTGCTTAATGATGCACTATCCTTACAGTGAAATTTGAAGGCTTTTTTGTAAAATGTCAAGTAATAAATATTTTGGGGTTATGGGCTATAAAATCTCTTTTGCTACTACTCAATCTGCAGTTATAGCATGAAAATGTCCTTAGAAAATATGGAAACAAAAAAGCATGGAAAACAGTTCATAATGAGGTTAACACTCAACCCTTTTCTCCTGTCAGGACTAAGAAGACCTTCATTTAGCGTTAACCTAATGTGATGGTGAACGTTTTATTATCTCAGGCAGTCTATACGTATTAACCCAACCAAGGAACTTAGTCCATTCAGTTAAAAAATAATAGCATGGAATGTTCCAATAAAACTTTATTTACAAGACTATGTGGGTGATCCACTGGTCATAGTTTACTGACCCTTATTTTAAACAATCATTTTTTCAGATCAGATCAGTCGCTCAGTCGTGTCCAACTCTTTGCGACCCCATGAATCCCAGCACGCCAGGCCTCCCTGTCCATCACCAACTCCTGGAGTTCACTGATGCTGTGAAAGTGCTGCACTCAATATGCCAGCAAATTTGGAAAACTCAGCAGTGGCCACAGGACTGGAAAAGGTCAGTTTTCATTCCAATTCCAAAGAAAGGCAATGCCAAAGAATGCTCAAACTACCACACAATTGCACTCATCTCACACATTGGTAAAGTAATGCTCAAAATTCTCCAAGCCAGGCTTCAGCAATATGTGAACCGTGAACTTCCAGATGCTCAAGCTGGTTTTAGAAAAGGCAGAGGAACCAGAGATCAAATAGCCAACATTCGCTGGATCATTGAAAAAGCAAGAGAGTTCCAGAAAAACATCTATTTCTGCTTTATTGACTAGGCCAAAGCCTTTGACTGTGTGGATCACAATAAACTGTGGAAAATTCTGAACGAGATGGGAATACCAGACCACCTGACCTGCCTGTTTAGAAACCTGTGTGCCGGTCAGGAAGCAACAGTTAGAACTGGACATGGAACAACAGACTGGTTCCAAATAGGAAAAGAAGTACGTCAAGGATGTGTATTGTCACCCTGCTTATTTAACTTATATGCAGAGTACATCTGGAGAAGGCAATGGCACCCTACTCCAGTACTCTTGCCTGGAAAATCTCATGGATGGAGGAGCCTGGTGCGCTGCAGTCCATGGGGTCGCTAAGAGTTGGACACGAGTGAGAGACATCACTTTCATTTTTCACTTTCATGTATTGGAGAAGGAAATGGCAACCCACTCCAGTGTTCTTGCCTGGCGAATCCCAGGGATGGGGGAGCCTGGTGGGCTGCCGTCTGTGGGGTCGCATAGAGTCGGACACAACTGAAGCGACTTAGCAGCAGCAGCAGCAGCAGAGTACATCATGAGAAATGCTGGGCTGGAGGAAGCATAAGCTGGAATCAAGATTGAGGGGAGAAATATCAATAACCTCAGATATGCAGATGACACCACCCTTATGGCAGAAAATGAAGAAGAACTAAAGAGCCTCTTGATGAAAGTGAAAGAGGAGAGTGAAAAAAGTTGGCATAAAGCTCAACATTCACAAACTAAGATCATGGCATCCAGTCCCATCACTTCATGGCAAATAGATGGGGAAAGAGTGGAAACAGTGGAAACAGTGGATGACTTTATTTGGGCCGGGGCAGTGGGGAGAACTCCAAAATCACCGCAGATGGTGATTGCAGCCATGAAGTTAAAAGATGCTTACTCTTTGGAAGGAAAGTTATGATCAACCTAGATAGCATATTGAAAAGCAGAGACATTATTTTGTCAACAAAGGTCCATCTAGTCAAGGCGATGGTTTTTCCAGTGGTCATGTATGGATGTGAGATTTGGAGTATAAGAAAGCAAGCACCGAAGAATTGATGCTTTTGAACTGTGGTGTTGGAGAAAACTCTTGAGAGTCCCTTGGACTGCAAGGAGATCCAACCAGTCCATGCTAAAGGAGATCAGTTTTGCGTGTTCATCGGATGGACTGATGTTGAAGCTGAAACTCCAATATTTTGGCCATCTGATGCAAAGAGCTGAAAAGACCCAGGGTCATTGGAAAAGATCCTGATGTTGGGAAAGATTGAGGGCAGGAGGAGAAGGGGACGACAGAGGATGAGATGATCAGATGGCATCACCGATTCAATAGACATGAGTTTGGGTGAACTTCGGGAGTTGGTGATGGACAGGGCGGCCCAGTGTGCTGTGGTTCACGGGGTCACAGAGTCAGACACGACTGAGCCACTGAACTGAACTGAACTGACATTATCAGAATCTAACAGTTGGTAACCAAAGTGAGTAATCTTAGAGTAGTGTGGTGTAGTGTGATTCTATATAAACTATCAACGGAACGTATGAAAATAATTTCCCACAAAATAAAGGCTTTCCTGTAGTCAGTTTAGGGAGAGCTGGAAGATGGCAGTTGTTAGAATCTGCTTCAAATACTGATGTTTTCACAATTAGTTTCTTCTGTTTCTCATATGTTAAAAAAAACAAAACCAAACTTTGATATCCTTTTCTTGCCACCCAAAAAAGGACGAAAAAAAAAAAAAAAAAAACCTTTCTCC
>NW_011494939.1:1102927-1106717 GCF_000754665.1 Bison bison bison
CCTATTAGGTATACCAAATGCTTTCTATTTTGTTTGTAACTGTCTTATTCATATGACAGAGTGAAGATAAAAGGCATCAAGTGGGAGGGTTGTACACCACCACAACCCCCTGCTGCCCGGCATCTTCTAAAGCTTTGGTGGAAGTCTAAGCCTTTTTGGTAAAGAATCTGCCTGCAACGCAGGAGACCCGGGTTTGATCGATGGGTCAGGAAGATCCTCTGGAGAAGGGAATGTCTATCCACTCCAGTATTCTTGCCTGGAGAATCCCATGGACAGAGGAGCCTAGCGGGTTACAATCCATGGGGTACAAAGAGTCATACATGACTGAGTGACTAAATGAGCATATGGGATCCATTCTCCAAGTAGCAATTGAAACGTGCTTGAAGCCATTTTCACCAAAACGTGGGGACAGTTATAGTCCCTGAGTGGAACCAGGGCTCATTTATCCCTGTATTCCCATTGCCTGGCCTAGAGTAGGTACTAAATAAAGTAGCTGATCAAAGGTCACCTTGCTTTTGTTGTCCAGAGTGAATGAATTTTGTCTCATGAATGTATTCCTGAGTCTGGTACACAGTGAAACAGTAGATTTAATCCATAAAATCAGAAACTCTACCTAAACAGCTAATAAAGGAATGAAACTCCATCTTGACAGAAGTTTGATAAAGTTCTGTGTTGGTGAGGTTTGGATGAAAAAGTGTACTTTCAAACATGTTAATGAGGAAATGTAAACTGTACAACCTCTGTAATTTGGCAACGACCATTGAAATAAATGCATATGCCCTATGACTCAACAATTCTACTTCTGAGAATTTATCCTGCATAAAACCTTTCTCACATATGTACACAGCAGAGGATAGTCATCAAAGAATTCTTCACACTAGCAGGAGACAAGAAATAATGTAAATGTCCATGCATAGAGAACTGGTGAAATAAATTATGGTCTACACATGTAACAGAATTCTGTCTGATGTTGAAAGTGATTAAGATAGAATTATACAAACTAACATAGAATGATCTTCAAGATATTATGGTTGAGTGAAAGAAGTCAGGTGCAGAACAATGTGTTCAGTTTGCTGTTGCTTATGTAAATAAACAAAATATACTGGAGGAAGGGATACAAATACATGTTTTTATTTGAAAAGAAGATATATGGAAGGTTCCAAAGGAAACTGGTAACAGTGGTTCAGTCTGGCAGGAGAAATTGAAGAATTTCAAGGACTGGAGGAAGAGACTTGCTTTTCACTCTGGATTGTTTCAGTTTCTAGCCATGTGTAAAGACTATCCACTAAATTTTTAAAAATAAAAATGTTCAAAAGTAAACATCTTAGTTTCCAAGGAGAATGCTTTTTAAAACTCACTGGCATAATGTGAGTTACCATTTATATCAGAAAAATTGGAGAGGGGAGTGTGTACCTACATAATTACTTGTAGAAGCATAGAACATCGATGAAGAGGAGGTTTGGCAGCTGGGGACTCAAGTAGGAGGCAGATGTTTCTTTTTGTAATTTTTCATTAAAAAAAATATATATATATAATAAAAATGAACACTTTTGTTGTTTTTAAAGTATACAGAAAATGCAGTGGAAATAGAAAGGAAAATGTATCTTAGGAAGTAGGAACAGCGTGCTTGGTAGTTTAAAATCCTGACTCTCTCAATCACTGTTGTTACTGTGTGCATACTCAGTCACGTCTGACTCTTTGTGACCCCATGGACTGTAGCCCGCCAGGCTCCTCTGTCCATGGGATTCTCCAGGCAGGAATACTGCAGTGAGTTGCCATTTCCCACTCCAGGGGATCATTCTGATCCAAGGATTGAACCTGCATCTCCTGCACTGGCATTTGGATTCTTTACCACGGCACCACCTGGTAAGCCCTGACTCTTTTAATAGCTGTGTCATATTGGGCAACTTGCTGAATCTCTAGGCCTATTATGTAAAACCTTCATGGGGATGTTGTGTAGATTACATGGAAAATATATATGTAAGAGCACATTTCCTATTAGGATCTATTAGCATCTATTAGGAGGTCAGTAATTTGTAGTCATTATTATCACATGGATGAAATTCTTCTGATTCCAAAATGGTTTCAATTGTTCTAGTGAAGCAATTGAAGAGCATAAAGCTTGGACTCTGTTCAGTTCCTTGGGCTGTGTAACAGTCCCATAACATGGTGTTGGCACTGACCTATATAAGTGGGAAGCCCAAGAGTTGCTGCAAAGCAACCCAAGGCAGCATAGTACGTCTTTATGTCACCAGTTGATTAAATGCTGACATCGTTTACTTGTGATTACAAAAGATGTACCAAATGAACAAAGAGATTTTTTAAATGATAATGAAACAGTAAAGACTTGTAAAATCCAGAGAGGATCCAGCACTTCATCTGTTTTCCTTTTTTGTCTTTTCAGGGTCACATTGTTAATACTATAACAAACCTATTAGTATGTTATAAAGGTACTGCTGCTGCTGCTGCTGCTAAGTCGCTTCAGTCGTGTCCGACTCTGTGTGACCCCATAGACAGCAGCCCACCAGGCTCCCCTGTCCCTGGGATTCTCTAGGGAAGAAAACTGGAGTGGGTTGCCATTTCCTTCTCCAATGCATGAAAGTGAAAAGTGAAAGTGAAGTCGCTCAGTCGTGTCCGACTCCTAGCAACCCCATGGACTGCAGCCTACGAGGCTCCTCCATCCATGGGATTTTCCAGGCAAAAGTACTGGAGTGGGGTGCCATTGCCTTCTCCGTATAGAGGTACTAACCATGATCAAATATAATTTCATTTTCTGTCTTGGTCATATTGTTTGAAATGTTTAGCAGATCTCATAACTATTCTAAAGGCAAATAGATGTACGAACCTGACTGATGATATGTCAGTTGGTAATAAAATTCCAGACTCCAGATATTTATTCATTCATCTCAGTAGTGCTTGCATGAATGTTTTATTTTGGGAATTTCCATAAAAAGAGGAGGGTACTTATGATGACTCTTTATACATACACATATCCACATAAAAATGTTTACACTGAAAGTTTGTTTTCATAATTGCTTATGTCATGTATTTTGCAGCACGAAATAATTCTAAAATGTATGTAAGTTTTTATGTTATTCTTAATAGATGATAATCCCTTGAACTTGTTTCCTAACTTGCATGGATAACAGTTACATTTCTTCTTTTCAGCTGTAAACTTGATAAAGGCTAAGGTAGAGGACAAGAGCAGTAACATTTTGTAATGACTTCTCTAATCTGAATTCTGACAGAGCTGGTGAAAAGGAGTTAGGATACAGCATTAGATTCTTTCTGGGGCAGCGTTACAATAATAGAGGACCAGCGACCCAATGAGGCAAAACCGAGGGTTGCACCAAGTACACAGGAGATTCTTGATGCTTGGAGATTACAAAGGATTCCAGAAAGGACACTTATATTTATAGATCCGGATTCAGAGTCAACCACTGAGGATCTACTGTGGGTAGATAAATTTACATACATGTTACTTCAGTATC
This sequence comes from Bison bison bison, assembly GCF_000754665.1. NCBI lineage: Eukaryota > Metazoa > Chordata > Mammalia > Artiodactyla > Bovidae > Bison > Bison bison. The sequence goes on from NW_011494939.1 coordinate 1,106,419, forward strand.
TTTTATTTTTAGATTGACATACAAAACATGTTGGCTTAGGTGGGGAAATACCAAGTGTTTTTTGGTATATTATGCTCTTGAGAACTGACACACAGACAATAACCTTGAGTTGTTGTTTAATCTGAGTAGCTATCAGTAACAATAATGTAGGCTGAGCCAAGACTCTAGAGAAAATATATTAGGCTATCAAGGAGAAATATTAATGTAAAAAAAAACCCCTCAGATGTTTTATATTTCATAAAGTAGATTCTGCTGGGTCAGTATTTTTCTTTTAATGTATATTTTACTATTTTTCTTGC
>NW_011494939.1:1106905-1114012 GCF_000754665.1 Bison bison bison
CTCTTGGGATGCTGAACAGGTTTTCTTTCTCAGCAGTCCCTTCATCCAATACATGAGGACCAATACATTCATTGTCCTATTACATCTTTTGCTGATTAAAATTTATGAAAGTCTTACGTGTGCCCTTTTATCTGCATTAACATGTGATTAGTCTTGACATACGGTGAAGGTGATGGCACCCTACTCCAGAACTCTTGCCTGGAAAATCCATGGATGGAGGAGCCTGGTAGGCTGCAGTCCATGGGGTTGCTATGAGTCGGACATGACTGAGCGACTTCACTTTCACTTTTCACTTTCATGCATTGGAGAAGGAAATGGCAACCCACTCCAGTGTTCTTGCCTGGAGAATCCCAGGGACGGGGGATCCTGGTGGGCTGCCGTCTATGGGGTCGCACAGAGTCGGACACGACTGAAGCGACTTAGCAGCAGCAACAGTCTTGACATATCAAATATATTCGTAAGTTCATTTCATTGGAAGTGTATTCATGTATTTTATAAAACAATGTGTCTCCACTGATATATTAAGAGAATAAGCTGACCTGAAATTACAAATGATCTGGTTCTTTTAAAATGAAGTATAATTGATTTACAATATTATATTAGCTTCAGATGTTCAACACAGTGATTCAAAAAATTTTCATAGATTACAGTCCATTTAAAGTTACCACAACATGTTGGCTGGTCCCTGCTTTTATCTGTTTTCCAATAACTTTCCAAATTAACAAATGAAGCAGAACCCTCACTTTAAGTAAAAACATCTAACTGTGACTTTTCAGTATTTTCTCAAGCAATCTCTTTGTGCTGTCAGATTGAAGAGTCCCCAGCACTCCAGTGTGTTATCTGTAGGAGGAGACAGAAACTGCATCTCAAGCCTCCCTGGAGGCTAGCCATGTGGTCCTTTGTAACCCTGAAGAACTCTTGTTTTCTGATGGACTCTCAACTAGTGGGACAAATATTTCAGTCTTTTTCAACCCAGATGGTATCTTAATTCCATGGGAAATGTTAGAGACAATATTGAGGTATCAGTATAATCTATTGATATTGCGCTATATGAATTACTCTTCATTTAAATGGTAAATTGATAAAAATGGATTATTGTGCACTATAAATACAGTGGAAACAGTGTCAGACTTTATCTTTTTGGGCTCCAAAATCACTGCAGATGGTGACTGCAGCCATGAAATCAAAAGAAGCTTACTCCTTGGAAGGAAAGTTATGACCAACCTAGATAGCATATTCAAAAGCAGAGACATTACTTTGCCAACAAAGGTCCATCTAGTCAAGGCTGTGGTTTTTCCTGTGGTCATGTATGGATGTGAGAGTTGGACTGTGAAGAAAGCTGAGTGCCGAAGAATTGATGCTTTTGAACTGTGGTGTTGGAGAAGACTCTTGAGAGTCCCTTGGACTGCAAGGAGATCCAACCAGTCCATCCTAAAGGAGACCAGTCCTGGGTGTTCATTGGAAGGACTGATGCTAAAGCTGAAACTCCAATACTTTGGCCACCTCATAAGAAGAGTTGACTCATTGGAAAAGACTCTGATGCTGGGAGGGATTGGGGGCAGGAGGAGAAGGGGACGACAGAGGATGAGATGGCTGGATGGCATCACCGACTCGATGGAGGTGAGTCTGAGTGAACTCCGGGAGTTGGTGATGGACAGGGAGGCCTGGCGTGCTGTGATTCATGGGGTGGAAAAGAGTCGGACACGACCGACTGAACTGAACTGATAAACACATATAGTATCTCTTCAATATTTAACTACCAAAGGAATAGTTTTTATATTTTATTCATTTTTACAACTCATTAGCTTTATTAGTCTATGCTATGCTAAGTCACTTCAGTCGTGTCCGACTCTGTGTGACCCCATAGACGGTAGCCTACCAGGCTCCCCGGTTCCTGGGATTCTCCAGGCAAGAACACTGGAGTGGGTTGCCATTTCCTTCTCCAATGGATGAAAGTGAAAAGTGAAAGTGAAGTCGCCTAGTCGTGTCCGACTCTTAGTGACCCCATGGACTGCAGCCTACCAGGCTCCTCCGTCCATGGGATTTTTCAGGCAAGAGGTACTGGAGTGGGGTGCCATTTATTAGTCTAACACAATATAAAAACATAGAGTGGAAATAGGAAGTCCCCGGTGGCTTAGATGGTAGAGTCTGCCTGCAGTGCAGGAGACCTGAGTTCGATCCAAAATGAAATTATTTGGGGGGTTTTCTATGTATCCACAGTGAGAGCTGTAGTCACAGAGACCACAGTTAACACATAGTACCTGGTGCATGTGGTATGTGTGCTTCATGCACTGTCTCAGTAAACTCTTTCTGTAAGGGATCCCATAGTAAATATACCCTCCAGCTTAGTGTGCCACACAGCCTCTGTAGTAAAACTCAATCTGCCCTTACAGAGCAAAAGCAGCCATAAATGAATAAGCTCCACTGTGTTCCGGTAAAACTTGGTTTATCATCACAGAAAGGTGAATTTCATATAATTTTCGTATGTCACAAAATGTTTTTCTTAAAAATAATTTTTTTAAATGTTAATGGAATAATTGTTCTTAACTCACTGCACTGGCCATACAAAAACAAAGCAGATTGCAGGAAAGTATAGTCATTATCTTGTAATAGCTTATAATGGAAGAGTATGTAAAAAGGAATATATATTTATATGTGTATGTAACTGAACCACTTTGCTGTACACCTGAAACTGACACATTATAAACCACTGTATTTCAATTAAAATTTTTTTAAAATTAACATTAAAACAAACAAAGACAAGGCAGGGTAATTTGGTCCTGGGACCATACTTTGCTGACTTATGGGTTATCTCATTGGGTAAACGATGTTTCTAAATGATTGGGATACCCTGGTGCTAGGAAAGATTGAAGGCAGGAGGAGAAGGGAAGGCCAGAGAATGAGATGGTTGGATGGCATCACCATCTAGTGATGGAGAAGGAAATGGCAACCCACTCCAGTGCTCTTGCCTGGAAAATCCCATGGACGGAGGAGTCTGGTAGGGTACAGTCCATGGGGTCGCAGAGAGTCGGACACAACTCAGCAACTTCATTTCACTTCACTGACTGGATGAACAAGAGTTTGAGCAAACTCTAGGAGATGCTGAGGGACAGGGAAGCCTAGTACGAGCAGTCCATGCAGTTACAAAGAGTCAAACACAACTTAGTGAGTGAACAACAACCGAGATTATACTAACTGAATAGTAAAGGGTTTTCTCACTAGCCTTGTTCCCTATCCTATAATCACTTTCTGCCACTCTGCTGGCACTGAGATTGATAGTTATTCAATTGTTCTTAAGGTTAAAAACTACCTATATGTCTAGACTCTAGACAAACTAATTTAAGGACGGCTATTAACCTCAAGGATTTACAACCCATCTGAAGAGTTTTAGTCAGTGACATGACCGTGATTTGGGAGTTTTTATAGACTCATTGGAAAAGACTCTGATGCTGGGAGGGATTGGGGGCAGGAGGAGAAGGGGACGACAGAGGATGAGATGGCTGGATGGCATCACTGACTCGATGGACGAGAGTCTGAGTGAACTCCGGGAGTTGGTGAGGGACAGGGAGGCCTGGCGTGCTGCGATTCATGGGTCGCAAAGAGTCGGACACGACTGAGCGACTGATCTGATCTGATAGATCAAGCTGCCTGCCAAAAGGCAAAGGGACAAATTGTTGTAGTAATCCTGGGGGAGGGACAACGGTGATCTGACTGGGTTGGTAGACGCAGGGGACTAAGAACAGACAGTTCCGAGATGTATTTAGGATTAGGTGCTCGCTCAGGTGAGGACTGATTACATTGCATTACACCTGCCTCACAGGATAAAAGGAATTGATGACACATTTTAAAGCGCTACTAAAGTTAACTGGGATACTGTATCATCTCCTTTTAATTATTAGTAACCACTTTTAAAATTTCAGGGTCTTATCGGTTTGTCTGGTTTACTGATGCCCTCTACCCCAAAGTGGAGCATAACATTCAAGTTTTTCAGTTAGTTGAAAATACTTTTTCTGGAAAAAAACAAAAAACCACCAACCCTCATTCACTACAAGCCCAAACCATGGGTACTCCTGGTGGAGACACTTTCTCAAATTCCAGACTTTTTTTTCAGAGGCTTATCTTGCTCTACCGGATTCCCACCTCTCCTCCGCGCCCCGCTACACCCTAAGCCAGCCCAACTCTTGCCTCCAGCCTTCCTTCTCTCCTTCCAGCTCCCTCCGCCCCTCTTTCCCTCCCACTAGAGACGCCCCGCCTCCCCGGTTCCGCAACCCAACTCCTTCCCTCCTTCCGTCGCTTTCCTCTCTCCCCGCCCCTATGGCTGCCTTCGATTGGCTAAACTGGCTGTGCCGCGACAAGGATGCGGCACAGCCTTATTTTTATTGGTTGAAGTGTAGCCGGGCCTCTTGTGATTGGCCGATAGAAGGAGACAGCAAGTGTGACTGCGCTCCGGGTGTGTGTGGCCGCCGCTTTGTTGCCTGAGGGGGGTGGTGGTGGAAGTTAAGGGAGTCGGGGGCTAGCGCTTCTGCAGACCCGCAGTCGCAGCCGTTGCAGTCACTTCGCCAGGTGGCCTTTACGAGTAGAAGTCTCGTCGACAGCAACCATGAGCGGCGGGGTATACGGGGGAGGTGAGTGCGGTCGATCGGGAGAGCGCGCCTTTTTAGCTTGTGGGGTTTGTAACCGCCGCCCCCAGCCCTCCCCTTGCCGGCGCCCCTTCCGGTCTCCCCCTGGGGACCCCGGCCTCCCCGCCCTATCCCCGCCCCGCGCTCTGCCCGCCTCCGGAGCCCACCCGGCTCGGCGATCGCTACCGGCGCCTGGAGTCGCCGCCCCCTACGGCCCCTTCCAGCCTCGGGCCGCGGAGGAGCCGGCTTTTGGGGCTGCGCGCGGTCCCGGGCTGGCCGGGCAGTGGGCCCGGTGAGCCGCGGCTGGAGTGACTGGCCTCAGGGTCACCTCTCTCCCAGCCGGCTCTGTCGCGGTGTGCGCGTCCGTTTAAAGTTGGGAGGTCCCAGCAGTTCGTCGGCGTGGCTGGAGGGTTTCCGCGGCGTCTCGGAGGTGGCACAGCGAGCCGCGAGGAGTGGAACTGATTGGAGGAATCGTGGCCACTCAGGACACAGCCTCCTTCTCCGTCCGCGCTCACGCAGCCTCACGCCTTTCAATAACTTCTCCCTATTTGTTGACTGTGGATGATCCGGTGTTATTTGTGGGCCACTCTGCTCCGGCATAATTTAGGAACATATGCAATTTAAGGTTGCTTAAAGATGGGTGGGATCCGGTGTAGTGAAAGATTATCACGGGCCTGGGTTGTAATATCAGCCTCACCACTTAGTAAGCTCATTGGCCTTCGGTAAGTTACTTAACTTTTGCCAACTTCAGGTTCGTCGTTTGTAGAATAATTCCTACCCATTGGGGTGGTTGTGAAGATTAAACGGGGGTAATGCTACACTTACTACTAAAAGTATGATCCAAGGAGCAGCAGCCGCAGCAGCACCTGCAAGCTCTTTAGAAATGTAAAATCTCAAGCCCCATTCTGCTGCTGCTGCTGCTGCTAAGTCGCTTCAGTCGCGTCCGACTCTGTGCGACCCCATAGATGACAGCCCACCAGGCTCCCTCGTCCCTGGGATTCTCCAGGCAAGAACACTGGAGTGCAAGCCCCACTCTAAATCTACCGAATTTGGAGCCTCCGTTTTTTCGAGATGCCTAGATGAAGCATTGGTGTATATGATTCATGTTTTGTGTTTGATGAATTAGAGAAGAAAGAAACCTAAAGTCGTGCTTTTGTTATTGTGTTTAGTAAGGATACTGTTTTCTGAACGGATGGAATATTATAGGTAGGAGATGAAAATAAACTTTCCAAAGTTTTTAGTAGTTTTGAAGTGAAGCTTGAGTTTCTGCTCAGGTGACACGCTGGCCCTCACCCTCTCCTTCTCCATATATGTTTTTGGTTTTGATTTCTGAAGTGTAAGAACCAGCTTTCCGTTTTTACTTTGGAGAAAGCCTAGTGGATCTTCATGATTTACTTTTTCCCCATCTGAAGATGTAATTCTGACAAAAAAGCTGAGTATAGGTGCTCATGGAGGCTGCAGACTCTGTTTTTTGTTTTGTTTTTGGCCTCACCATGCAGCCTGTGAGATCTTAGTCCCCAGATCAGGGACAGAACCAAGCCCCCTGCATGGGAACCACAGAGTCCTCATTACTGGACCACTAGGGAAGTCCCTGCTGATTGTTTTGACTCTCAGGTTCACTCATCCAAGGACCTAAAGGTTGTCCACTGAGTATTCCCTTACAAGGCATTGTTTAATGTGACTAAGGTAGAAATGGATACTAATAATTCCAACAGTTAACATTTATTGAGTGCATCCTGTGTACCAGGAACTGTTCTTCATGACAGAGGCTTGTAATGAATTGTATTTAATACATGCATTGTCAGTTAATCCACAACAGACATGGGAGGTGGTTCTACTTTTCCCCATATTATTAAAGAAGAAAATAAGGCATAGAAAAGATTAACCAGCTTAGAGTTACATAGATTAGATCAGATCAGTCACTCAGTCGTGTCCAACTCTTCCCGACCCCATGAATTGCAGCACGCCAGGCCTCCCTGTCCATCACCAACTCCCGGAGACCACTGAGATTCACGTCCATCGAGTCAGTGATGCCATCCAGCCATCTCATCCTCTGTCGTCCCCTTCTCCTCCTGCTCCCAATCCCTCCCAGCATCAGAGTCTTTTCCAATGAGTCAACTCTTCGCATGAGGTGGCCAAAGTACTGGAGTTTCAGCTTTAGCATCATTCCTTCCAAAGAAATCCCAGGACTGATCTCCTTCAGAATGGTCTGGTTGGATCTCCTTGCAGTCCAAGGGACTCTCAAGAGTCTTCTCCAACACCACAGTTCAAAAGCATCAATTCTTTGGTGCTCAGCCTTCTTCATAGTCCAACTCTCACATCCATACATGACCACAGGAAAAACCATAGCCTTGACTAGACGAACCTTTGTTGGCAAAGTAATGTCTCTGCTTTTGAATATGCTATCTAGGTTGGTCATAACTTTCCTTCCAAGGAGTAAGCGTCTTTTAATTTCATGGCTGTAGTCACCATCTGTAGTGATTTTGAA
>NW_011494939.1:1114184-1126561 GCF_000754665.1 Bison bison bison
TCCCATGAAGTGGTGGGACCGGATGCCATGATCTTCATTTTCTGAATGTTGAGCTTTAAGCCAACTTTTTCACTCTCCACTTTCACTTTCATCAAGAGGCTTTTTAGTTCTCTTCACTTTCTGCCATAAGGGTGGTGTCATCTGCATATCTGAGGTTATTGATATTATCTCCCGGCAATCTTGATTTCAGCTTGTGTTTCTTCCAGTCCAGTGTTTCTCATGATGTACTCTGCATATAAGTTAAATAAACAGGGTGACAATATACAGCCTTGACGAACTCCTTTTCCTATTTGGAACCAGTCTGTTGTTCCATGTCCAGTTCTAACTGTTGCTTCCTGACCTGCATACACATTTCTCAAGAGGCAGATCAGGTGGTCTGGTATTCCCATCTCTTTCAGAATTTTCCACAGTTTATTGTGATCCACACAGTCAAAGGCTTTGTCATAGTCAATAAAGCAGAAATAGATGTTTTTCTGGAACTCTCTTGCTTTTTCCATGATCCAGTGGATGTTGGCAATTTGATCTCTGGTTCCTCTGCCTTTTCTAAAACCAGCTTGAGCATCTGGAAGTTCACGGTTCACATATTGCTGAAGCCTGGCTTGGAGAATTTTGAGCATTACTTTACCAATGTGTGAGATGAGTGCAATTGTGTGGTAGTTTGAGCATTCTTTGGCATTGCCTTTCTCTGGGATTGGAATGAAAACTGACCTTTTCCAGTCCTGTGGCCACTGCTGAGTTTTCCAAATTTGCTGGCATATTGAGTGCAGCACTTTCACAGCATCATCTTTAACTTTCTAGCAAATGGGCAGCAGGAACTTCTGGGATAAAGAAATGGCATTTCAGTAAAACCTTTTCTCATTAAAAAAATTTTAAGTCATTTTTCAAGTATATAACCATAGCATATTCATGTATGATTTAGATATTCAGAATAAACGTCCCTTTGTTCATGTAGAGGAGTATATCTTAAAGCCTGTTTCACATATAAAGTATTTAAAACTGACAAAAATAAGTGTATGATTTTGTGTTTGAGCTACTACTGTATGACCAGTATTTATAGTGGGTCACATTTTCCAAAAGGTTTACTGTGAAAGGCAACGAAACCTCCCACCCACATTTTGTGTGTAATTAACTTAGCAAACTGTATTTTTAACTTAAACTTGCTTATAAAATGAATGTTTGTAGTTTAATTTTTAAAATTGGTAGCTCTCTTATTCCAGTGTTTATTTCTGATCAGATCTAACACTCAGCTTTAGATATAATGCAGAGTTCATCCAGATTTTCATACTTGCCATAATTGGTTTCTGGGCCTACTCATTGCTCCTGCGTCTGTCTTATATGGTACTCCTCTGCTTCAGTCTCCTTTCCTTGACAGAAATAAACAGGTATACTACAGGTCCATCTTTGATACTTCATTGCTTTATCACTCCACCGCCCCCCTCCCCATCTCTAATCTTAAAAATTTCTCAAAATCATCTTCCCTGTGAATTGGGGCACCCTTGTCCAAACAAAAAAGTAAAACAACCTCACCTCCTCGCAGTCATTAGCTTCCAGTATCGTGTTGGAATGTTTTTAAGACCAGGTTAGCAAATGGCCCTCATTGCTCCATGTTTTCTCAGAAATATCACTTCACCCCTAAACTTGGAAGCCATTTACTCAGGAGTAAAATGTGTGTGTGCTCAGTCGTGTCCATTTCTTTGTGACTCCATGGACTGTAGCCCACCAGGTTTCTCTGTCCATGGGATTTTTCCAGGCAAGAGTACTGGAATGGATTGCCATTTCCTTCTCTAGGGGATCTTCCTGACCCAAGGATCAAACCCAAGTCTTCTGCATTGGCAGGCAGATTCTTTACCACTGAACCGTGAAGGAAGCCTTAGTTTTTAACAGAACAACAGACCTATACAGGATTACAGAATAGACATAACTGATAGACTTAATAGAACTACAGGAAATAGACTTACTGGAAAATGAACATATGGAAAATTTCCAAGAATCAAGAGAGTCTTCCTCAAATTAAAATTCTACTATGTCCAGTTTACCACACTAATTCAGTTAAGTTCAGTTGCTCAGTCATGTCCGACTCTTTGCCATCCCATGGAATGCAGCACACCAGGCTTCCCTATCCATCACCAACTTCCGGAGCTTGCTCAAACTCATGTCCATCGAGTCAGTGATGCCATCCGATCATCTCATCCTCTGTCGTCCCCTTCTCCTCCTTCCTTCGATCTTTCGCAGCATCAGGGTCTTTTCCAATGAGTCAGTTCTTCGCATCAGGTGGTCAAAGTATTGGAGTTTCAGCTTCAGCATCAGTCCTTCCAGTGAACATTCAGGACAGATTTTCTTTAGGATGGACTGGTTGGATCTCCTTTCAGTCCAATGGACTCACAAAAGTCTTCTCCAACACCACAGTTCAAAAGCATCAGTTCTTTGGCGCTCAGCCTTCTTTATAGTTCAGCTCTCACATCCATGGAAGTGATGTGAAAAACCATACTTTGTTGGCAAAATAATGTCTCTGCTTTTTAATATGCTGTCTAGGTTGGTCATAACTTTTCTTCCAAGGAATAAGCATCTTTTAATTTCATGGCTACAGACACTATCTGCAGTGATTTTGGAGCCAAAAAAAAATGAAGTGTGTCACTGTTTCCACTGTTTCTCCATCTATTTGCCATGAAGTGATGGGACCAGATGCCATGATCTTAGTTTTCCGAATGTTGAGTTTTAAGCCAACTTTTTCACTCTCCTCTTTCACTTTCAAGAGTCTCTTTAGTTTTTCACTTTCTGCCATAAGGGTGGTGTCATCTGCATATCTGAGGTTATTGATATTTCTGCCTGGAATCTTGATTCTAGCTTGTGCTTCATCCAGCCCAGCATTTCTCATGATGTACTCTGCATATAAGTTAAATAAGCAGGGTGATAATATACAGCCTTGATGTACTCCTTTCCCTAAAGACAGGTATAACTGACTTGTTAGATTTTTCTTTTCACAAAAATTTTTTGAGTGCTTGTTGTATGCAGAGTATAGCTTCTGTCTTCAAGAAGCTCGAAGTCTTATAGGTAAGTCAGTCAAATAAACAGACACTGTATTTCATGTAGTTTTAGTTGTACAACCACCCCACCCCGCATACATTTAAAGAGCTGAAGTTGGAATAATATTGGTGGCATGGCAGAGTTTAATTGGCAGCATGTTTTTTTTCTTAGTGGTACTTTAAAAGTCTTTTATTGATGATAAAGGATATTGACTAATTCAGTGGAGTATGTTCAGTAATGACAGTATATAGCAGGTACAAAGATAACACAGAGTAGAAAGTTCTTAATGTGGAGGAGTCAAGGGACCTTACAAGGGAGGTTATGAGGATGATGAAAGAGGAATAGAGAGGGACAGCATATGAGGAGTAAATGGTGTGTTTAGGAGACAACATAATCTTCAGTAATGCAGGTATATAAAGTGGGAGGAGAGACTGCTGCCAGATTATGCTAGGTCTTGTATATCACTTGGGTGGAATGATTTGAATTTTATCTTGCAGATGATGATAAAGCACTGCATGATTCTCCCCTTTCTTTTCATTGAAGGGTTTATGTACCAAAATGTTCAGAGTTACAGTTTTGAAAGGAAAGGTGGATCCAGAAGGTAAAGATGGAAGCACAGTACCATAGGGAATTATGGTAATTCCCAGTTGCAATAAGAACTTGACTCAGGCAGTGGCAATGGCATTAAAGAAGAAGGGATTTGAAAAATGTTTAGCAGAAATCATTGGCAGAATTGGATGCTGCTGCTGCTGTGTTGCTTTAGTTGTGTCCGACTCTGTGCGACCCCATAGACGGCAGCCCACCAGGCTCCCCTGTCCCTGGATTCTCAAGGCAAGAACACTGGAGTGGGTTGCCATTTCCTTCTCCAATGCATGAAAGTGAAAAGTGAAAGGGAAGTTGCTCAGTCGTGTCTGACTCTTAGCAACCCCATGGACTACAGCCTACCAGGCTCCTCCATCCATGGGATTTTCCAGGCAAGAGTACTGGAGTGGGGTGCCATTGCCTTCTCTGGAATTGGATGAGGGATATGAAATAAGAAGGTGTTCAGGAAAGTTGTTGCCTCTGATGACTGGGACCACTAATTGTGATAAGCACTGCTGAGATTAGATTAGGCAGGGTGGGGGAAAGGAGACAATACTTCAGGCATGTTGAATTTGAGGGACCCAAGGGACATCAGATGGAAGTAATGTACAGTAAGAAGTTTGAGATATGGATTAGATGAAGGTGTGAGGGCTTGAGGGGTAAATTTGAGATTGGAAGCATCACTAGGTAGAAGTTGAGGCTGTAGGAGTGGAGCAGATTACAAAGGCCGAGTTAGAGGAGGGGCTCCTGATAGGGGGTCCTTGCCCTCCCTAAGGAGTCGATGGTTATAACTATCTATATTCATCTTTTTTTTTTTTAATAGTCTATCTGAGAACATTCTAAGAAGACATAAGTGTCCTGAGCTGTGTGTATTAGTTTGCTGCCATAACAAAGAATGAGTGACTTAAACAACAAAAATTAATTTTTTCACAGTTTTTTTGGGTACAAGTCTGAGATCAGGTGTTGCCAGGGTTATTTTCCTTGTCGACCTTTCTCCTTGGCTTACAGTGGCCATTCCTGGCGTCTTCGCATGGTCCTCCCTCTGTACATATACGTGTCCAGGTTTCTTCTTCTTGTGAAGATATTAGTCATACTGGATTAGAGTCTACCCTAATGATCTCATTTTAACTTAGTCATCTCTTTAAATACCTTATCTCCAAACATTCAGTTACTTGGGGTTAAGACTCCAAAATCACTGCAGATGTTGACTGCACCCACAACATTAAAAGATGCTTGCTTCTTCGAAGAAAAGCTGTGACAAACCTAGATAGCATATTAAAAAACAGAGACATCACTTGGCTGACAAAGGTCCGTATAGTCAAAACTATGGTTTTTCCAGTAGTCATGTACGGATGTGAGAGTTGGATCTTTGATGAATAAGACTGAGCACCAAAGAATTGATGCTTTCATATTGTGGAGTTGAAGACTCTTGAGAGTCCCTTGGACAGCAAGGAGATCAAATCAGTCCATCCTAGAGGAAATCCATCCTGAATGTTCATTGGAAGGACTGATGCTGAAGCTGAAACTCCAATACTTTGACCACCTGATGTGAAGAGCTGACTCATTGGAAAAGACCTTGATGCTGGGAAAGCTTGAAGGCAGGAGGAGAAGGGGGTGACAGAGGATGAGATGATTGGATGGCATCACCGACTCGAAGGACATGAGTTTGAGCAAACCTGGGAGATAGTGAAGGACAGGGAAGCCTGGCATGCTGCAGCCCATATGACTGAACAACAGCAGGACTTAAGCATATGAATTTTAGGATGAAACAGTTCAGCCTCTCTCATTGTCCAAGGGTCCATGACACAGAAAAGGTTAAAAGCCCTGGTGCAAGGTAAAAGGTTAATCCTTGAGAGCAGGAGTAGAAAGTTTTGGTTAACCAAGCGATTAATTCATTTAATTAGGATATTTCTTTACCCAAGAGTATTCTGGTTAATTAAAGTCTTAGAGTTTACCAATTCATGTTCATTGGAATACTGCTTTACCTACTTTATACTTAAGTTTACATGCTGTGGTGAAAATAATTCCAGTGTACTGCTTTTAAGGGCCTTTTCTTTAAGACAAAATAATTTGAATCAGAGATTATGTAGAGAAAAGTTGATTACTTTGGGAAATGTAACAAATGCAGAAGATTGCTTTCAAATTAGAAATAAACATAAGTGCCTCTTCATTTTATTTCAACAAAAATGAGGTTACTGTGCTGTAAAGAAACCATCTCTCAACTGTGATCATTGCAGTGTAATAATCTTTATTTTAAAACTTATTATTTTAGTTTTTGAATACTTAATATTAAAAATAAAATTTATGTAAGTTTGTATGTGATACTTCTGTATTCACTGCTGAGATTAAATAAATGTAATATTTTGTCATATTTGTCTCAGATATTTTATGAAATAAGATGTTGTTGGTATAGATTCCTCCTCTCTGCTTCCTTAGAGGTAACCAGTAAGCTGAAGTTGGGATGTAATATTCCCCAACCCTATACATATTTTTATACTTTCATTAAATGTGTATGAATCCATAATGAATTAAATAGTATTAAAATATGTGTGCATAGTAACTAGGTTTTTAAAGTAATTCTTTTGAGATTTATCCATGTTGATACATGCAGATCTGGACTATTCACTTTTAACTGCTGTCTAGCAATAGTAAATATTTCACTGTATGAATAAGCTGTAGTTTACTTCCCTGCTGAGAGACTGTTTAATCTACCTTTTCCTGCGGCAAGCAGTGTGATGATAATTATTATCCCAGTACACTTATGTGCTTATTAGGTACCAGGCATTGTCCTAAGTGCTTCCATACTCGAGCATCCACTGAGATAGGAACTGTTAGCACACATTTTACGTATGAGGAAACTGAGGCAGAGAGGTTAGTAAGTCACCTGAGATCACATATATAGCTAGTGAGGGTTCCTGTACATGTCTGCTCGTGATATACATGAGAGAGTTTCTCTAGAGAAGATAATAAGTGTAATTGCTATGTATGCACATTTTCAACTTTAGTAGATATGACTTAATTCCCCAGAGTGTTTGTATCAGTTTATAACTTTTGCTGGCGAATATGTAAGAGCTTCTTTTTTTCTACTTCTTTGACAATACTTGGTCTTACCAGACTTGACCTTGTCAATTTAATCGAGCTAAGCAATATTTATTTTTAATAATTCATTGAAAAATTGCTTCTTTCAAAAATCAATACCTAGAAAACCCAAGTGCTTTCTTTTAGGAAGTGTGCTGTTTTGAGTGAAGTATTTTTAAAGTATGGCGCTTCTCTGGTGGCTTAGTGGTATAGAACCCACCTGCAGTGCAGGAGATTGGATCCCTGGGTGGGGAAGATTCCCTGGAGAAGGAAATGGCAACCTACTCCTGTATTCTGGCCTGGAGAATCCCATAGACAGAGGAGCCTGACCGGTTCCAATCCATAGGGTTGCAGAGAATCAAACATGACTGAAGTGATTGAGCACGCATGTATGCACACACATTTTTAAAGTATACTTAGAGGCTTTTCTCTGAATTTGAATATGAAAAAAAAGACAGCTTTCTCTCTCAGCATTAAACTTTTATCTCCTACAAATCTGTGAAATGTGTAAACTTTGGTACCTTCATTTTAATGATTTTTACCTGGCCCACGTTATACCTTATAACATTATACCTTACCTCTGGTTCCTTATTTTTCTTGGGGTTTTGCTAAGTTTCTTCCCAAATTCCATGAAATATAATGTTGTTTAATGTATGAAAAAAATGGTGTACCTCTGTGTACTGGATACCTCTCCTTGGCCCTTCCAGATCCACTTTACTCCTATGTCTGCCCGCTCTGTCCCTTAAAGGTTGACCCTGGTAGACTATCTGTGGACTATTAACCTTTGGTTTGGCCCGTGGTACAGAGAGGCCTGGTGGGCTACAGTCCATGGTGTTGCACAGAGGCGGACATGACTGAGCAGCTAAGCACACACACAGTCATGGGGCTTCCTGCTTTGTGCCTCTTGTCCTGGTTTGATTATTTACAGCGGCTTTTATCACGTTTAGAAGTAGCTCTGTTTGGATGAGAAATGATATGATCACCCTAGCCAGTGGGGAGAGGTTGGCAGATGTGTTAGGCTGACTCCATCCTCAACTGAAGATCGCAGCTCCTGTCAGGTACCCTCCCAACACAGGTCTCTCTCCCGGTACTAGTAACAGTTCTTCCCTTGTGTTTCTTCAGTTCTAAGTGTGGCAACAGATTTCTGTTATCACTCGTCCTAGAATATCATACTGTCCTTTCTGGTTTTCCTGTATTGTTCTTGTATCTTTGTAAGTAGACCCTATAATAAGTAAACTCTCCTTTAGTTCAGTTCAGTTCAGTCGCTCAGTCGTGTCCAACTCTTTGTGACCCCATGAATTGCAGCACGCCAGGCCTCCCTGTCTATCACCAACTCCCGGAGTTCACTCAGACTCACCTCCATCGAGTCGGTGATGCCATCCAGCCATCTCATCCTCTGTCATCTCCTTTTCCTCCTGCCCCCAATTCCTCCCAGCATCAGAGTCTTTTCCAATGAGTCAACTCTTCGCATGAGGTGGCCAAAGTACTGGAGTTTCAGCTTTAGCATCATTCCTTCCAAAAAACACCCAGGGGTGATCTCCTTTAGAATAGACTGGTTGGATCTCCTTGCAGTCCAAGGGACTCTCAAAAGTCTTCTCCAACACCACAGTTCAAAAGAGTCAATTCTTCGGCACTCAGCTTTCTTCACAGTCCAACTCTCACATCCATACATGACCACTGGAAAAACCATAGCCTTGACTAGACGGGCCTTAGTTGGCAAAGTAATGTCTCTGCTTTTGAATATGCTATCTAGGTTGGTCATAACTTTCCTTCCAGGGAATAAGCGTCTTTTAATATCATGGCTGCAATTACCATCTGCAGTGATTTTGGAGCCCAGAAAATAAAGTCTGACACTGTTTCCACTGTTTCCCCATCTATTTCCCATGGAGTGATGGGACTGGATGCCATGATCTTCATTTTCTGAATGTTGAGCTTTAAGCCAACTTTTTCACTCTCCACTTTCACTTTCATCAAGAGGCTTTTTAGTTCCTCTTCACTTTCTGCCATAAGGGTGGTGTCATCTGCATATCTGAGGTTATTGATATTTCTCCTGGCAATCTTGATTTCAGCCTATGCTTCTTCCAGCCCAGCGTTTCTCATAATGTACTCTGCATAGAAGTTAAATAAGCAGGGTGACAATATACAGTCTGGACGTACTCCTTTTCCTATTTGGAACCAGTCTGTTGTTCCATGTCCAGTTCTAACTCTTGTTTCCTGACCTGCATATAGTTTTCTCAAGAGGCAGGTCAGGTGGTCTGGTATTCCCATCTCTTTCACAATTGTCCACAGTTTATTGTGATCCACACAGTCAAAGGCTTTGTCATAGTCAATAAAGCAGAAATAGATGTTTTTTTGGAACTCTCTTGCTTTTTCCATGATCCAGTGGATGTTGGCAATTTGATCTCTGGTTCCTCTGCCTTTTCTAAAACCAGCTTGAACATCTGGAAGTTCACAGTTCACGTATTCCTGAAGCCTGGCTTGGAGAAAAACTCTCCTTAAATTACCTAATTTTAGCATATCGGCTCTTTGCTGATTGAACCTCTACTAATACACTATATTTGACTTGCTATATTTTAATTAAATAAGTCTTTAAGGCTATTTAAAACTAGGTTCAAAGTAGTAGTAACATGAATATAAGCACATTAAGTACTCCTTAATTTTCATATGGTACTTGTAAGTTGTTAATGTTAGATATCTTTTCATCTTTCCAGATGAAGTTGGAGCCCTTGTTTTTGACATTGGATCCTATACTGTGAGAGCTGGTTATGCTGGTGAAGACTGTCCCAAGGTCAGTGTAATGTTAGAGTTAATCAGATATACAGGAGCCATTCATGCAGAGTTAAATTCACGCAGAAAGTCTGACTCAAATATGGTAAAAGACATTAGTTGGTGGGAATGACTCCTCGATAAGAGTATGTAAAACTTGCAAATCATGTTTTTGACTCTTCCAGGTGGATTTCCCTACGGCTATTGGTATGGTGGTAGAAAGAGATGATGGAAGCACACTGATGGAAATCGATGGTGATAAAGGCAAACAAGGCGGTCCCACCTATTACATAGATACTAATGCCCTGCGGGTTCCGAGGGAGAACACAGAGGCCATTTCACCACTGAAAAATGGGATGGGTACGATAGTTTTTCCTATGGATTTGATTGTAAATGTAGAGTATGTATAGTATATTTCAGATATAAAGCAGTGGCTGCTTATAAGTTGAATATCAGCTATCTTCTTGTTTTTATTCCATGAACTGATGTTCCAGGCACTGAGAATACAAAGATGCGTAAAACATGTTTCTTTTTCTAAGAAACTTATAGGTATAGAAGGTAGATTTGTGTATATAACTGTGTTTGATAAGCAGTGGAGTTACAGAGGAGAGATATTTAACTCTATGGGGGTCGGAGATAGTTTTCACAAAGCAGGTAACTGTGCTGAATCTTGATCACGGAATAAGAATTAGCCTGCCTGACAAGTCTGGGTAAAGCAGAGCAACCAGCATGTATGAAGAGATGGTATTGTGGGAGAAACTTACATGTTTGGAAATGTCATCAGTTAAGTATGGCTATAACAGTAGGTGCATTAGGGCCGGTTGCAGGAAAGGCAGGCAGAGAGCAATCATAAAAGGGCTTGGAATGCCAGGAGTATATCAAGCAGGTAACTGAAATATTACCCTAAAGGAATTTTTAAACAGAGATGTGAAACGCTCATATATGCCAAATGGAAAGATTATTCTAACAGTAATACATAGGCGTGATTGGAGAGAGATACAGGAAGATCAGTTAGGGAGGTGAGTCCAAATGAGAAATGAAGAGGTTTTAAATTTTAACACTGATGGCAGAGATCCTGAGGTGGCTGTCTGAGATATCCAGGACAAATGGTTCTAAGAATTTAAACTTTCAAAAGTTTAAAAAAAAGTTTCCTAGATTTTTGGAGTTACTGAATAAGGGATACCATGCACTAGGGAAGGGGCAAGCTTTGTGGTCTTAAAAAGCAAATGTCCACTGTCACTCTTCAGTTCAGTTCAGTCGCTCAGTCGTGTCCGACTCTTTGCGACCCCATGCATCGCAGCACGCCAGGCCTCCCTGTCCATTACCAACTCCTGGAGTTCACTCAGACTCAACGTCCATTGAGTCGGTGATGCCATCCAGCCATCTCATCCTCTGTCATCCCCTTTTCCTCCTGCCCCCAATCCCTCCCAGCATCAGAGTCTTTTCCAATGAGTCAACTGTTCGCATGAGGTGGCCAAAGTACTGGAGTTTCAGCTTTAGCATCATTCCTTCCAAAGAACACCCAGGGCTGATCTCCTTCAGAATGGTCTGGCTGGATCTCCTTGCAGTCCAAGGGACTCTCAAGAGTCTTCTCCAACACCACAGTTCAAAAGCGTCAATTCTTCGGCACTCAGCCTTCTTCACAGTCCAACTCTCACATCCATACATGACTACTGGAAATAGGTCCAGTTATTTACTAAAAAGGATTCACAAGATTCAGCGTGTAATGGTACCCATAGCTAAGATTTATTATGCCAAAAGGATACATAGCAGAATTGGCAAAAGGAAGAAAAGGGCATGCAGTGCCCAAAGGAAAGCAGCGCAAGCTTCCAAGCGCTTACAGTGTAGTCATAAAGGATGTGCTTAAACCTTCCAGCAGCGAGGAACATGTGTATGTGGTCTATTATACGTGCTCAGTTATATCCAACTCTTTGTGACCCCATGGACTGTAGCCTCCCAGGCTCCTTTGTCCATTGGATTTCCCAGGCAAGAATACTGGAGTGGGTTACCATTTCTTTCTCCAGAGGCTCTTCCCGACCCAGGCATCAAACCTGTGTCTCCTGAGTCTCCTGCATTGGCAGATGGTTTCTTTATGACTGAGCCACCTGGGAAATCCATGGTCTACTAAGGGAGCACATTAAAGACTCAGCACTCTGCTTCACACTTACAGGATAGCTGTATTATAAAGACAGACAATAGCAAGTGTGATGAGGATATAGAGAAACTGAAACCTCCATATCTATTTCTGGGAGAGAACATAAAATAGTACAGCAGCTTTGAAAAATAGTTTGACAGTTTCTTAATAGATTAAATATAAATTCACCTTATAATCCAAACAGTTCACTCCTAGGTATCAGTACAAGAGAACTGAAACCTATGTCCACACAAATACTTAAATGCAAACGTTCGTAGCAGCATTATCCATATTAACTGAAAGGTGGATATAGTCCAAAGGCGCATTGTTGGATGAATGGGTGTACACAGTGTGCTGTATCCATAAAATGAAGTCTTAATACTATTTGACACAAAATAACTGATACAAGTCAAAATATCAGTTGGGTTTTGATAAACCCCAAAAGCCTTATGCCAAATGGAGGAAATCAGATGCAAAATTCCACATAATGTGGAATCACTTACTCTAATATGGAATGACCAGGAAAAGCTAATTTATACAGACAGAAAGTAAAGTAGTAGTTGCTTGGGGCTGTGGATATTATGAGAAGTGACTGTTAAAGAGCATACAGTTTCTTTTTGAGGTGATGGAACTATTCTAAAATTATGTTGTAAACGAGTCACACAACTGTGTAGCTTTACAGAAGAAAATCTCTTCATTGGACACATAAAATTCATTATATCTCTGTAGAACTGCTAAAGAACTAGAAGGATATTTTTTGTTACAAATATTTTTTCTTATATTATCCTGATAC
>NW_011494939.1:1126661-1162317 GCF_000754665.1 Bison bison bison
CCTGATACTTGGAATAAATAACTATCTTTTGGATTCAGAAAAAAAAGGACTCAGTACCCATGGTTTTTATTGGTGACTGGTCATGTAGGTACCTTGTGCCCAACATGTTCCAAAACCCCAGACTCCCAGTATAAACCACACTGTTTGTATAAATGGTTTAGGCACAGTGATCTACTCTTATTTGGGGAAAGTTTTATATCAGTGTAGGAAACTGTTTACCAGAGAAGTTCCCAGATGCCAGCCAAGGGTCAGCCTTGCAAGCAGGCCTTTCTCAGGTTTGCTAAGTTAACTCTTTCTGCATAGCAAGTGAGTTTATTAGTTCAAAGTGTTTGAGTATAGATGCTGGTTTAATAAGCAAGTGAGAATGATTTTAAGACATGGAATTGATTTTTTTTTCCACCCAGAGTTTGGGATGTGAAAACAGGATTGAGGGTGAGATTCCTTATGGAAACTTACTCTGTATTTAACCAGTAGAGGTGCCTATGAAGGGGAGTGAGATGAACAATTAGAGAAGTAGGAGAAAATTCAGGAGAACACCAAGAAAAGAAAAAATTCGAGAAGTAAAGAAGTCCTGTGAGTCTCATTGTTCTTAACTGTGGTATTGAGATTTATGCTAAGAAGGGGAAAGAGAAGGTAAAGCTATAGAGGAAGTGCCTTGACCAAAATGTCCCATTCTGGACTTACCCCGGTCTGCCTGCCAGGGCAGGGGACGCGGGTTCAATCCCTGGTCCAGGGAGATTGCACATGCTGCAGGGCAGCTAAGCTCACGTGATGCAGCTACCGAAGCCCGTGCACCCTAGAGCCTGTGCTCTGCAACAGGAGAAGCCACCACCACAGTGAGAGGCCTGAGCGCTGCAACTAGAGAACAGCCCCTGCTCACCAGAAGTAGAGGAAGCCCATGGGTAGCAACGAAGACCTAACACAGCCCCCAAAGCAAAACAGTGAATTAAAAAAACTCACCCTGATAGGCCTATAAAAATATTAATATGATGTACAAATGATGCCATTTCTTTGTTGGTCTGTGGCAGAAAAAGTCTGTAAACTCTTAAATCAATGGTATCAGTAATTTAGAGAGGTTAGATGAGATTACAGATGCAAAGGATCCACTGGATTTACCTGTTAGAAGATCATTAGTGACTTATTCGAGCAGTTTCAGTGTAATGTTTTAATGGAAAGCAAATTGAAAACATATTCTTCTTTAAATTTTTTATGATGTTTTTAGAGTCTTTTTTCATACAGATTATAGCTGTTAGCTCCAAATCATGCAATTCTGTTTCCTCTTAGAATTTGAATTGTGTTTTGGGCTTTATAGTTAGTACTTAACCGAATACTATTTATTTCGTATTTTAGGTCTGTTAGATACCTTAATTTTATCTGGGTCAGGTCTAGGGGTTATGGTACTGTTGGGGCCGGAGGAGCCATATCTAGAAGACAAAGCTAATGTCTATATGAAGTACTGTTTTATGAGGTAGAGCTGTAAAATAAGTCAATTCTGTATATTAAAGTATTAGTGCTAAACCATTAGAAACAGTCTCTCGGAAGATGCTGTATTCATCTTCAACTAAGTATTGTTTTCAAGGTATTTATCTTATATTCTAGTTGAAGATTGGGATAGTTTCCAGGCTATTTTGGATCATACCTACAAAATGCATGTCAAATCAGAAGCCAGTCTGCATCCTGTTCTCATGTCAGAAGCACCGGTAAGACAAACTTTTTCAAGTTTTCTAGGTTGTTTTTTTACTCATTTTACTCTTTTTCTCTAAAGAAGTATAGAAATTCATATTTTGAAAATGAGGGAAAGGGGGATTCTTTTTAAAATACTCTTTCAACTTTTATTATTTCAATAATAAAAACACTCAAAGAACAACAGTAAAGCACCCTCTGGGTTCTGGCGGTTATTTATCTATTTTTTTCCAGGAATTGAATATCTAATTTCCTTTGACTGCTTCCCATTTTGGTTCATGAATTGTCCCTTATCCCTCAAGGGCAGTGTATATCTGCTTTTATACTCAATCTTAGGAGTGACTAGATTCACTCTTAAGATTTAATACTTCATGTTTATAAGAATCCTGATGACTCTATATTTTGAAAAGTCTATAGTTTCTAGAATTCATAGCAGCAATTTTACTTTTCAAATAATAAACTTTATTAAGTTTATTACAAATACATAGAGATAAATGTTGTAAAGATATTATGAAGATTTTCCATGGTAATTTAATGTTTTACATTTTTGTTAATACAGTACTGAAATCAATTTTAAGATAAATATGCATTTTAAACAATAAGTAATTTGGATTTCTTTTTCCCTCCTCTCAAGTGGAATACCAGAGCAAAGAGAGAGAAACTGACAGAGCTAATGTTTGAACACTACAACATTCCTGCATTCTTCCTTTGCAAAACTGCCGTTTTGACAGCGTATCCTTGAAAGAGTAATACTCAGCTTCTCTTCATGAGTAACTGTGGTGTTGCGAAAGGTGATGTGCTCAGCAAGAAGACAGGAGTTAGTTCTTGCTTGTCAGAAGTTGAGGAGGTTGTCCCCATTGCTTTTTAGATACCTGTCTTTCAGTATTTCTTACTGGAACTGATGTGCACGAAAGTGTGAGAGGGAGATGGGAAAGAAACACTCAAATTCTCCTTGTTAATTTAACGAAGTTTTTAAAAAATTGTGGTTTTAGAAGGGGAATGTGAAGAGAAGGCCTAGATGAGTTCAAAGAGTGTCATTTCCTTCCTCCTCTCCAATACCTGAGAAAAGTGGAAGTTGTCTGTAAATTCATTTAAGATTTAATCACCAAATATTTTTTATGAGCATATTAAGGGACAGACAAGGAAATATTATGTCCTGACCTCAAAGAATAATGTAATATTCTTGTTGAAAACTAAATAACAGATTTAAATAATATTTCAAAATAGCACGGGCAAAAGTCATAAAGAAGTACATGATTCATTTAAAATTTTAAAATA
Source organism: Bison bison bison (assembly GCF_000754665.1). NCBI lineage: Eukaryota > Metazoa > Chordata > Mammalia > Artiodactyla > Bovidae > Bison > Bison bison. The sequence continues at coordinate 1,129,623 of NW_011494939.1, forward strand.
GCAATTATAGTTCAGTGGAGGAAGATTGAAGCCTTACAGACCTTGTAAAGAAAAGAGAATTTTGAGACTTCCCTGGCAGTCAGTGGTTAAAGACTTCGCACTTCCAGTGCAGGGGACATGAGTTCAATCCTTGACTGGGGAACTAACATCCTGCACGCCATGTGGCGTGCCCGCCCCCCTGCCCACCCAAAAAAAAAAAGTGAGGGGATTTAGTTGCAAGGTGAAGGGGAAGGAGTCCTGTATTTAGAGTTCAAGTAACAGTGCTTATAAACTGATCTTGAGGTAGGTACTTCACCTTTTACACATTTATCCTGTGTACCTCCCTGGATTGCCATAATAGTCAAGTGGAGTTTACATGTGTGAGAATCACTGCGGTAGCTGTAATCTGACATTTGTCTGTCGTGCTGTGTCTTGGAGATGACTTTAGCAGAAGTGTGGAGGTGGGAAGGGTAAGCATTCCTCACAGTGAGTTTAGAGTTGAAGATTTATATTCAGCTTTAGTGAGAGTTGTAAAAATAGGTTTAGGTCAGACTGTGGAAGCCTTGCATGTTGTATTTTAAAAATGTGAACTTTAGACTTGAGAGAACCATTGCAGGTTTTGAGTAGAGGATGGAGAGCACTAGCAGACTCTCTGTGTGCATTATCTCATTTCATTTTCATAATAACCCTGTCAAGAGTCAAGAGTCAAGATAAGCAAACTGGTCCCAGTCCACAGCTTGAAAATGGCAGTTATGAATTTGAACATAAGATCTGTTTGGCTGCTTCCTTACAAGGAGTATGTAAACGGAATTGGCATTATTTTTTAACTTTTTATTATAGAAAATTTCTTATGTAAAAGAAGGTAGAACATTATATTGAACTGCCATGTGCCCGTCACCCAGGTTCAGTCATTTTCAACACAGAGCTAAGTTGCATTAGCTATATAACCATATCCACTCCCCCTCCTTCCATGGTTTTGAAATAAATCCCAGACATTAAGCATGTCTCTCTAAAAGATTTCACCATGTCTTTTTTTTTTTTTTAAAGATACAGCCACAATTTATTTAAAAACAAACAAACAAAAAACATATTTGAATCGGTACCCAAACAACAAGGATCATACACTGTATTTGTTTGATGTGTCCCTTGGGTCACTGGTCTAGATTGTAACCACTGCCTCACCCCCTGCTTTTTTCCATCTTGTAATTATCTGGTAAAGGAAGTAGATTGTCCTGTAGAATTTATAACATTTCTGGCTTTTGTTGACTGGTGTTTTTTACTATGTTCTTCTAGCCCAGTGGTTCTCAAGCTTTTACACCTAGAGCTTTTATTTATGTGGATCATATCGGGATATATTTGCCATATTAGTAATTAAGCTTAAAAAATTATATTTGCTTATTTTAAGTAAATTAATAATAAGTCAGTTGCATGTTAATGTAAATAAAATATTTTAATGTCAAATAACTATTTTCCATAACCAAAGGTATTAATAAGAAGAGTGGCTTCATTTTGCAATTTTTCAAATCTCTTTAACGTTGGACTTAATAGCAGAAGTTGGATTCTCATATCTAGCCTTTAGATTCAGTCTGCTGTGTATCGTATATGACATAGCCTCTGGAAAACTCTCTTGTACATTCATGAGAGAATGACAGTGAAAAGGGCAAATAACATTTTAGTATTATTCTAAATATTGTTTTGACTTCTCAAACATGGTCTTGGGATTCTTTTACACTTTAAAAAATTACTGGGGGACTTCCCTGGTGGTCCAATGGTTGAGACTCTGCCTGCCAATGCAGGGGACACAGGTTTGATCTCTAGTCCAGACAGATCCTACATGGCACAGAGCAGTTAAGCCTGTGTGCCACAACTACTGAGCCCATGTGCTGCAGCTACTGAAACCCGTCTGCCCTAGAGCTCATGGTCTGCAGCAAGAGAAGCCACTGCAGTGAGAAGACTGCACAGCACCATGAAGAATAGCCCCCGCTCACCACAAGTAGAGAAAGCCTGAGCGCAGCAACAAAGACCCAGCTCGATGAAAAATAAATATATAAATAAAATTATTAAAAAAATAAGACACTGGAAAAGTGCAAGAAAAAATACTAAGGATACCACAGAGCTTTTGTTTTTATAGGTTATAGCTATCAATATTACTGTTTAAGAATTTAAAACTAAGACTTTTAACATTTTCTTATTAGTTTAAAAAAAAAAAGGATAGATACATTAATGTCAACACAAGTAACAGTTTTATGAAAAAAATAACTTTTTTCAACTTTTGTTTTAACAAAACAAAAACATTAGTGAAGAGATTAATGTTTGTTTTATCTGACTTAACTGATAGCTGGCTTCTCATCTGCCAGCCTCAGGCTCTGCCCTCCTGACATCTCAGTTTGAGAGGCAGGCTTTAGCTAGCTGTCTGCCAGCGGAGCTGCATACTTGTGGAAAATTCATTTAGTTACAAAGGTAGCAAAATCATTGGTGCCCCTCATTTTTCAGGAATGCATTATTCTCCTGTTCTCTCTGCATTTTATTGGTTCCCCTGAAGTCCTGCATTTGAATAGTTCAGTTGTCAACCAAACGTTCGGGTAGATTCTACACTCAGGTTTTGTGTTTTGCCCATTCTGTGGTTCTCTTGCTTCCAGAGTTTCTACCTTTAATGTCCAGCTTTTCTTCCAGCCCTGAACTCTCTGTGTAGACTTAGGTGGTAAGGCTGTAGTTCTTTACTGTTTTCTTGAGCTGTAGCCTGGAAGCTGGGAAGCACTTTCAGGAGAGGAGGCTGCAGACTTGCAGTTCTTACTCCTTCAAGTTGCAGTTTCATGAGGATTAGTTTTGGCTGAATTTTGACTACTTTTAAATACTTTGCAGTGTTTTGAAATGGTCACTGAAAATAATTTGTCCAGATTTTAGAACTGTCATCTATGGGAGGGCTTACATACTTTTAGTCTGGTGTTACTGTATCACTTTGTACTAATAGAGATAAAATTAGTGTTCATATATATAGTCCACCAGAGATCAATGAAGTAGCAGTAATAGCAAAGATAAATTATTAACCTACCTTTCTGGCCACTTATTCTCAGAGCTCTTTTCTCTGTTCATTCCTGCCCATGCCTTGGCTTTCTGCTCCTAGTCTTTCATCTCTCTTGACATGTTCTTTCTGATTTAACTATTTCCTTGACTTCAGATACCACTTATACACTGACCAATTCCAAATCATATCTGTATCCCAGATCTTTCTTGTGAGCTCCAGGCCCATGTCCAGCTGCCTACTAGAACTTTTTCTATTAGTTATTTGTTTAAGCACTTTAAACTCAATATATCCAAAATTGAATTCATCTTCTCTCCCGTCAAATTTATTCCTTCTCCTTTGTGTCTTATCTTACTCCCAGTTGTCTAGACCAGAAATCTTTCTCATTAATCCTTCAGATTAAGTAGTAATCAAGCCCTGTGTAATCCAGCCTCCCCTGACTCCAATCCAAACCCACAAATCCATTTATTTCTCTGTGCACTGCCATTATATTAGGTGTAGCCGTTCCTCTTGCCCATTATTCACACCGCAGCTCTAATCATCTTTGTTGATTGCCAACCTGCTGATTTAAGCCCTAATCATTTCCCACAGTCTTGCCTTTCTTGTTCTTTCAGGCTCTGCTGAACTGGCTCTGCACTTCCCAGACCTCTTCCTGTGCTCTTGCCTCCTGGCCTTCCCACATGTTTCAACTCTTCACCATGCCCCCCTCCTCAGCTTTCACTTGGGTTTCCTAGGGATGGGTTATACTCCTTTATACTCTCCCAGAGCATCCTGAACTCTTCTTTGTATAGCTTTATTGGTCTCCTCTTCACTAAACAGGATATCCTTCAGGGCACAGACAGCTTTGTTTCACCCCTTTGTTCTTCTGTGCTTAAGGAATGCTAGTAAGAGACTGCTTCCCTTCTTTATTGAGCACCAGACTCATCACTAGGCACACAATAGATGCTCAGTAAATATTGGATGACCCAATGAATGGCTGCACTCCTAAATGTCGTTTGTGATGTTCATGTCATGTAGGCCTTCTGCAGCACAGAACTGTGGAAAATGGGATAAATTCTGTCTGCTGATATTCACTGGCTGTTGAATCTACCTGGAATAGCTCTTCGTATTGAGCTGGGAGAGATGATAACTGCCACTCAGCTGCCAAACTGCTGAAATGGTTCTTTAATCGTATGTGAGAATGGTTTCAGTTTTTAGCTCAGATGGCACAGCCTCCCACTGCTCTTACCAAGTTTCTGTAGATTTTGTTAAATGCTTCTCAATTTGTTGGAAGCCCTTTTGATCTGTGCCAGAGACTTTGAATAATTGTGCTAATTTTGACCAGCTTAACAGATGTCTGTCTCTGGGATAAAGGTTTCTCTGACTTTCTCATCCCACCATTCTGAAAGTCCTGCCTGTTGTCATTTTTTTTTTTAACCAGAGTTATTATTTGATATCAACTTTCATCCCTGTGTTTACTTTAACACATTTTTAAGCCATGATGCATGTTTTAAAAAAGCCATAATAAAAACCTTCCCTTTACAAATAAACATTATTTTAGGAACCTTGATACTTTCTTTTCCTTAATGCTTTAAACTAGATTTGCTAATGGTCGTTCTACTGGGCTTATTTTGGACAGTGGAGCCACTCACACCACTGCAATTCCTGTTCACGATGGCTATGTTCTTCAGCAAGGTAAGTTTTTAACCAGGGTTCACTGAGGACAGAGATCATGAAATAAGGCAATGAGTTGGGCTATCAAAGTCGTTTCCAAGTCATGTTTTTTTTTTTAAATCTGTAGTATATAGTGTATATTTAAAACTGATGCATGGCTTCATTCATGCTTGGAGGATACTTCCGTTAGTTCTACTTGAAAGAACTTAATCATGTAAAAACACAGGAAATTCATCCCAAGGAGCTTGGATGGAATGCTTTCTTACTGAGTCCTGTGTAATCTGTTTCATAGGCATTGTGAAGTCCCCTCTTGCTGGAGACTTTATCACTATGCAGTGCAGGGAACTCTTCCAAGAAATGAATATAGAACTGATTCCTCCATATATGATTGCATCAAAAGTAAGTGATGATTGAATCTTATTTCTGGGGCTTACCTTCAACTCCGCACCCCCATGTTGTGAACTCTTAACCTAGCACTTGTTCTTGGCACTTAGGAAGCTGTTCGTGAAGGGTCTCCAGCAAACTGGAAAAGAAAAGAGAAGCTGCCCCAGGTTACCAGGTCTTGGCACAATTACATGTGTAACGTAAGTAATCCTGTTCTCGTCACAAAAGCATTATATAGGCTGTAAGTCTTTGGACAGAGTATGAGCATTTTATATTTTCAAACTTATATTTTTAATGATATTTGCAAACAAAATTAATAGCTTTTGTCAGGGGCTGGGGGAAGGGTATGCTTTTCATGCTTGTCAGATATCAACAAACTACTCTGTATTCATTTGGACTACTGTGGTGAGACCTGAAAGGAGCTTTGGGGTAAAAACAAACTAGTGTGGCTCCGTTAACATTTTCTTTGTTAAACTTGAGTCAGCTATATAAAAAAATGTATTATTGTTTATAGCAAGGAGCCAATGAAAGGTTTTCTTTACTGAAAATCCATCTCTGACCGTGAATGACTTACTAATGGGGGAGAGGTTAGTAAAACAACCTCTCACACCACAATATGCATTCTTTTTTTTTTTAATATTTGTTTATGGCTGTGCTGGGTCTTTCTGCTGCACACAGTTGTGGCGAGCAGGGGCTCTCTTCACTGGATGTGTGGGCTTCTCACTGCAGTGGCCTGTCCTGTTGTGGAGCACGGGCTCTAGGGCGTGGTGACTTCAGTAGTCGCGGCTTGAAAGTTCTAGAGCACAGGCTTGGTAGTTGCACGGGTTTAGCTGCTTTGATGCATGTGAGATCTTCCCAGATCAGGGATCGAACCTGCGTCTTCACATTAGCAGACAGAGTCTTTACCACTGAGCCACCAGGGAAGCCTAATATGGCAGTGATATAATATATTTGAATATTTGACAAGTTTTTTACACCCAAGGAGAAAGATTTTTTGTGGGTGTTCGATACAAGGAAAAATTGTGAAGATGATTAATAGCTGTACCTAGACCTTAGAAGATTTTTCCTTAGCAGCTCAGAGGTCCTATGTATTTGACTGCATGTTTTGTAACTGTTTTATACTATGTCAGTCATTAAAAGTACCATAAGATACAATGTATATGCATTTTATGTATGTATATTCAGTTAATGAAGTCTTGCTTTTAAGCTTATTTTAAAGGGAAAAACAGTAAATCAACTGTATTCCAATAAAAAATTTTTTTAAGTAAAAAAAAGTTTTATTATGCAGAACTGTGATACAAGGATTTCCACTTATTTTTATCTCATCATTTTTTTTTCCATAACAGTTGTAATTTAAATGTTATATAATTTAGTTCATAATACAGGTGTTAAGAATTAAGTTTCTTGATGCTCAGAGTCCTTGGCTGGGTAGATTTATATGCTTGAAATGAGTTAGCCATCCAGGAACATGGTCCAGTTTCATTAAGAAAAATGTTTTGGATGGGAAAGGGAAGAAAAAAAAGAAAAATGTTTTGAAAATAATGTTATGAAAGTATAGATTATAAAGACAGATCTCAATAATCTTGTTTCTTAGCCTTTTTTTTTTTTTAATTCATAGTGTGTTATCCAGGATTTTCAAGCCTCAGTACTTCAAGTATCAGATTCAACTTACGATGAACAGTATGTTTTTTTGTTTTTTTTGTACAAGACTTAAAACTTAAACTGTATACTTCATATATATATAAAACTGAATCAATTTGCTATACACCAGAAACTAACACAACATTGTAAATCAACTATGCTTCAATTTTTTAAAAAAACTGTGTATTTCATAAATGAGGAGAGAAATTGATTTGTTTAGTTAAAAATTTGTAGAATATGCTTAACTGGTCTAAAGATAAAAGGTTAAATACTGAATAACATTTTGAAAGAAAATAAGGTTTTACCATTCTGCTTTCTTACAAGCTGATAATTCCTCAATATTGTTTATAATAGTTTGTAATTCTGAAGAGCATGTTTGTCTCTGTTTAATATTGTCTGATACACTTTCAGAGTAGCTGCACAGATGCCAACTGTTCATTATGAATTCCCCAATGGCTACAACTGTGATTTTGGAGCAGAACGGTTAAAGATTCCTGAAGGATTATTTGACCCTTCCAATGTAAAGGTATAGAAGTTTATTTCATAATCAGCCTGGTTTTTTCCTTTAAAGATCTCTTGTAATTACAAAAGCTAAATAAGACTATAAACTTTTTTCGATGTGCTTTATGGTTTGAAGGTCTTCTGTGTGACTGCTGGTTTCTGTTTTGTTGTAGGGGTTATCAGGAAATACGATGCTGGGCGTCAGTCATGTTGTCACTACAAGTGTTGGAATGTGTGATATTGATATCAGACCAGTAAGTGCCACTCTTGTTTATGGCATAAGGGTATCTTTTAGGGCAAACCAGTGCCCCCGGTATTTATGGCCATCATTTTTTTAAAGTTGGCAACTTTGGCCACTGACTCTGAAGTCCATTTTATGAAAGAATATGTAAAAAAAAATGAAGTTCTACTAGAAAAGGGAAAATGCAAAACTCAAAAGCTGTCGTGTCCAGTGTAGTTAGCTTTTGGCCACGTATGGCAGTTCAACTAAAATAAATAGAAATTTACATTTCAATTCTTCAGTTGCATGAGCCACATTATAAATGTAGCTAGAACATTTTCATCAGCACAGAAAGTTCTTTTGGACTGTGCTGGTCTAGAGATTTCCTAAAATGTGACAAACCAAACTATATTAGTGGTTTTAGTGTATGTAGTACAGATTTACTTTTTAAGAAGGTGTGGTTTAAATTATGTAACTTCTACATGGAGTTTAGATATAAACTTCGTATTTTTTTTACTTTGCCAAGGTTTTTATTTTTTTTTTTTTCATCAGTTTGTTTCTTGCCAAGTTTTAAGGACTGACTCCATATTCTGTACCTCTTACCTGGTGGCTCAGATGGTAAAGAATCTGCCTACCAATGCAGGAGACCCAGGTTCAATCCCTGAGTTGGGAAGATCCCCTGGAGGAGGAAATGGCAGCCCACTCCAGTATTCTTGCCTAGGAAATCCCATGGACACAGGAGCCTGATGGGCTATAGTCTATGGGGTCACAAAGAGTTGGACACAACTCTATATTCTGGACCACGCTATTAGATAGACCATATCTTATTTAAACCCTAGATTTTAATTTGTAGCCAATGTGTTACCTCAGTTTTTTAGTTCCTTCATTTGCTTAGAGCTTAGTGCTAATAGCTAAGGTTATATAGACATTTGGAATACATTTTTTTAAACATGGACTAAATTTTTAAAATATGAGCTTAGCCACTAAAAAGGCAGGCTGATATTTAACTTTCTGATGCATACATGCAAATTAGAGGTAAAATATACTCCTTATTTGGGCTTCCCGGGTGATGCTAGTGGTAAAGAACCTCACCTGCCAATGCAGGAGACATTCAGTCCCTGGGCCAGAAAGAGATCATAGCAACCCACTCCATTATTCTTCCCTGGAGAATCCCATGGACAGAGGAGCCTGGTGGGCTACTGTTTCTGGGATCGCAGAGTCAGACATGCCTGAAGCAACTTAGCACACATACTCCTTACTACTAGGAATTTGTTTTTGATGGAGGAAGCCTCAGCATATGGATTTTGAAAAAGGTCATCCCTGCAGAAGAGAAAGGTAGCAGTCATTTTGGCCAGGACTATTGTCAGAATATGTATTGTCCACCATAATCTGTCCAATTTTAACGCCATAGCTTCTAGATGAGAACTCTGAGATGATGTAATTAGGAAATAAACTTGTTAAATACTGGCTGCTATCTGCCAAAAAATTATGGTTGGCTTTTAGAATAGTTGCCTTAAATTAGTGGTTCTTAAACTTTAATACATGAATCATTTGGAGAGTTTTAAACAAACCAACACAAAACTTTTCCTAGACTCCATCCCCAGAAATTTGTATTTAATTGCCCCCAGCACTGGTGTTTTAAATGCTCCCTAAATGAGTCAGATGTGCAGCCAGGATTGAGAACCACTGGATGAAACTACTTGGTGTGATAGAAGTAAAAAATTTAAAAAGCGAAAACTGTAGTGGAACACATGGTTTTATCTGTAGTTGTGTTTAAAATGGTTGGAAACATTTGGAGCTCATTTATTTTTGTTTCATTCCAGGGTCTCTATGGCAGCGTGATAGTGGCAGGAGGAAACACGCTAATACAGAGCTTTACCGACAGGTTGAACAGAGAACTCTCTCAGAAAACACCCCCAGTAAGTTGCGTGTGTTCTTCAGTGGTATTTTTCAGTCATATATATCCTCCTACTGGTGGAAAATCTATGTAGATACAGTTTGTTTTTCAGTAGATTGATGGTATTTGTGTGTGCCTGGTATAGTATTAATACTCCTTATTAATAAAGTTTTTCTAGATGACATCTATTAGTTACTCCCATTACTGCGCATTACTATTTGAATCTTAATTTATTCATTGATTCCATACTTAAGTGCCTACAGTCTGCTAGGCACTAGGGATAGAAAATATAGTCCCTTCCCACCAAGGGCTTAGTCAGCTAGGAGGACTAAACCTGCAAAAAATAAAACCTGTAACGTGCTAAGTGGTTCAGTATGTCGTCCGCCAGGCACTTTGGAGTGTCAGGGGAAATCCTCCTGAAGAGCTGTTTCAATGAATGAGTTCAGTTGGTTGACAGTTTATGAAACATCTAGGTGAAATATGTGCAAAAATATGAAGGGAAGAGGGTATATTCTAACATTTTGAAGTAGTTGGCTTGTAGTCTGTACAGAAGTGGGGCATGCTATATGGCTGAAAAGATGAATGCAATGGTGTATTATGTCCTAGGGCTGCTGTAACAAAGTGCCACAAAGTAGATGGTTCAAAACAACAGACATTTATTACCTCTCCGTCTGGAAGCTAGAATTCTGAAATCAACATGTTATCAGGGCCGTGCTCTCTGAAACCTACAGAAGAGAATTCTTCCTTCCCTCTTTCCGTTATCTGATGATTTGCCAACAATCCTTGGCGTTTCTTGGGTTGCAGTTATAGCACTTTAGTGTCTATCTCCATCATCATATGGCATTCTCCCTTGTGGGTCTGTCCTCTTCTTGGAGACTATTTCTAAATTAGGTTACATTCACAGGAACTGGGGAGTATCAACATACCTCTTTGGAAGATACAGTTCAACCCAGGAAGATAGGTACCAGTCATATCACTTACATAGAAAATTTACAGGGTAAAATCTGGCAGAGGACTGAAGAGCTTTTATGTTTTATTAAAAACATCCCTTGGTACACTATGATAACTTTCAAAGGGATAGAAGAATCTGGTTTAGAGAGAAGGTAGTGTACATGGTACATTAGTAACAGAGGAATTTTTAGATTTTTAAACATCCATCAGGTAGTTTTTTGTAAGGTATCCTGCAATAAATACATTTAAAAAAATTAGAGGTTATATAGGCCCTAACAGAATCTATAGAATCTGTGTATTTGAATGTTTTACATATGCCACAATCTTTATATTTAAGTATTGATACAGGCACAAGATTGACACCTCCTTACATTTTTGGAGATACAGACTGATCTGGAATATACCTTGATTATAGTACTTTAGATTTCATAGAAAGTCCCAGAATAATGAATATATAGACATGGGCTGTCCAAGGTCTGTTCAAGACCAGGTAGATGCTATCCTTGTCTTTCAGGAGGCAATTAAAATGTAATGAAATCCATTGTAATAGGATTTGAGCAGTTCCTCACCTATAAAACCCGTGTTCATCCCTTCTGTTCCCAGCACCCCTCCTTCCCATCCTACATACTCCACCCCTACTGCATGCACAGACTCAAACTGAATGTTCATATATAGAGTAACTGGTAAGTATCAACAATCTGGAGTTCTCTCCATACAGAAGTGAGATAGGGGTAGTGCTGAGCCATAAAACCATGTTTATGGAGATGGTGTTCAAGCGTAACAGAAACACTAATCTGAAAAGAAAAGTGTGAATAAACTTCCCTGAGTCTGACGTCTGCATTTTGATTTGGATGGGGGCAGGAAGGAATGTGAGGAGGGGGTGAACCAAGATAGTACAAAGGCCCAAAGAATAAGTTAAAAGTTGAGGAGGACTGCAGAAAGGGCAGCTAGTTGGGGTAGTAATTATACTCGGTGTTGATAAAATGCAATAATATATGAAGCACTTAGCACACTACTTGATATATGATAAGTGTTCAAGTACATATTTGCTGTTTTAAGATGAAATTCTGAGTACTGTACTCTAGCATGCAGTTTTCTAAGGTTTATATAATTTACTAAATTACACAAGACAAAGTACTTTAAAATCCTATACAGTAGTTCAACTTATGCCTATTATTAACCTAGCTACTACAAAATAATCATGTATAATTAGTGCTTGAACCAGAGCCACTAATAAGTCATCAAAATTGAATTTCCTAAATTGAGGCCCTTGTTCTATTTGATCACACTAATACTTATTCTTCCTTTTCTGTTTTAGAGTATGCGGTTGAAACTGATTGCAAATAATACGACAGTGGAACGGAGGTTTAGTTCATGGATCGGTGGCTCCATTCTAGCTTCTTTGGTTAGTTTATCTACTTTGCAAAATAGTTTAAGATTCTTATTTAACTTGAATGTATCACTTAAAATACTACATTTAGTAAAAAGACTAAAATAATTCCTATGCATCATTTATCTTTGCATTTTAAATCTGTCACATTTGTAGAGGACCTGATGCTACTCTTACCTATTCTGAAATGACAAAAATGCCTCATTGCCTTATTAGTGGGTATTGTCAGTCTGATTACAGTTTCCCTCTCCAAGGTAGGAATCTGTTAACTTATCCATGCCTCTTCTAACACTACTCACATTAGCACTGGTCAGGACTTATCTGCAGCCCACTTAAAATTAAATCATTCTTCTTAGATTCTGGTTGCTCCCTGGCCTATTGCTGAGGCAGAAGTCAGGAATTGGTGCCTGGGGCAGATGGTGAAGTCATGGTATTGAGGTTTACATGTTGCTTGGACTGGCTTCCTACCCTTGAAATCAGGAGGAAATTCTTGCACTTACCTGTATCCTAAATTTAGAAAATTTCCCCTTCACCTCAGAGCAGCCAAAGTAAATGAGTACTTACGCTAAATATTTTTAAAAGCTATTAACTATTAAATGTTTTTAACTGCCCATTTATCTATTTCTGGTCTATGTTTTATTTCTAGTCTCTTAGTTCAAAACTGAATACGTACGAATCCACTTGAATAGTCACAGGGAACGGATTTCTCCTGCTTACACGTCTGAATAGTAACGTAGTCCAGGATCCTTCCCCTTTGGTCATTTTCCTTTCACCTTCTGTTTATTTTGTATAGTGCATGTGTATTGTTGTTTGTGTACTTGCTAAACTTTATCCTAGTCTGAGTTCTAAATGTTACCGTTAATCAAATGCTAGAACATTGCATAAACACTATACCAGGATCAAGCCTTCCAACAATTTCTGTTGTTGCCATTAACCAAGCCATCATAGCTAAACTCTTCCTTCATCTTCCTTTCCTGGCATTTTCTAAGTCCTCAAGACAGTATAGAAAGATTTAATATCCTATGTAAACTTAGGTAAGGCTAAATAGTGTCTTTGGGTATTCTAGAGGAGGGCAGAAATAAGAAGGGTGTAATCTGAGTACTATTTGGGGAGAGGCATAAGAGCTCTTAAAAGATTCAGAATTGTGAAAATGAAGATATTAAAGAAATATCTTTATTTATTTCCCAATATTTATTTGGGAAATATTTATTTCCCAATAGAAAAGTACATATATGTAATTTTTCTTTCCTTTCACAGGGCACCTTTCAGCAGATGTGGATTTCCAAACAAGAATATGAAGAAGGAGGGAAGCAGTGTGTAGAAAGGAAATGCCCTTGATAAGTTCCCAAACCTCTACCTTCTATGTCACCTTACGTTTCATAGCTTTAGTATACTCAGGAAAAGAACCACCATCTTTTGTAGAATGTTTATACATTTTTGCATATTTCAATTCCACTTAAATTTTTTAAGGCTTTAACTGGTTCTATAAATTAAAATAAGTTTGTGCTTTCCTTGAAATGCACTTATTCTTATTACAAGCATTTTATAATTTTGTATAAATGTCTATTTTCTCTAAATATTTTGCTTTCAGTAAAATGCTTTCCAACTCTGTTTAGTATATTACCAGTGGATTGGTAGAATTGCTTTTTATTGACTAGTAAAACTTATTGCCTATACTTTTTACATTAGGCTTTTAAAATTAAATAAAAATTACTAGCCATTCCAGAAATATGTTTTTGGACTGTTGTGTTGTAACTTGCTACTTTAAATACTAAATGTGTTTATCATTGTACCCACTGTTTATTTAAACAGAATTCATAGCTCCTTCATATCTAGTAACAATAGTAGTTAAGGTTACCTGAATTCCAAAATTACCTTTTTGCCTATTTGTTACAGCAGTTGGTATCACTTTCCCACTCTAAGATGCAGGCAGTTAATTAAAAGTCTGCTTAGACACAAAATTTATAAAATGGAAATTTAATCTGAACTTTATATCTGATTTTGACCACTTCTAAAATTAGCATGCCATAATAACTCTTAAAACAATCGACAGTCCTTTGACTAAAAACACAAGTTATTTATAAACCACTTAGTATTTACTTTTGTATGTAATCCAAGAAAAACAAAATAGTAAATTATGGTTAAGACGTCTTAGGTAGCACTTGACTTCTGGGCTTCAGAAAGATGTGGAAACTTTTTCTGAAGAAACTTTTCTTTCTTTCGTGCTAAACTTATCTTCCTTGCTTTGATGCGGGCTTGCTTCTCAATTCTCAATCTAGGAAAATAAAAGCATAACAGCAATTTATACAAAATGATTTCCCTGTTAGTACTGTCAACATGTCCAAATCAATTACTTAAAGACCTCAGTCATGCCAGTCTCTGTATTAGGTGTGCCATGTTTATTATTAAACTTGAATAACCACTGTAAACCTACACAAGTCAAAGATAAGCATGAGGTCTAGTGGTTAAGACTGTGCTTCCACTGCAGGTTCGATTTGGGGAACTAAGATCCCAAATGCCATTTGGTGCAGCCAGAGAAATTGATTGCATCTATAACCCTGCACCAATTCTCTTTGGGAAAGTAAGAACAGATCTCATGAGTCTGCAACAAACTGGGCTTTCTCCTTTATTTTAGAAATAATGTAATTTTATTGAATACATTAGATTTATGTCCTACCTCCTAAGACATTTAGAAATTTCCTAATTTCAAATAGCACCCAGTCCAGCATCATTTCCCCTACGCTGAGAGAATAAAACCATGCTAAGAGATGATGCTTAGTGCTTGTTGGACTTGCCACTGAGTTGGCCTCTACCTATCAGCATCCTGGGACATTAGGCCTTCATGCCTCAGCTAAAATGTTGACCTCTAGAGTCATTTTGAAATCATCAAAATTGCAAATAATAAATTCGTGGATGCCAGGCCTCTACTGTATTTAAACTGAAATATAACAATGCAGTTAAGGTATTGAATTTCAACTGCCATACAACAATGAAAATCAGCCACAACTATACCTATCCCTGCCCTCTTGAGACTCCTACACAAGGTTTACTATTCTTGAGAATGTTCAATAATTCAATTTGATGAAGACAGATTGCACTAGGGCAGAAACTGAGAGTAGAAAGGACAAATTCTGGAGACACTCTTGCAGGAAGTTAAATCACTGAATATAGTGATTTCTAGGAACTAATGGAGGTAACAGAATTCCAGATAAGTGATTTAAAATCCTAAAGGTTGATGCTGTTAAAGTGCTGCACTCAATATGTCAGCAAATTTGGAAAACTCAGCAGTGGCCACAGGATTGGAAAAGGTCAGTTTTCATTCTGATCTTGAAGACGGGCAATACCAGAGAATGTTCAAACTACCGTATAATTGTGCTCATCTCACATGCAAGGTTATGCTTTTAAAGGTCCTTTTGTTTTTTAATTATGGAAACAAGCTTTGAGAGGAAAAAATTAGTCTTTAAAAGAATTAATGCTGAAAGGTGGCTGCATTATCTAAGGCAGTTGTTAAAAGCTGTGGTTCTCGTGCTGCTAGGATTTTCCCCTTAAATTCCCAGCTGCTTTTCTGCCTTGAATTCTGATCTGTAGCACCTTCAGCCAGTAACCGGGCAATTTTCCCCACCTTGTTTCTGCAGCCACAGCCCTGGATGTTAAGTGGCACCCTGACCCCAGAAAGCAGACACTGGCAATTATTTTCCTGTTCAATTGCAATTCTGGGGATTAAAGCTCTTCTCAGGCTTCTGTCTGTTTTTGGATGTGGATCCAGTGTTTCAAACAGCTGTTTCTAAAAATCTTGTTGTTATAGTTCTCAGCTTGTAACCATTTCACTCATCACCCAGGTAACCACTTCACTCCTCTACTGCAACAGAAGTCCTATTTCTCCCTCTTCAATAACAAACCTGCTATGCAAAGTATCTAGAAATCACCATTTTGCAGGATAACATGAATTCAGATATACTACAATCGGCTCCTTTCCTCACCCAAGCACCCTCTCATTTCATCATTCCTGCAATAACATGAGCTCACATTCTATGCAGCTGAAGTGTATGGAACTTTAACATTACAAAAAGATTTAAACAACTACTTATATATATTGATGAAGAGAAAGATAGTAAAACTTCTGAAAGGATATACATTAAAATGCTAGCAGCTACTTCTGGATGGTGAAATTATGTAAGACTTTTTTTTTTTAACCTATTTTTCTAGTTTTTCCACAATAAACATGTATTAGTCATATAAAAGCTTAACACACACTGTCTGATGTGAAGACGTGTTTTAGTGCTAAGGGTACTTGTGCTCACCTGACAAAACGTTCCACGTAGGGCATTGCAAAGAATCGTTTTCTATTATATCTTTTATTTAGGTACCAAGGTATAGGCCACTGCTTGAACTTGTGCCTGCCACGACAACAAAAAGGTATCACTCTACAGAAAACATGCAACAGATTTTCACTTTTTACAGATTTAGCCTTCTTTGGACTAGATATGTTTTCAATAAATTGTAATTGGCTTTTTAAAGCTTTTAAAATTTTTATACAGTTCACATTATGAAATAGTCTAAACTAAGAGGTATCAGACACTCATGAAGCCACTATAAAACTGCAAACATTAATATTTTGCATTGTTTGCTTCAGATCACTTTTAAAAATACATATATAAAAGTTTAAAAACACAACTTAAGTTCTCTACTTTTACAATAGCTTCCAGTCATAAACTGGAGTGTATCATTACCAGATGTATTTTGTAATTTTCCTACATACATATATGTATGTACTAACTTGATATATGTACACATATACGTGTATATACACATATAATTTCAAACACTGATACTCACATGTATACATTTTATGTTTTTAAAATATAATAAATTTCACCAAGTGATTTAAGTATCTACCTATGTATGCCTCAACATAACAAAACCTAAAAAATAATGCTAAGTGGGAAAAAAGGAAATTGTGAATTCATACTATAACATTGGAAAATATTTCAATTAAAAAAGTAACAGAAGGATTAATTTCAGGGCATTTAACCAAACTTTTGGAATTGTAATGTTTGATTTTAATAAGCTACATTGGTTAATAAGATGATGTAACTGCTTTGTTTACTACTCTAACTCCAGAAAAGTTAAAAAGCAAGAATTTTTAAACTTTAACAAGATTAGCACTCTTACACATTCTAAAATTGACACTTTCTCTCCCCTATCCTCACCCTTTCTATCTAACCTCAGCTTGGATTAATCTCAATAAATGTTTGTAGAAAAGAAATCAAAGTTCTTAGCCAAATGTTTTGGCAATTCCTCTTTTCTGCACTGAATCACACAGTTACAGACTACACAGCCACTCACCTAAATTTGGCTCCAAGCTACCCCATTACCACAAACTCCATTAAAAGAATTACATGGAATTAAAAGAATCTACCAGGACTTTCCAATGCAGGGCACACGGGCTTGATCCCTGGTCCAGGAGGATTCCTCATGCTGCAGAACTAAGCCTGTGCACCACAACTACTGAGCCCCCACTCAAGAGCCTGCGAGCTTCAACTGCTGAGCTCCCGTGCTGCAACTACGGGAGCCCCGGTGCCTAGAGCCTGTGCCCTGCAACAAGAGAAGCCGCCACGAGAAGCCCAGACGCTGCAACGAAGAGTAGCCCCCACTCGTTGTAACTAGAGAAAGTCCATGTGAAGCAACAGAAGACCCAGCTCAGCCAAAAATAAAATTAATTGAAAACAAAATAATCTACCAAATGCATAAGCACTATTATGCAGTGTAATTTCAAGAGTACAGAGAAGGTCTCCAACCACCCAAAATTCCTTCCTCATTTTGACTGATGTTTAAATTTCTAATGATGCTTCCTTTCGGCAGTTCAACCCAAATGCAAATAAGCCCCTGGAAGACAGAATACACTGGGTCTTCTCAATTTCTCATAGCTCAGTGTGAATGTTTATTACCACATTCTTTCCCAAAGTCTGACAGGACTTTGGAAATGGACCCAGGAGACAAGATGTCACAGAAGTGGAAAGATGTAATGAAAATAAATTGTTTCAACATTTGGACTAGGGCCTATCCTAAGGGCAATGGGGCAAACTTGAGACTGGTCCACATGGTCTTATTCCTCAAGAACTTCTTCAAATAGTTTCAGGTTCTCAATGGGTGAAGAGGATAGGTGTGTCCTACAATGAGCTTCATGGGATTTATAACCCTCTGAAATTACACGTGCATATATAAAGTTTTCTGGGGAAAGGATTTATAATTTTCATCAGATTCTCAAAAGGTCATATGATTCACTTAAGATTAAGAACCACTCCTATGAAGAACCTATAAATAACTGAACCATGGGAATGGGATGCCAAGGGATACCAGACAAAGCTACCTTCATTCATATCCTGAAGTTCCAAAGGGATCTGGGGACCTCTGTTTATATTAGCTACATCTCTATAATGTATCTAGATATTCTTAGAAGATACTGGACAGAGGATGAGGCATGGGACTTCACTCTCATCTCAGAAGAGCTACTATGTACCAGATGATTCTTCCAAAGATGTCTCTTCTCCAAGCACCGGGTCTAGGCTTTTCTTGACCAGTCTGAAGAAGTCTGAGGGCATCTTCCCTTTCCTGGACAACTTTATCTAATGCATCCATGGAGTCTACTACCTGAGAAAAGAATACAGAAATACAGTTTCAACAATCATCCATGACAGCATTCCAAAGAAAGAGAACACATAAGGACTATGCTACAGAAAATCTATGATGAATCTTTTTGTCAAAGAACCATTCTGTCAAATATTTTCTAAAAATATTTTTGGCTTAGGTATGCATATACATAGGTGTCTGTAGTATCACTTTCTGTAACTTTTTTTAAAGTTTAATTAAAAATTATTGAGCTCAAATTTCCATATGTTATTTTTTTTGAATAGGATACACTTGCACAGATTCCTTTTGGAGACCCAATTTGACTCATCATTTCAAAACTCAATGAGCTATTACAAAATGATAACAATTAGTCACTTTTCAAATAGTAAAACCTATGTTCTGGCCTTAATTAGTCAGTGTGTCCCAAACACTCAGACACAGATATTTTGACCTGCTTAACTCAAAGCCACACTGAACAGCTGAATCCACATGCTACTTCCTTTCAACCATATGAAAATTCATGAGAAAATAAGACGGGTAAGAACAACAAATCCTATTTTGAGGACAAACTTAGAGGAGTGAAGGGATCACAGTGATCAGAGCCTAATACAAAGTCTCTGACCCTCAGGAACTCAGTAAACCTGGCTGCTGACTGACTACATTAAAGAGTCTGCCCAAGGTCAGAGCTAAGGCTCCTAACTGAAATCTAATGTTAGCTCACACAGACAGAAAATAAATGGTTACTAAGAACACAGAGCTAACATCCAGTTATTCATGTTACTGCTAACAGATAAGAAAGAAAATCAGAAGTATCAATTAGATACACCTCCTTCAAAAAAGTCACTCTCAAAGAGCTTTCTTTTCTAGTTTATAACTTTCCCAGAGGCAAGAGTGTCCTTGTATAGTTCCCAAAGTTTCAGCTTATATCTTAAATTGAGCATAATTCTTTTAAAATTTTTCTTGATAAATTTTCATTAGTAGTATGTCACAAAAGTGCTGAGAAAATTGCATAAATAATAACTTTCAGTTTATCTGGAGAAAACTTTTATATTTTAAATTCTAATTAAGAAAATACTGTACATATGATCTACTGGGCTGAAGTTCACCTCTAAAATATTTTATCTTTGAAAGCAAGGAGAGGGAATCATCTACTATTGAAGTTTAATAAAAGTCTTAGAACAGCACCATTCTAGCAAGAGTTTTTTCATCAAACAAACAATGAGCTATTTATAAACAGCCAATCCACTTAAAAGAGTCTCTGAAGCATAACTTTCCTTAAAAGCAGAGTTGGCAAACATACCTAAAAATAAAATCACATTACTTTACAAATGTTTTGCAGCAATGAAAAACATTCAAAGGAAGCAGGGTTCCTCTGTAAAATGGCTGATTCCAGGGCTGAGGCAGAAAAAGTACAAGATGAATCCAGCATATCCTGCTATTCCTCATCAAAGACTGATGAGAACACAGAGGCCAGCCAGAATAACCCACAATGGCCAAATCTGGAATGACAATACTAAAGGATTTTAACTCATTGAATCAGGTTGGAATCCATGAATCAAGAAAAAAAAGGGAAAGGAAGATACAAGAAATGGAGAAAAGGAAAAGCCCTTCCTTACAGAAGAAAGCTAACTAATAAGTAGAATGAACAATGAAATTAGACAATCACCATTTAGCAAACATCACAGTAATAACTGATTGAGGCATGAATCATCATGCCTCAATGGATGGATGCTAAAACCAATGAGTTACAAGTTTGGGGATTTACATGTTCTCAAAATAAAGAAAAGTTAGTAACTATACAGTGAAGAAACCTAACACCACAATAACCAACCTACTAATGCTAAGAACTTCAATAACAGAATGTATCAACACTGCATGCCTCCTCACCTGATGCACTGAGAAGAATACAGCATCACATCTATGACATTCCTGCCAATCATGATTATTATCATGAGAAATATCATACAAGCCCAAATTGGCCCATTCTCTTCAACAATGTCAATGTCACGAAACACAAAGAAAGACTGAGTCATCAGATTAAAGGAAAGTCAAGAGACAAAACTGAAAACACATCAGTCAGGATTTTCTTTGCTATAAAGGATATATTAGGATAACATGAAATTTCAATAAGATCTTTTTTGGGGGGCAGCGCAATATACATTTAAATACCTACAGGTAAAGGGATATCACATATAGAACTTATTCTTAAACAGTTGAGGAAAACTGTATTTTTGTAGACAGGAGGCAGAGAAGGATAAAGCAAACGTGGTTAAGTATCCACACAGGGAATCTGGCTGAAGGAGGCCTTTTTGTATTGTTCTCATAATTTTTCTGTCAGTCTCATATTTTACTAAAATAAAAAAACCCAAATATGATGCAACTCAATTTTTATAAAGGCAGATTAAACTTCCCCATAATTAGGGTAAATAACTGAGATTCTATCCCACCCCTTCTTTGACCCTCTGCAGGGATACCCAGATCCTAACAGTGGTGAGCAGTGTGGGAAAAGAAACCTGAAGCAGTTGAGGTTAGGAAGCAAGACTGAAGCAATTACAAAAAGCTGGGTTCCAATCTCACTGCCTTACTATGGTATGGAAAAAACATCAATAAAGAGCTGACCTTGAAAGCGCTCTATGGATAAACAAACAAATCTAACTAAATAAAACAAAACCTCTAAATGGAAGAAATAATTGCAGATCTGCATTTACTGATGTGGGAAAATTTCTAAAATATATTAGTAGAAAATGTAAGTCTCAGAAGAGTATATACAATATAAATAAATATGTAAATAAAAATAATCAGGCACATTTCTATTTGCAGAGAAAAATTCTGATGGATATATAGGAAATACACAGGATTGATTACCTCAATGGAAATAAAGGAATGGAAATAACGACACCAAGTGATTTCTTGTTAATGATGAAGAAAACCTAACTTAAGTAACAGTGACCTTTTCACAGTAATGGGAAAGTACTCAAACTGCTGAATACAGGAGGGGAAACGATGGTGGAGGAGGAAGAAGAGGAGCTCATCTCCCCCCACACACACAATGTGGAACAATTCTCAAAGAAAACTAACTGGAAACTGCAGATCTCCTGTACCACCAAAGCTGAATGGAAGATCTCCACGTAACCAGAGAGAAGGCCTCAGGTCCAGTATCTGTGCCCCTGGGAGGGATCTATAAGGAAGAGCAGGTCCACATGGGCAGACCCTCGACGTGGAGAGGGAGTGGATCAACCTACAATTTGGGCACTCCCATGCCAGTCAAGGGTCCTACATGAGGAGTCAAGCCCTCTAGCCTGCTGGGTAATCTGCAAAGACAGAATAATGGAAAACACCCAATCAAAACAGCAGACAGACAAATGAAAAAATGAAAGCAACATATGAGGTCTATGGGATGATCACAAAGTGTTCCAACTTGTGCATAACAGGGATTCTGAATCCTAACAGATTGGGATTCTGAAAACAGAGAGGGAGAAGGGAATCAAAAAATATTATTTGAAGAAATTACCAATGAAATTCCTAAACTCAAAGAAGGAAACAGATATCAAGGTACAGGAAGCACAGAGAGAGGGTCCTAAACAAGATGAACCCAAACACACCCAAACTAAGATATACCATAATTAAAATGACAAAACTTAAAAGAATTTTAAAGGCAGCAAGAGAAAAGTCAGTTACTCAAAAATTCATGGAGCTCCCCTAACACCAGAAGGGAGTGCCACAATATACTCAAGCCCTGAAAGGTGAAAATCCTGCAACCCAGGTATTCCACCCTGCAAGATTATGATTTAGAATAGAAAGAGAAGGAATTTCTCAGAAGAGTAGCAAAAACTAAAATAACTCATACACCATATAAAAAATACACTGTATAAAAAAAAATGAACTCAAAATGGTTTAAAGGCCTAAATAAAAGACAAGCCATCATAGAACCCCTAGAAGAGATCACAGGCAAAATGTTCTCAGACATAAATTGTAGCAGTATATTCTTAGGTCAGTCTCCCAAGGCAAAGGAAATAAAAGCAAAACTAAACAAATGGAACATAATCAAATGTAAACACTTTTACCCATCAACAAAATGAAAAGACAACATATGGAACCAGAGAAAATATTTGTAAATGATGGGACTGACAAGAGGTTAATATCCAAAATACAAAAGAGCTATACAAAAGAGCTCACACAACTCAATATCGAAAAAACAAACAACCCAATCAAAATATGGGGCAGAAAACCTAAATAGACATTTCTCCAAAGACAAACAGATGACCAACAGTCAACATGAAAAGATGATCAACATCCCTAATGACTAAAGAGAAGCAAATCTAAACCACAGTGAGGTATCACTTCAAGTTGGCCAGAATGGCTACCATCAAAATGTCTGCAAATAATAAATGCTGGAGAGGGTGTAGAGAAAAGGGAACCCTTCAAAACTCTCGGTGGGAATGTAAACTGGTGCAGCCACTACGGAAAATACTTTTCCTTAAAAAAAACTAAAAACAGCACTACCGTATGACCCAGCAATCCCACTCCTGGGCATATTTCCGGAAAAAAGAACTGTAATTTGAAAAGATACATGCACCCCAATGTTCACAGCAGCACTATTTGCAACAGCCAGGACATGGCAGCAACTGGAGTGCCCACCAACAGACAACTGGCCTAGGAAGATGCGATATACATGTACACACACAACGACACAATGGAGTTATTACTCAGACACAATGAAGAACGAAATACTGTCATTTACAGCAACACAGGTGAACCTAGGAAATATACTTAGTGAAGTTAGAAAAAGACAATTATGGTATCCCTTATCTGTGGAATCTAAAAAATAATACAAATGACTCTCTAATATGAAACAGAAACACACTCACAGACACAGAAAACAAGCTTATGGTTACCAAAGAGGAGAGGGCGTGGGGAGAAAAGTAAATAAGGAATATGGAATTAACAGACAAAAACTACTATACATAAAATAGATAAGCAACAAGGATTTACTGTCTTGCACAGGAAATTATGTTCAATTTCTATAATAACCTATAATGGGAAGCAATCTGGACAAAAAAGAAAAATATATATATAAAACTGAATCACTATGGTGTACACCTGAAACAATTTTATAAATTAACTATACTTTAATTAAAAACTTGATTAAAATGGTTAAGATGGGGCTCCCCTGGTGGTTTAGTGGTTAAGAGTCTGCCCCGCAACAATGCAATGGACACAGGTCTGATTCCTGGTCGGGGAAGATCCCACATGCTGCAGAGCAGCTAAGCCCATGCGCCACAGCTACTGAATCCCACGTGCCCAAGAGCCCGTGCTCCGCAACAAGAGAAGCTGCAGCAAAGAGAAGCCCATGTACTGCAACTACAGAAAGTCCCTGCATAGCAACAAAGACCCAGAGCAGGCAAAAATAAGTATTTTTTTTTAATGGTTAAGATGATAACACTTCTGTTATAGGTTTTTTTATACCAATTATTAAAAAAGCATTAAACAAATTTGACCTAGTGGGTGCAGAAGTAGTTAAACCAGAATTAGAAATCTAAGATGGTGCAGGTACTTCAGAAAACAGCTGGACTGTTTCCTAAAATGTTAAACACTGATTTAGCACACAACACAGCAATTGACTCCTAGGGATCTACCTAAGATAGGTCCATGCAATTTGGGGGTTATAGGTAGAAATGGGAATGACTGAAGACGGGTCTGAGATTTCCTTTTGGGAGGATGGAAATGTTCTAAATTAGACAGTAGTAATAGTTGCTTAAGAATGTAGATCTCCTAAAAATCAAGCAGAAATTCAAAGAAACCTACTTGCCAAGAATTGTAGGAACCATACGCTCACACGTTTTAGCTTTTACCCCACACTCAGCAGTCTCCAGACTCCCACAAATCTCACCTTTTCTAAGCGCTCCGGGCTTGGCATTGGCAGCCTCTGCCGCTTAGCTTCCTGCTCTAGAGTTAGGAGCATGTTTCTTTCTTTCAGGAGAACATACCTATATCAAAAACAGAACTAGTAATGCTATTCTGTAGTTATATTAATAAAATGGTGGATTTTGACATCAAAATTAATAATCTGTACTCAAAAGTCCTTTAGAATAATCCTTTAAACAGAGCTATATCTAGTCTCACTCATTTGTTCACTAAATTTTCCAAGTGCCACATACTGTATTAAGGAAGTACCAGAAGAGTTACAAACAAGCATACAATATAGTCCACACATTCCAAGCGGAAAGAGCAGATGGAAGGCAACTAACACCTGTTCAATTCCTATTTTAAGCATATTATATATATTTATTTCCGGAGAAGGCAATGGCACCCCACTCCAGTACTCTTGCTTGGAAAATCCCATGGAGGGAGGAGCCTGTTAGGCTGCAATCCATGGGGTCCCTAAGAGTCGGACACGACTGAGCGATTTCACTTTCACTTTTCACTTTCACACATTGGAGAAGGAAATGTCAGCCCACTCCAGTGTTCTTGCCTGGAGAATCCCAGGGACGGGGGAGCCTGGTGGGCACCGTCTATGGGGTCGCACAGAGTCGGACACGACTGAAGTGACTTAGCATAGCATACATTTATTTCACTGAATTCTCACAATAATTCTGAGGTTGGAATCATTTCCACTTTCTAAATGAAGAAACTAAAGCTAAGACAAGTAAGGTATTTGGCGGGCATGTAGCTAATTCAGCTAAATCAAATCATGAACTCCTTGTGTATAAATCCATTCTATTTTTAGCCCATATGCCCCCTCCACAACTGTAATGTACTGTGGTGTATTAAGTGGTATAGACAACAAGTACCAGAGAATTAAGTGGGAGAGATGAGACATTCCTTCTGGCCAAGATGGTCAGGGAAAGCATCAAAGAGATGGGATAAGTTAGGCTGGAAAGAAAACCAAAGCAAACACAAATACTGAGATCAAAACATGAAGTGGCAAAGCTTGAATGGGAGTGAGTTTTGTGAATAAATTATGTTTGACTGAGAAGTAGAGCTGGAAGAAAGGAAATAAACATGGGGGGCAGAGAACACGACACAAAGGAACCGGGCTACTTTTTGGTGTGGAAGAAGACAATTTGGAGGGGAAAAGTGGCAGAAGATAAATGATTTGGTTTTAGCCAGGATGAATTGAAACTGCCTTAACTATCCCTTTACCAATAAGCGGCAGTAAACACGCTGTAAGACAACAGTTTTTTTATAATGAATCTGTGCTGGTACATGTAACATATCTGACACCAAATGAGGGTTTGTCCTTCTTATATTGTCTTTTCTAACACAACTTTTCCAACTCCTCTGATACTAACTACCTGAAGTTAGTGCCAGATTCCACAAACGTAACAATTCAGTCCCACAAGAAAGACTGCCCCACTTTAGATGCCAATAATGATTTCTAGGCCTTACATGTATCTGACAGACCTGCTCTAAGTTAGGGGTTCCAAAAACCCTCTCCTTGGGTTTGATAATTTGATAGAACAGCTCACAGAACTGAGGAAAGCACTTTACTCTCTGGTTTATTATAAAGGATACAACTCAGAAACAGCCAGGTGGAAGAGACGCACAGGACAAGAAACAGACAAGGGGTGCAAAGCTACCCTGCCTTCTCAGGGCACAACACCCTCCCAGAACTTCCATGTATTTACCAGCTTAGAAGGTCTCCAAACCTAGTTGTTTAGGGTCTTTTAATCATGCGGGCATGACTGATTAAATTACTGGCCACTGGTGACTGAACTCAATCTCTAGACCCTCCCCCCTCCCAACTCCCCCCAGAGGTGGGCATGGTAGTGAGGCTGAATTCTTCACCCTCTAATCATGCCTTGGTCTTTCCTGAAGCTGTGCAACAACGCCCTCCCTGCCCACTTCACCTCTGAGAGTTGTTTAATTGGAACAAAAGACACTTACATCACTCAGGCAATTACAAGGAATTAAGGAGCTATGTGTTAAGCCATCAGAGCCAAAAGACAAAGTATATTATTTCTTATTGTATCACAAGAACAAGCTTGTAGTATTAGTGATCTTATAAGCATTTTACAGGTCTTTAATCTGCCATGAAAAATAAACCACCCTTTAAATCAAGGGATAAAACTGTAACTGCCTTCTACAGTGCCTGGACAAATAGCAGCGCTGAGTGAAGGGGGCTTGGTGAAAGAACAAGGTGGGTAAGAAGTGGTAGGCACCGCTCCATTTAGACCAGCCAAGTGTCCCCATGTTGGTGACCTACATGTAGGAATGTAGGTTCAGTGCTGCAACACCACAGGTCTGATTTTACAAGAAGAGCCAGAAGTCCTTATTTTTGTGTTAAACTTCCCAATTTTTAAAACACAGTACAGTCCAAACAAATATATCTTTGGGCTAAATATAGTCAATAAATGCAGAGGGTGGGGGTGGGGTCAAAAGGTACAAATTTCCAGTTATAAAAGGAAAAAGTCATGGGGGTGTAAGGTACAGCATGGTGACTATAGTTAGTAATACTATATTGCATAACTGAAAGTACCTCAGAGAATGGATCCTGAAAATCCTCACCACAAAGAAAAAAAATTGCTGTATTAACTGGACTTATTGTGATCATTTTGCAATATATACCAATACTGAAGCATTACACTGCACATCCAAAACTAATATAATGTTATGTCATCATACCTCAATTTATACTCAATATATGTATATATACAAATCAACTGTCTTAAATCCTCTCAACTCTTAATTCATCAGGAGAACCTGCCAGCAAAACCTACCTACATTTCTAGTTAAGTGCATCCTCCTACACACTTTCTCAAAGCAATTAAGCTAAAGCTTCCAGGCCATGCAAAATAATTAAAAGGAAGAAGACGACATGTGGCCAATTCATCCCCATTCTGTCTCATTAGTTCCCTGGAATTGGTAGTATGACTGGTAGCAGTTACAGTAAAACTTCTGAACTCCCAACTCACTCTGACACGTCTCTCATAATGTAACTTAACCTCTGGAGTACTTATAAAAATTTCAATGATCTTATATATCACCAATGGTACTATAAATCATTTCACTTAATTTCTTGCATCAGATCAAGTTTATATCTCATTATTATACTATAACTGCCTCAAACTCTTAGATGTTAATGCACTCAGTATACTTACCAAAGTTTATGTAAATCTTCATTACTTTTGTTCCTTAACTGCTGACAGGTCCACGAAGCTCCTATTAAAGTGATAAACTCATAACGTGAAATAATTTTCTAGTTACGTGTCCTTTGACAAATTACTTAATCTCTCTAAACCTGTTTCCTTATCTATAAAATACATAATAGTTTTCAATACTATAGTACAATATATAATTAGGACTTAATTGTGATTAAATTAGATATCAGTAATGTGACTGGCAATAGCATTCAAAACATGTCAGTATTAGTATAAAATATATTTCAGTCTAATGTCAAAATACTATTCTTATAAATTAATATTCAATTATCTCTAAAAGAGTGAAATCTAGAACAAACCCCAAACCTCACTTCAGTTAATATTTCAACCTGCTTCTCTTCTAAACCTTTTGTCAACCTGCCAACGAATAGTTTACTATTATACTGTCCTCCTATTTTTCTCTAACAGACATTCCCAAAGGAACTGAAAAAAGAAAATAACATAAGTAATTCCCAAACTGGATAAATAATCCAAATATAATAGAAGGTTTAATAAATATATTTAATACTGGTCAACCCAAATATCTCACCAGATTTCACCTTTTCTTCCCCCCAATTCTTTGGGTCATCAAAAAATTCTTCCAGTCCTCTCCTAGACAATGTGGTCTGAAGTAATCTACACTGGTGAAAAGATGTGACATTTGGTGTATTCTTAGTCAACAGACTCAGAGAAAACCTGCAACTGAACATATATGAACAAGTGATTAAAGTTTCATGACATCTGGATTTTATAGGCAATAAATGGAATAATTTCCTCATTTACAATGTCAAAAAACCAACTTAGGGTTTCTGCACAAGAAACAATAAACTCATAAAATGCTTTAAAAATTATTTTTAATATCCCCAGTATAGATGCTGCTATCCTGTAATTTAGAACATAATTTCAGAGATAATATATTGACTAATTATATTTTACGGTAACATTTTTAGCTCCTTCATATGCTGCTGGTGGGCATATAAGTAGATAAAAGTATTCTGAAGTTCAATTTTGCAACACATCTGAGGCCCAGTGATTCTTCCTTTAAGCCAGTAATTTCACTGGATTTAGAAATTTCAACTGAAGAAAATGATCACATATGGGAATTGATAAATCAAAATGTCTATTGTGGTGATCATTTTGAAATGTATGAAAATATTAAATCATTTGTTGTACACCTGAAACTAATATATGTCAACTACACTTTTAAAAAGTCTAGTAAAGCATTATATATAACAAAAAACTGACAATAATGTAAATGTGCAACTTGGAAATGGTTAAAATAATTATTGTGCATCTGCATGATAATTTATTATGTAGAAAAATCTAAAAGTCATACTTATAAACAATATTTAATGACCTGGAGAAATAATTTAAAATACAATAATGAAATGTATCACAAACGCTGTATTCCTACCAAAAAAAAAAAAAATCTAACCTGAATCTAATCATGAACAAACAAGCAGACAAATCCAAATGAATGAATATTCTAAAAAGGTTGACCTTCTTAAAGAGATATTAATAACATCAAAGAGAAAAAAAGAAACTGTTTTGGATTAAAGTAGACTAAAAAGATATGACAATTAACATGATAAATGATCACTGATTGGATTATGAATAAAAAAAGTAAGAAAGAAAAAATATTCCCAGTGTGATCATTGTAGTATTGTGGTTAAAACATTTCTTGTTTTCAGGAAATTCATGCTGAAATGTCTCGATGCTTGCAATTCTGACACGCCTCAAATATTTCAGAAGAATAAAAGCACGGATATAAAAAGTATAAAAAATGTGACAAAATACTGGGGAGTGATTAATATAAGTGAAGAGTATATGGTTATTCTTTGTACTACTTTTACAACTTTTCTTTTGGTTGGAAATTGAAAAAAAAAAGTTGATGAAACAAGGGTAGAATATAAAAATGCATGTAAATATGATCCTGACTTTATTTAAAAATTACATGTATGTGTATATTCTGAAAGTGAAAAAGAAGAAAACCTGTTTATCTCTGGATGGTAAAACAATAGTTGATATTTACTTTCTTTTCAAAACAGTTTACTTTATTTTCCAAGTGAAAGTGAAAGTGAAGTCACTCAGTCGTGTCCGACTCTTTGCGACCCTATGGACTGTAGCCTATCAGGCTCCTCGGTCCATGGGATTTTCCAGACAAGAGTGCTGGAGTGGATTGCCATTTCCTTCTCCAGGGGATCTTCCTGACCCAGGAATCGAACCCGTGTCTCCTGCATTGCAGGCAGACGCTTGACCATCTGAGCCACCAGAACATGAATGTGAAGTCGCTCAGTCGCGTCCGACTCTTTGCGACCCCAGGGACTGTAGCCTCTTTGCGACCCCAGGGACTGTAGCCTATCAGGCTCCTCTGTCCATGGGATTTTCCAGGCAATAGTACTGGAGTGGATTGCCATTTCCTTCTCCAAGGGATCTTCCCAGCCCAGGGATCGAACTAGGTCTCCCCTGTCGTAAACAGACGCTTTACCGTCTGAGCCACCAGGGAAGCCCTTATTTTCCAAAGTGTCTGTAAATGAACGGATAACTTAATAGTAATGATAAAAATCTAAACTTATTTTTAAGGAAAAAGGGTGATGAGATGGAAGAGACAATTGGTTCAAGTCTGCTACTTTTCAAGTTACAACCCCTGAATCTCTGCAAATAAAAAAAAACAAACAAACTCAAACCACTGCTTATCTCTGAGGTTAATGTAAGGTATTACATTATAGCTGAGGGATGCCCAATAACTGTGCTGGATTCAAGAGCACACACATTACTTCCTTTTGGGAAAAAAACCCCAATAATTTGTAAAATTCAACTCATTAAAAACAAAAGCTAATAACAGGGAGGTAATCGTACAGCTTAACGTCAAACATGATCTGTCTGTCCAGAAGACAAGCGGTCTTTCTAGAAATAACCACCGTGTGTAGTATATTCTTTTCTCACACCTGCAAGGCGACTTTCAGTTCACTCGGCTTTCATTTATCCACTCAAAATTTACTGAACACCTCTTTTTGACAGGCTCTAGGAGTACACATCCCGTTCCCCCCTTTTAATCTATTAGAAACCTGACACAGCGCTCAGTTCCACAGCCAAAAGCTCTTAAGTGAATTTTTTTGAAAACTCAAGCAGGATGCTTCCGTACCTCCACATTTAATTAAACAAATACTGGGTTTCTACAGACCCTGAGAACTGCCTGGTCCACAGTAAGTGGCAACAAAATGTTTGAGGAAGACACGGACATGTCGCAGGTGAGAGACTTCTCCAAGGTCACTGACTCCTCACGATGGTGGGCTCGCGTCCAGCCATCAAAGCCGCCTTCCCAGCCCAAAGCGTTTTCAGCCTGTCAACAACCAAACAAGATCCAAAGTTGGGGAAGTGGACAGACCTACTCCTCAAATAACTTACCCTGTGCTAGCAAGGGCCTGAGAACTAATTAACGACGTAGAAGCCTTCAGAGCGGCTGAGACTCTTCTGCAGAAAACAGCCAAACTGGAAGCAGCCATCTTTTCGCATCAGGAAGCACACCGCATTTCCGCCAAAACGGTGTCACTTCCGGAGTCTCACGCCGACCGGAAGGCGAGAACGGGAGTTGACTTTGCCCTCAGTCAACATGGCTCCTTTCCGGCTTCGCCCTCTTGGGAAGATTGGCTCTCTCGGCCTCCGTTACTCTCCCCCGGTGTTCTCTTGCCCGTAGTAGCCATGGCAGCCATGAGTCTTTTGCATCGGGCTTCGGTTTCTGCAGTGGCCGCTCTGTCCGGCCGCCGTCTTGGCACTCGACTTGGATTCGGAGGCTTCCTCACCCGTGACTTTCCGAAGACTGTCGGTGAGTACTAACTCTGGGAGAAAGCGAGATTAGGGAACGCGGGAGGAGAGTTGGAGGGCTCTTCCCGGGTGACCTTGGTGGAATCCGGAGGGAGCCGGGAATAAATTGAGGACTTGGGGTTTGTGAGAGGGAGCATGAGGAAACTGAGGCCTTTCCTGAAGTAATCAGGTCGATCGTATTTAAGTAATTAGAATTTTTGAGACGCTTTGTCATTCACCTATCCTGTTGCTAATTTGTGGATGAAGCTGAGATTAGAAAGAGGTTAGAAAGCGAAGAACTAAGATCTCTGTTTTTCAGGCACACGATTCTTTGTGTTTTGCACCTGCGCTAGATTTTACTCTCACAAGGTGGGAAGTCATGTTGCTGAGGATCCTGCCGATGCTAATTCTAATATATGGTCAGGTGGAGAGCTCGGGGCTAATTCCTTCTCTAGGCACAGTGATCCGTCTTCATGATACTTTCAGGTGTCCACGAAAATGTTTTCATTTACATTTCTTTTAAAATCAGAAGGTAAAGGACTGTAATGTTAATGCGTATGTGATGGTAAATCTAGCCTGAATTGTATTCGTTTTATATCAATGCAGTCACAAAATAATTATTCTTAATGTTTGGTTAGAGAGGACGGGACCTATATGAAGATCGTAGGTCTTTTCCTAGGTCCTAGGAAAGTCAGGGCAGTCGTGGAAGGGTTATTTGGAGCCTCTTGGAGACTGTGGATTGAACTCAAGGGGAATGAATAATCATAATATTAATAGCAAAGCATTAAATGCTTTGCATTCATTCTGTTTGATTCCCTCTTGGTTTCTGCAAAGTGAATACAATGTTATCCCCATTTTACAGATGAGGAAACTGTAACTCAATTATTACAAAGATAATTCACTACTGTATTAAACTGAATAATAATAATGACAGCTAACACTTATTGAGCATGTATTATGTGCTGGACATCATATAGATATTAATGATATTCATTTAATCCTCTTGATCGAAAATGTGCTGTGAGCTATTTGTCCTATACAATAGATGTAGATACAGAAGAAGTGAAATTTAAAGGCAGAAAGGTTCCTCTCCAACTTAAAAATATCTTTTTCTGTTTACTGCTCTTCTCCCAATTTAATTTGAGTTATGCCATTTCACACGAAGAGGCATTATACATAGGGACTTAATGGAAAAATGATGGAAAGGACCAATGGTATTCAACGAATTTCCAGCAGGAATTTGAACCTGCTACAAAGCCACATGTGCTCACATTCCTTGATAAAAGACCTTTGTAAGTCTTTTCTGATTACACATATCCTCTTTACATACCCCCTGCTGCCCCATAGTGTTTGATCATGCCTATCTGGATATTCAGTTCAGTTCAGTCGCTCAGTCGCCTCTGACTCTTTGCGACCCCATGAATCGCAACACGCCAGGCCTCCCTGTCCATCACCAACTCCCGGAGTTCACTCAAACTCACGT
>NW_011494939.1:1162507-1162621 GCF_000754665.1 Bison bison bison
GACTGGTTGGATCTCCTTGCAGTCCATGGACTCTCAAGAATCTTCTCCAACACCACAGTTCAAAAGCATCAATTCTTCGGCACTCAGCTTTCTTCACAGTCCAACTTTCATATC
>NW_011494939.1:1162721-1170149 GCF_000754665.1 Bison bison bison
TAATTTCATGGCTGCAATCACCATCTGCAGTGATTTTGGAGCCCCCAAAATAAAGTCTGCCACTGTTTCCACTGTTTCCCCATCTATTTCCCTAAACGGAGGTAAAATTTCACTTCTAGATTCTGTTTATACACTACTCCCCGTTCTTGAAGTTCTGGAAGGATCCTTGCAGGTAATCTACACCCTTTCCACTGAGAGCAGCAAAGGATATAATAGCTGTAGCGAGTGTTACTGTGTTTTAGCTGTGTACCTGCTTTCAAAAGTATTTTGCGTGTGAAGCCTAATCTGTCACTGTGGAGTAAAAGTTCATAATCTGCTTTATATAGTTTATGCCTGCCTCTGGGCTTCCAAGGTGGCACAGTAGTAAATAATCTGCCTGCCAGTACAGGAGATGCAAGAGATGTGGGTTTGATCCCTGGGTCAGGAAGATCCCCTGGAGAAGGAAATAGCAACCCACTTCAGTGTTCCTGCCTGGGAAATCCCATGAACAGAGAAGCCTGGCCGGCTGCAGTCCATGGGGTCACAAAGAGTTAATACGACTAAGCAATTGAGTGCATGCAGGCACACCTGCACACATTCTCTGCCTCTCTGAGAACGTAAGATCCAGCAGAGTAGACAGCCTTTGCTGCTTTTGTTTCCTCTGGAGCTGGACTGCCTAGGTTTCAATTCTGGCTCCAGAATTCAATAATTCTGTGAATTTGGGTCATCACATCTGGGAAGTTAAGTAAAAGGTACTTAAT
The DNA here is from genome assembly GCF_000754665.1 of Bison bison bison. Taxonomy (NCBI): domain Eukaryota; kingdom Metazoa; phylum Chordata; class Mammalia; order Artiodactyla; family Bovidae; genus Bison; species Bison bison. The sequence continues at coordinate 1,163,462 of NW_011494939.1, forward strand.
TACTCAGAACCTACAGTTCTTCATCTTCAAAAATAGAGGATTTTTTTTTAAGAGGATTTTTACTACAAATGTGCTTATATTCTGTTGACTTGACAGGGAAATAAAACCAGTCTCATTCTCACTGACAAGTATTTATAACCCTGAGATGTGCTTCCGCATAATTTTGCATCTTTCTAGAAATGTTATTTTGAAGTAAACATCTCTTACCATAAGAACTGTTTTAAAAAAAAGAGTGATAATTTTAACTTACCTCAAAGGTAGTGGTAAAGAGTGAGTGGGGAGGGTCTGCAGCCCCGGGCATTACCTTCTTCAAGGCCCCGTGGCCGCAACTTTCTTAAACATTTAGTGCTGCCATGTTATCATCACCCTCAGCACAGATTAAATATTCTATTTAACTAAATTATTAAATTTCTAGAAATGAGCTTAAGTCCTCTCCTCAGCTGCAGAGAGCTTTTTGTGTTGAAGGCTGATGTTGGTATATTATGACTTGAAAACCTGAGAAGAGTATTAAAATGATTTTATAAACAAAGCAGTGTGGACTTAGTTCAGACATGGATGATGGGGCATGTTAATAGGTTCTAGGGACAGTTTTAAGAGGTGTAATTGTCAGAAAGATAAAGGATGTGTTTTCTGATACATCTGAAAATGGGGCTCTTGGAATTGGTAGGTGTTGAGAGAGAAGGCTGCAAAAAGGGAAGTTAGGACCACATTAGGGCAGCTGGTAAATATAAAAGGGCTTCCCAGATGGTGCTAGTGTTAAAAATAAAAAACCCGCCTGCTGATACAGGAGATGTAAGAGACGCTGGTTCGATCACTGGTTAGGAAGATCCCTGAAGGAGGTTGGAAGATCCCTGAAGGAGGGCACAGCAACCCACTCCAGTATTCTTGCCTGGAGAATCCCATGGACAGAGGAGCCTGGCAGGCTACAGTCCATGGGGTTGCAAAGATTCAGATATGAATGACTGAAGCGACTTAGCACATACACGCTGAATACAAAGCCAAAGTATCTTAACAAGTTGGTAGGCAGCTGAGAATATTTAGCAGAAGAGCAGCATCAGTAGTATGTTTTAGGAAGATGCATCTGAATATTTGGTGGACTTATCAAGTGTGTTGATTACTTAATCCAGTGAGGTGAAATGGGCATGGAGAGAAATGGAAAGTTTGAATTTTAGAGTCAAGAGGCCTTGACAACTGATGGATGAGGTGTAGGAAGACAAATGAGATTTTTAGTCTGGGTAATTGAGTTGGTGGTACAATTAACTGGGAATAGTCAGAGAATGAGGGAAAGAAAATTAGTTTTGGGGGTTGTCTTAGAGACACACACAAAAATCTTACATTGAACTATTTGATCCTCACAGGTATCACAGTTGTCCACAATATAACTTTCCTGAAGTTATTTACATTAAAAAAAAATGGTTATTGAAACCTTACTTCCACGTAATTAATGAATACCTAATTGAGAAATTCCAGGCTTTAGAGAGTGGTAGGAAATGCCTGTTTTTGTGGCAGAAGGATCTGAGTTCCAGAAGTCCTGCCAGCCAGCTGGTTGTAAGCAGTGTTCACGCTAATGATTTTAGACTGTAAGCAGATGGTCCTACTGTTAATACAACAACAAATCATGAAAAGAGTTTAGTACTATAAGGTATCTTTTAGAACAGTTAATAGTATAACAGTTATCTGGTACATTTAATGACATGAATATTTGTTGTTCAGCAGTAGAGTAATTGTATGTGATGAAAGCAAGAAGTTTACATTACTGTTTAATATTGCTAGAATGCAGCCAGTCCAAGCTTTCTTCCATAATTTTTTTTTCTGTTATAGTTTCTGTATTTGTTAATACTTGGATTCATAAACAGTTGTCCCTAAAACCCCACACAGAGTTTAATCCTTGTATGTATGTTTGTGTGTATATGTTTCTGTCTGAAAGGGAAAGTTGAGACTATACTGTCTCTTCTGAATTTACTTTCAGGGCCCAAAAAAAGGATTCCCTCCCAACTTTTTATTTACTTAAGAAACGTAAATTCAACGATAGGGAGCTCCTGCCACTTGCGGACACTAAAGAGCACTGGAGATACAGTACTGAATAATTCAGCTTAGCGCTTATTGTTCTAAAGGAAATAACCAAATGACATTAAGAAGAATAAGTAGGCGACCAGCTTTGGATAGGGTAGTCAGAGAAGACTTCTTTAAAGAGGTGACATTTGATCTTATCTCTGAAGGATGGGATGAGGAGGTGGCCATTCGAAGAGCCTAAGGAAAAGCTTTCAGGCAAAGGAGAAAGTAAGGGCAAAAACGTGAAGGCAGGAAGGAGTTCTTAATGATGGAAGGAAATCATTCAGATTGACCAGTAGGAAAGATCCGTCTTTTTATTCTAAGAGGAGCCATCTGTCAGATTCTTTGAGAGAAAAGATCTTAGAAATCTTCTAGGCCAACCCCCTGTAGTATGCATTGTTATATTCCATTATTGACACTCAAATAACTTCAGAGTGGGGGTTGGAGAGGCAGTTCAGTTTTATTTTCAACTGCTAAAATTGTCAGAAACTTCTTTCTTGTATTAAGCTAAAAATACTCTTTCACACATTGATCCTAGTTCTTCCTTTCAGTTCAGCACAGCCCTTGTCAGTTGACAACCCTCAGCTATTTAAAGACACTTGTCTGGTCTCCACCCTGACTTCTTTTTTGTAGACCAGTAAGCTTCCATGTTTTCAGCAGGTCAGTTTCCAGCGTGTTTGCTGTCCTAGTTGCCTAACTTGGGGCATGCTCCAGACTGTCCCTCTAAAACAGTGTACTCGAGGATGGACATGCTTCAGCAGGTCTAGTTAAGAGGTGGGTTGAGGGTTCCTTCTGTTTTGACCCTGTATTTCTGGTACATCAGATTAAGATTGGATTACCTTTGAGTTTTTTTGATAACCACATGACACCAGTGACTTTTCTTTTCCTTTCTTTCTTTTTGCTCGCACCACAGGGTTTGCCAGATCTCAGTTCCCGGACCAGGGACTGAACCTGGGCCACAGCAGTGAAAGCCCAGAATCCTCACCACTGGGCCATCAGAGAACTTCCACCAATGACTTTTCTTAAGTTTGTGAGCAACTAAATTTCTGGATGGTTCAGGCAGGACTATACTTAATCCTTTTAGATTCAGCCTTTTGTAAATGCGGTAGGAGGGATTTGGGGAGGATCCTATTTCGTCATTGGTGTGGTACCCACTCTTACAGCAGTAGCTCTGTAATGTCAGGAATACCATCTCCACCTCATCTAGGCCATTCATAGAAATCGTGAGAGAACCCTTTGGCAGGTTACTGCATGAGTAATCTGTAGCTTTTGGGTATGATCAGCCAGTTACCCGTTACCAGTTTTATCTAACTTGCTACTTCTCTCGGTTTGTAATGTACCTTCCTTGTACTCCCCTAAGACCCCACCAACCTGTCTAAAGAGGAACTTTAATTGGGGCCTGTTCTTTTCTGATACTATATTCCTTTCTTTCCTTTGTTGTTCTTATACATTTGTAATTTTGTTATCTACTTTTTCTCTCCCAGCAGGATCTATATACCTTTTATGCTATATACCTAGCAGAGACCTGTACATAGTGGGCACTTAAATATTTATTGAATTAGTGAGTGGTTTGTACTATTATCCAGCCCATTTTTTTAATCTCCTCCACAGAAATTTCTGTTGTATCTTTCGAATGATTTATCGAACTACATACTTACCTTGTCAAATTCTCTTGTTATTTTAGAGGCCTTAGTAGTGTGATTTATACTTAGTAAATTCACGCTAGCTTCTAATTCTCTTGTGAGTTAACCTTCTAAGTTCATTGCAAGCTGCTGCAGGTAGTAGCAAATTTTAAAAGACAGTTCTTGTTTTCAAGGTACTTAGATTTCACTGGGGCAATTAAAGCAGGTTTGCACACCAGTAGAGTATACAGCAGTTCAAAGGTAGGAGAGCTCTCGTCTTAGCTGGGAAGCATTTGGTTTTTTGGAGGATAAGATGTCATCTGGGTCTAAACAGTAGATTTCAGGAGGAGGGGAGGTCGTCCCTGACATTTAAGTTTGAGCAGTGAGTACAGTCTTTCCGACATCTATTATGACTGAAATTCCTTTAATAATTCAAATTCCTGCTGGATTGAATAATTATCTTTCCATTTGTTTTGCATCAAGTCCCTAATGTATATTGCCTCATCATATCAGACAATTTAAATTCTTTTGCAGCATTAGCAAATATTTATTGCAGAGATAAGTAAAGAGTTCTGTGATCCACCAAGAGTCTCTGATCTTCTTACCTGCTACTGGAACAAATTCTAATAATCATTTAGATATTTTTTCAATAAATGTCTTGAATATTGATGAATAAAAATGACAATGTTGAATAAAAATGAGGAGAGTTAAAGTTTAGAACAGTACATCTTAAACACACACATATATATTTTGGCAGAGAAGGGATGCTTTATGATGATTCATATTAAACATTTATGCATGTACATTTTCTTATAATCTGATTTTTATCTCCAAATATAACAATATATTCCATATAAGCCTTGTATATAACAGGACAACTTAATATTTTTAGCTCCTGTGCGACACAGTGGAGACCATGGGAAAAGACTGTTTATTATCAAGCCTTCCGGATTCTATGACAAACGTTTTTTGAAATTACTGGTGAGTTAAAACTTTTGTTAAACTAAACTCTACATATAAACAGGAATTTTTTTTTTCCTATTTAGTAAACATCTTTCTTTTACAAAAGATTCTGTTTTGTAAATGCATATTCCTTTTCTCAAAAAATATCAAGGTTTTGTAGTAAGGTCTGGTTTGTTATTGAATTTATTTTTAAATTAGTGAGACTCCTTTTTTCAAGAAAAATTCAGACATATTGGAGGTATAAATTGAGCTATTTCTTTCTTCTCAAGATTATGGGGTTTTGAAATAATCAGCTGTGTTCTCTGCCCCCCTCCCAGTCTATAAATTTTAAAACTGAAAGTGGATTCATTTGGTAATAATTATTTGTATTACTAAAATATTCTTTAAATTAGCAAAGAACTCATTGAAGGACTTCTTTAAATATATAACTCCATTATTTTGAGATGATTTTTTAATTCTTTGTTGTTTAGGAACATTGATCTCAGAGAGTGAAGCAGGGTATTAACCATATATTTGTATCTCAATAGTCTATAAGGATAAAGACTTAGAAGGTGGAAGATTGTCCGGACTCTGCCACTGTTCCTAAAGCTATGACCCACTGGCTGCCCCTTAGACCTTCCCCTGCCTCCTATTGTACGTAATGCCCTTCTTATTGCCGGTGGTTGACCTCCCCCTTTTTTTGTGATGACCAACTCAAACTCTAGAAATCATCTTCATCTTCTTATATTTTTATTCTTAATATAAAAATTTCTGGGACTTCCCTGGTGGTCCAGTGGTTAAGAATCCATCTTGCAATGTAGGGAATGAGCATTCCATCCCTAGTCAGGGAACTAAGATCTCTCATGTGAAGCAGAGTAGCTAAACCTGCAAGCCACAACTAGAGAGTCCATGCGCTGCAACAAGGTCCTGTATGACTCAAGAAGATCCAGTATGCCACTGCTAAGACTGGACAGACAGCTAAATAAATAAATGTCCCTTAATACATTGCTTTAACTAGAAACTGAAAAATCACTTAAATATATATTGCATTATACTTGTGAAATCTGACTTTTTTCTTTAATTTTTGATGCTAAATGTCGGCATCTAAAAACTAGAGCAAAAGGAAATTATAGAAATATATCGCTTTATATCACATCTCCAATTTGGCAAGTTTATTTTATAAGAAATATAAGGAAATCATGTAATGAGGGTAGTTTGAGTGTGAGGAAAGATAGGAAACGGTTATGTGAAAACTTTTTTTTTCTTTTTTAATCTTAACAGAGATTCTACATTTTATTGACTGGGATTCCAGTAGCAATTGGCATAACTTTGATAAATGTATTCATTGGTGAGTATCTTCCCCACCAACTAGACTAGTAAGTTTTTAAGACCTGTGTACATTAATATAAAAAAGAAATTATGGATATTAGAAGGGAAAGTTCTTTAAATAAAAACTTAAGCATGAGAATTCATTTCAACCAAATCTTAATCTGCAGTAATGTACGGTGGTTCTTTTTCTAACTGTTTTCCCCAAAAAACCTTTAAGGTCACTGACTTTATAGACCACATTAAAGACCTGACTTCTTCCTCCTTCTCAAATCAGCTTTGATAAGTCTGAATGAGGAAAACAGAAATACAGGTGGAAAACAAGCTGAGGGATAGAACAAATTTTTTTATCCATCCTGGAATATAGAAAGTTATAATCTTCTTAAAAGATGGATTTGTGAATGACAGTAAATACTAGGTTTTCCTGGGAAATTCTGCTCGAAGTACTTCTAAAACTTCAATCCTTGAATATTTTGCTTAGGAGGTTTAGGGAAACTCAGAGGAATAATTTGTTTTTTATTATATCTTGTTACACTAAATAAAAACAAAATGAGAACTCTTGTATAATACCTATATGCAAAGCCTTACACATAGAAGACATCTAAAAAAATATATAGTGAATGATTTTCCACCAGATTGAAGTGAATTTAAAATATTAGACATCTTCATTGCTACAAACCAAAAGGTTCTTTAAAACCACAAGAGATAGGTTTCTTATTTAAATGGTGAAAAATTAACATAAACTC
>NW_011494939.1:1170249-1191274 GCF_000754665.1 Bison bison bison
AAACTCCTGTTACTAAAGTTGAATATCAGTGTTTTCTCTTACTAGGTGAAGCTGAGTTAGCAGAAATTCCAGAAGGCTACGTCCCAGAACACTGGGAATATTTCAAGGTTGGTATAGGTCACTAAAAGTTATTTGCAGGGTTAGGTGCCTTGTCAGTGTACTGGTTAATAGCTTAATTTAGCAATTGTGATACAGTTTTAAATTCAGTTTTTTATATCAAATAAATGATGCATTTTGTATTCACTTTTTGTAAGCAATTTCTTTGGGTAATTATCTGCATTGTTATATTACCTTAAGCTTCATGATTTTTTAAAGACTGACTCTGTACTATGTTATTAACCTAGCATAGTAACAAAATTTATCCTATGTTCTACACCATAGGAAAAATTGTCCTGATACTAATGCTGGCTATGATTTGTTGAATACTCACTGTGTAGCAGGCATTTTGATAGTGTTTTACAAATATTATCTCATTCCATGTAAATAGTACTATTATTTTTCCCACTTTAAAGCTGAGGAAGCTGAATCTTAAAAGGAAGTAGGTGACCTGTTTCAGGGATAGGGTCAGTATTGGAACCTAGAGGGTCTTGACTCCAGCACCTGCACTATGAATTAATCATTTTACCATACTGTCATTGCTACTAAAGTCCCAGATTAATTCTGTTACTTGTCTTTATAAGTGTTGTAGTAAGATGGCCTTGATTACAGTGTGTGTTTCCATGTTTTGTTATCTGAATGAATTACATTTTAGAAAAGAAATATTTCATTATTAAATCTTAAGGTAAAGCCATACAATTAGCTTATCTTTACTCACTGGTAAAAACAGCTCCATTTTGGGATCACCAAACCCCAGCTTTCACGCTGAAATCTGCCGCTTAAGATACTCAGAGCATAGTGTAATAAGAACGAGCACAAGTTTTGGAGTCAGACTGGCCTGAGTCCAGACACTGCAACCTAGTAACTGTACAGTCTTATAGAATTTGCTCACCTGTAAATGAAGACAAATACAGTATCTACAGAACGGATTACATAAAAGTATTACTGATTAACCTGAGATGGTCCTTTTAGGAAAACAGTACACTGGAAAAGTGATGTACTTTTTAGACACTAATCTTAAAACAAATTTTCTCTTGTAGCATCCTATATCAAGATGGATTGCCCGAACTTTCTTTGATGGTCCTGAAAAGAATTATGAAAGAACAATGGCTATCCTTCAAATTGAAGCTGAAAAGGCTGAATTACGGTAAAAGAAGGGTGGGGGGTGGAGTGCAGGGAAGAAAATCCTTTCCTACAGTTGCAAACCACAGGAAGAAATTTAATAAAACGATTTCTTCAACACAGTAAGATGCTCTGTGTAAAAGGGTGAAGATGGCGAGAGGATCTTCGCCATCTTTAAAGATGATGCATTGGAGACTAGGAGACTATTCGGGATAATATCTGTCACATTATTACAAGGAATTCAGGAAATGTCCTGACTCTTTAAGTGCAAAGCAGCCCTGTCCTTCCCCTTCTCCCTGCGATTCCCTTTTCTTCTGCACCCAATCTGATCCTTTAAGGTGACCACTATTTAATAATGATTTCTTGTATACATTCCTAGGAAAAAGTTTTTACATTAAAAATATATATTGTATATATCATTTACAAAATGTATTAACACAAATGGAATCCTGTTACCAACACTGTTCTGTGCGTTTTTTCATTTCATGTAAATACATAGTCATCCCTTGATATCTGTGAGAGATTGGTTCCAGCACCTCCAGCAGATATCAAAAATCTGAGGATGCTCCAGTCTCTGTATAAAATGGTGTAGAATAGTCAGCCCTCTGAGGATAGGGAGGGCCTACTGTATCTTGATGATCTCCTGAAATAGCATATACTCCATTCTTTCTAATAGTTGCACTGCATGGATGTGCCTTAATTTTTTTAACCAGTAGGGGACCTCTTGTTGGTTTTTAGGCTCTTTTCAAGTTTTTTGATATTGTACATTGTGCTGTGCCGAATATACCTTACGTATGTATTTTGCTTATTTATTCAGTATATCTGGAATATAAATTCCTAGCAGTGGCTCTGTTAACCACATGTTATGCTTTACATTTTTAAAAAATGTATTTGTTTATTTTTGGCTGTGCTGGGTCTTCTTTGCTGTACAGGCTTTTCTCTGGTTGGTGACAAGCAGGGCCACTCCCCAGTTGTGGTGCATGGGCTTCTCATTGTGGTAGCCTCTCTTGTAAAGCATGGGCTCTAGGGGGCGCGGGCTTCAGTGGTTGGGGCCTGCGGGCTCCAGAGCAGTGGTCCAGAAGTTGTGGCACACAGGCCTCATTGCTCCAAGGCATGTGGGATCTTCCCAGACCAGGGATCGAACCTGTATCTCCTGCATTGGCAGGCAGATTCTCTACCACTGAGCCACCGGGGAAGCCCATGCTTTACATTTCAGATAGCTCTTGTCAGATTCCTCTTTAAAAAGTTGTACCAGTTGTCTTTTCTGTCATCAATACATAGTAGTTAATTCTGTTTCTCCATACCTTTCCCAGTAAAGGAATTTATCAAACCTAAATATTTTTGCTCATAAGATCGTTGAAAATGTTATCTCATCATTTCAATTCTGTATTTTTTGGCAGAGTTGAGCATTTTTTCATCTATTGGTTATTTGTATTTCTTTTTTATAAATTGCCCATTTTTCTACTAACTTGTGCATTGATTAAAATAACCCCTTTTGTTTTTGTTGCAGATTTGTTTTCTCTGGCTTGTCATTTGTCTTCTGACAGTATAGAATTTTTTTGCAACATAGTGTTTTTATGTTTCAGATAAAAAAAGTGCAGTAATACCTAATATATTTTGAACACTTACTAGATACTGACATTTTAATTACTTTATATAAATTACTTGTTTAATTATTGTTAGGTTTGTCAGTCTTTTTCTTTAGCTTCCAGAATTTTATGTCATGTATATGTCTTTGTGAGTAATAAAATAAGTAAATATACAAGTGCCAAATTATTTTTTTAATGTTTGCTCATATTTCCTTTGGCTACTTTTAAATATGATCTTATTTGAGATTTATTTTGCTATTTGGAGTGAGGTTTACATACAATCAGATGTACCCATTAAGTTCAGTGAGTTTTGACAAAAATAAACTGAAATCACCACAATCAGGTCATTTTGATCACCTAGTGAGTCCCTTTCCTGTCCCTTCAGTCAACCCCCTTCCTCAACTCTTGACCCCAGGCTACACTGATTTACTTCCCATTCGTTCTGTTTTAACTTTGTAGTTTACAAAAATTGCTATGGTATTGAAGAATATTTAAATGATTAAATGAACATATGATTAGCTTGTTTTCTGGATGTAAAATTACATGTATATGTAGTTACCATATAGAACTGTTATTAAGTATTTAAGAGTGTGTTCAGCATTATGCCTCATATTTGGTTAACTTTGGACATTTTTGAACTTCAGACATATACCTTTGGTAAAACACAAGATTCTAAAATTTCTTAGACATATGGAGATTGTGAATAATTTCAAAACAAAGTAAAAATAAAAGCAGGACTCTGACTTTTACCCCTAAAATAAAAATGCCAGTGTGAGCATGGAATGGGGAGTATCTACAGTTTTTTTAAAAATACATGTTTAGGTGTATAGCAAACTGAATCGTAAATGAAAGGCATAAAATAGGAAGGGACTGTCTTCCATAGGGAGATAACTGTTAGTTTCAACCCTCCACAATTTTTAATACTCTCTTCATGTGTATATATACACAGTTACAAATGCTTTTTTCTGTTTTTTAATGAAATGGGAAGATGGTACACATATTCATTTTATACCTTGCTTTTTTAACCTAACAGTATATCTGGCCCCTCCTTTCCATGTTACTATTTACGTAGATTTCCCTCATTCTTTTTAACAGGTGCGTAGGCTGTCCATTATATGGGTGAACCATAATTTGTTTAACCAGTCTCTGTGATGAATATTTTAATTACTTTCATTTTGAATAATTACATTCTAAAGAGTAAAAAAGAAAAAGATTGTATTTAATCTCCCCAAAAGAGAAATATATTTTCTTAATAAATATAAATATATTATCTTATACCACCGCAAAGATATATTATCTGTCATAGATTGGGTTGGTAAGCTGGTTAAGGTTAATAAAGTTAATAAATAACTATGATAAATTTCCAGTGATGTAAAAAGTTAGTATCTATGTAGTCTGTAAAAATGGAAAGTAAAAGGCCTGATGGAAAAGGGATTATTCCAGGAATGTGTGGTAGTTTACACAAAGGCTTGGCTGTGAAAAAATGAACCTATCTTTCTAGAGCAGAGATTATTCAGTTTGTAAAGAAGGCGGAGGACGGATAAGTAGATCTTAGAGTTGGAGAATGTTTTTCTTTATCCTGGTTTTACTTTTCTTTACCAGTATTGATGGTCTGTCCAGTGTTGACCAGGCTCAGTGTGATGTTGGTGGCTAGTGAATGAGACACCGTCCCTGCTGTCGAAAGGTCTTCTGTCCTAATAGTAATGGGCAGCCAGTGTAGACGGCATGTGCGCTCCTCAGGAAGGCCTGTTCCTGTTTTAATTCCTAGCATTTGGCACAACAGATAGTCATAATAGTAGACATTCTGTAAATGACTCTCTTAACATTTAAAAGGCAAGAAGACAGGAAATGCATTACCGTTGTTCAAGTGAAAGTGATTTGCCCAGACAAAGAACAGGGACAGGAGGAGAGAATTCATTATCATTTCAAGTGATGCTTGAGGGATTAAAAATAATATTCATTGGCTAACTACATAAGCAAGATAATAAAAGCCAAAATAAGTCCCAAATTTTGCTTATAGGTGTGTATCAATGGATCTGTGGAGGGACATTATATTTTACACAAAAGCAAGACTCTCAAGTGGTTGTTCTTTACAGAGATAATTCATTACATTTATAATTGGAAATGCTGTAATCACAACATCACTATTCTATTTCTTACAGATTAAAGGAGCTGGAAGTACGAAGATTAATGAGAGCAAGAGGTGATGGCCCCTGGTTTCACTATCCAACCATCGATAAGGAACTTATTGATCATTCTCCAAAAGCAACCCCTGACAACTAATCTTTTGTTTCTCTAAGTACAAAGTATATTGTCTTTAGGTGAAAATAAATTACTAAATATATTCTGTATTTTTTCTGTGTGATAAATGAAAGATCATTTTCAATGCTCTGTTTCTCAATATTGGTTCAGATTAAGGCGGTTTTGTGTGCGATTTCATTTTTTTCCTCAGCTTTACTGAGGTGTGACTGATGAAGTTGTAAGATGTTTAAAGCGTATATCATGATGACTTGATATATATTGTGAAAGGCAGATTCAGGTTTCTGGTTTGGGGCTTTCAGTTTCCTCTTTTAAGAAGGTTTGAATATGATAAAAAAAAATTCAGAGAAATCGGAATTTGTGAACTTATAAAGGTGTATTGTTTTACTTGTCTGATAAATGGAAGTTAGAGAAACCTATGTTGAATATCAGGAAATATGCAATTTACATACATGTGAGTGTTGTAGATACCTAGATTACTCAAGGGCAACTCAGAATTTTAAGTTATACAAATGTTGAATCAACTATATAAAACATTAACACCTTAATAAACAATTTTTCAGTGAACACATCTCAAAGTTTAATGTTTTCATGGTTTTTAGCCATAAATTGTTCTTTTTAAGTGTATACACATGTTCATTTCTTTTTAAGATGCAATATACAATATTCCTTAGGGTCTTTTTTTGTAAACACTGAAGGGGTTCCACAAGGTAAAATAATCACTGCAAAAATTGTGAAATGAGTAAAAGCTAAAATAATGCCTGTCATTTATTAAGCATTTACTGTCTGCTGAGCACTGTGCTGAATAACTGAATTTACTCACTTTATTTTCAAAATGACCTTAGGAGGTACTATTACTTTCTGCATTTTACAGATGAGAAATTGAAGCTCAGAGACTTTAGACACATACTTAATGCTTCAACTTCCAAAATGAACTTTTAGCTTCAAAAATTCATTTTCAGTGAATAGCTTTTGAATACCCTTGTGCCCTAAGGGCCGTTTACAATCCAGCCATCATCCTTTGGTGTGGTTGCATTTTCTTATTACCCCAGAAGAGGGCTGCCTCACCCAGCTACTTGCAGATTTTGATCTGAGGATTCCTGAAGCAATCGAATTACCACCTCATAGTTCTGCCAGAGTATTTGGGAGAAGGATGTCCTATCCCTGAGCCCCTGCTTGCAGGAACCATTCAGTTTTGTAGGAGAAGGGGAAGGAGCATGGAAGCAGATAAGTCTTGTCAGAGGACATTGTTCATGATGCTACACCTACGTACCTTTATGTTCAGTATTTTTAGACTTCACATGTTATTTTTCAACACTAATAACTTTTATTTTCTCCTTTCTATTATTATATACAAAAACTTCTAGAAGATATAGAAAGTGTTACAAGAAATACTGATAATCCCACCATCCATAAAGAAATCTGAGAAATTTTCTTGAATCTTTTTTTTTTTAGCATAGCTGGGGTCATATACAGATATAATGGAGAGATTTTTTAAAAGCAGTTTGAAAGTGTTCTTGGAGGAAAGCATTAATAAAACTTTTTTTTATTATCTCCAGTGGGTCACGAAGATACCCACTGGAGATAAAGTGGTCATCACAGTAGACATTTTCCTCCAAAGAGTTTACTCTTCAGCACCGGCAATAGGCATTAAATAGGAAATTACATGCATTGGGGAGAAAGGGCACTATAGCAACCTGTGGCATCCTGAGCTAGTCTTCGGAGACAAGGGATGGTTGGAAGCTCTTTCCATAGCATCTGGAACATAGTAGACAGGGACAAAGATCTACTTAGTGAATGATTCATAGCTTTAACATGAATCTTAAATTACGTTTTTTCTTTTCCTGTGTTTCTATAGGGCCCATTGTGGTGGTATATAAAGACATGGGCTTGAACTAAACAGACTTAAGACTAAATCCTGAGCTTGCCAAACACTGTGACAATAATCATGACTACTTACCTATTTGCTATCTGCTGCACCAGCCAGACACCAGAAGCTTTATATTTAATCTTCCCTCTATCTCATACTGCAAAAATTCCTTCACTGCTCTAAGCCCTATCTCTAAAATGTGAATTCTTCATCCTACAATACTGTTGTGAGGATCACTGGATGACGCATGCAAAGCACCTAAGTTACAGTTCAGTTGCTCAGTTATGTCCAACTTTACAACCTGATGGACTGCAGCACACCAGCCCTCCCTGTCCATCACCAGCTCCCGGAGTTTACTCAAACTCATGTCCATTGAGTCGGTGATGCCATACCCTGCTTATTTAACTTAAATGCAGAGTACATCATGAGAAATACTAGACTGGATAAAGCACAAGCTGGAATCAAGATTGCCGAGAGAATTATCAATAAACTCAGATATGCGGATGATACCACCCTTATGGCAGAAAGTGAAGAAGAACTAAAGAACCTCTTGATGAAAGTGAAAGAGGAGAGTGAAAAAGTTGGCTAAACTCAACATTCAGAAAACTAAGATCATGGCATCTGGTCCTGTCACTTCATGACAAATAGATGGGGAAACAGTGTCAGACTTTTATTTTTTTTGGCTCCAAAATCACTGCAGATGATGACTTCAGCCATAAAATTAAAAGATGCTTGCTTCTTGGAAGAAAAGTTATGACCAACCTAGACAGCATATTAGAAAGCAGAGACATTACTTTGCCAACAAAGGTCTGTCTAGTCAAAGCTATGGTTTTTCCAGTAGTCATGTATGGATGTGAGAGTTGGCCCATAAAGAAAGCTGAGTGCCAAAGAACTGATGCTTTTGAACTGTGGTGTTGGAGAAGACTCTTGAAAGTCCCTTGGACTGCAAAGAGATCAGCCAGTCCATCCTAAAGGAAATTAGTCCTGAATATTCATTGGAAGGACTGATGCTGAAGCTGAAACTCCAATACTTTGGCCACCTGGTGTGAAGAACTGACTCATTTGAAAAGACCCTGATGCTGGGAAATATTGAAGGTGGAAGGAGAAGGGGACAACAGCCTACTACACACCTTTTCAAACTTAAGTAATAGGTGATAAAGACCTTGGTCAACAAAAGATTGAGATGTTGCATTCCTTTTTCAAGAAAATTGCTGAATAACACACACTATCTCAGCTTCAGGCCTGTTGACTTTAAAGAGTAATGGGATTAGAGTTAGACTACAGCCAATGAGCAATGTTTTTAAAATTATTTCCAGGTTACAGAAAAGTCAAATGTATAAAATTCTACAATGTAAATTCACCACTGTTTTTATTAGAAACAAATACTCTCTGCCGGAGGTCACAAGGAGTTAGCAGTATAGCAATAAATTCCCTGGGCTCAATCTCTTCTTTCGTAATTATTTCCAAATTGCAGTCCTCACTTTCATCTGTCTCTGTTTTTACTTTCACATATAATATATACTTAGTACCTTCTTTAATTTGACCTTTTCAAACTTACATTTTAAAAAAATGTTATATTATGACTATGAATAGAAAATAAGTCCTTTGTCATAATTAAATGGCAATCACAGGTATAACTATGGATTATATTCTACCTAGATTTTGTTGCCTAAGGCCTGGCTCTCTGTTAAGAGGGACAATTTTAAAAGGTTAGTGGTGTCAAAAACATTAGTACCAAATGGAAACTTTCCTTTATAAAATCAAATGGAGAATTAAAAAGGCAATAATTTGGTCATGATGGGATGAATTATTAATATATTCTCCAGGTACATGCCCAGATTTTGGACATTTCTTGTATATTGCATTAAGATAGGAGTGCCATTGACATCGGAGAAGGCAATGGCACCCCACTCTAGTACTCTTGCCTGGAAAATCCCATGGACGGAGGAGCCCGATGGGCTGCAGTCCATGGGGTCGCTAAGAGTCGGACACGACTGAGCGACTTCACTTTCACTTTTCACTTTCATGCATTGGAGAAGGAAATGGCAACCCACTCCAGTGTTCTTGCCTGGAGAATCCCAGGGACGAGGGAACCTGTTGGGCTGCCGTCTATGGGGTCGCACAGAGTCGGACACGACTGAAGCGACTTAGCAGCAGCAGCAGCCATTGACATTGGAAATTATCCTCTAATTATCGATTATAATTAACCTTAACCACATTTTTATTTTTCAAATCACTCATCATGACATTTTTATTTATTTTTAAAAATTTATTTATTTTAATTGGAGGCTAATTACTTTACAGTATTTTAGTGGTTTTTGCCGTACGTTGACATGAATCAGCCTTGGGTTTACATGTGTTCCCCATCCTGAACCCCCCCTCCCACTTCCCTCCCCATCCCACCCCTTGGTCATCCCAATGCACCAGCCCTGAGCACCCTGTCTCATGCATTGAACCTGGACTGGCGATCTGTTTCACATGTGATAATATACATGTTTCAATGCTATTCTCTCAGATCATCCCACCCTGGCCTTCTCCCACAGAGTCCAAAAGACTGTTCTATGCATCTGTGTCTCTTTTGCTATCTCGCATATAGGGTTATTGTTACCATCTTTCTAAATTCCATATATATGTGTTAGTATACTGTATTCACGGAGAAGGCAATGGCACCTCACTCCAGTACACTTGCCTGGAAAATCCCATGGACGGAGGAGCCTGGTAGGCTGCAGTCCATGGGGTCGCTAAGAGTCGGACACGACTGAGCGACTTCACTTTCGCTTTTCACTTTCATGCATTGGAGAAGGAAATGGCAACCCACTCCAGTGTTCTTGCCTGGAGCATCCCAGGGACGGTGGAGCCTGATGGGCTGCCGTCTATGGGGTCGCACAGAGTCGGACACGACTGAAGTGACTTAGCAGCAGCAGCAGCATACTGCATTCATGTTTTTTTCTGACTTACTTCACTTTGTATAATAGGCTCCAGTTTCACCCACCTCATTAGAACTTATTCAAATGTATTTTTTTAATGGCTGAGTAATATTCCATTGTGTACATGTACCACAGCTTTTTTATCCATTTGTCTGCTGATGGACATCTAGGTTGCTTCCATGTCCTGGCTATTATAAACAGTGCTGCGATGAACATTGGGGTACACGTGTCTCCTTCAATTCTGGTTTCCTTGGTATGTTCATCATGACATTCAAGGAGTGTGGTGGGCTACAGTCCATGGGGTTGCAAGAGTCAGACACGACTCAAGCAACTTAGCATGCCCTACATCTAATTAGGTTCAGATATTTGTGTGTTTATATATATATATATATATATATACACACACACACACACATACAAATGGGTTGAACTGTGCTCCCCACAAAAAAAAATCATATGCTGAAATCCTAACTTCCAGCCTCTCAAAATATGACTATATTTGGAAATAGGGTCTTTAAATAAGTTAAAATGAAGTCATTTGGTTGGCCCTAATCCTATATGACTGGTCTTTTAAGAGGAGGTTAGAAGAAAGATATTTACAAAGGGATGATCATGTGAAGACACAGGGGAAAGATGGCCATCTAAAGCCAAGGAAAGAAGCCTCAGAAGAAACCAACCTGCTGACATCTCTATCTTGGGCTGGCCTCCACAGCTGTAAGAAAATAAATGTTAGTTGTTTTAGTCAGCCAGTCTATGTACATCTATCTTCGTTCTCCTCCTCCTTTTCCTTTGTCTTTTACCTTCTCTGATTAGTTTCATAGGACAAATTTTTCTTGAGAAATAGGTACTTAATCTGTTCTTGCAAACTGCTTATATTTATTGGGGGTGTCACAGTGACAGTGGAAATAATACAACACAATTCAGATGAATGACGCTGTATTTATCTGTCAGAAGTTTCATTAGAATATCATGACTTCTTTGTATACCTTGGAACTTTCTCTGTGGTCTTTTGTCATGTCATCATTTCAAGAGAATTTAGGAGATATCTGAGATTTTTAAATTATTATAGTTGATTTATAAGGTGTTATTTTCTTCTGTATAGCAAAGTAATTCAAAGGTATTCATTCCTTTTTATATTTGTTTCCATTAATGTTTATCCCAGGATATTGAATATAATTCGCTGTGCTGTACAGTAGGACCTTGTTGTTTATCCATCCTGTATATATATGGGGTTTGTTAACCCCAGACTCCCAATCCATCCTTCTCCCACTCTCACCCCTCCTTGGCAAGTCTTCTCCGTGGCTGTGAGTCTTTCTGTTTCATAAGTTCATTTGTGTCATATTTTAGATTCCACATCGGAGACGGTATCTGAGTTTTTTAAAAAATAGAATAAGAAAGAGGCAATGAGAATGAGAAGAAAGTGAGGGAAAAGTACAATTCTTACATGACTTTTTTCTTCATACACAAAGTTTTGGTGTGTGTGTGTGTGTGTGTGTTTTAATCTTCCTAACATTTTACCAATTTAGAGACCAAAGTATGGAACAGTTAATTAATTATCTCAGGTGATGTAACTAGGAAGTAGAGCTGGATAGCTGTAGCTCAGAGTAACACTGGGGACTTCCCTGGTGGTCCCTGACTAAGACTCCACACTCCCCATTCCCTTTTAGTTGCTTCATGAGAACTCTTCAATCCCTGACTGGGGAACCAGATCTCACATGCCACAACTAAGAATTCACATGCCATAACTGAAAGATCCTGCATTCCATCACTAAGCCCTGGCGAAGCCAAATAATAGGTAAATAAATATGCTTTAAAAAGTAGCATTGGCCTTTTATCTCCCCACTTAGTGTTCTGTCGATTTTTACTTTACAAGTTCCCTCACAAAACATGATTTCCACTGCTTCTCCCTGGCTGGGTCACTTCTTGCTGCTCTTTCTGCAGCAGCCACCCTCCTTGCAGCCTGTGCTACACTGGATCACCAGACTTACCTTCCTCAAAGATCACTTTCATGTGAGTCACTTTCCTGTTCAACAGCCTTCAGTGACTCTCCACTGCCTGTGAGGAGGAAGACCAAAGTCCTTGTCCCAGTCCAGACTGCCTTCCATGTCACATTCTTTTCAGTAGTAAACTTTCTGAACTCTCAATTCTTGCAAAACCAGTCTATCCTTTAATTTTATTTTGTGCATTCCCCCCGTAGGTGAGTTTTTATCATGTAGTCAGTGACTAATCACGTGTATATTGTGGAATATTGCATCTGAAGTGGGCAAAGGGAAAATGTGTGAACTTACACATTTACCAAGTATATTCTGGGGATCTAGAGAGTCAGGCATGAGATGTTGGGAGGTAGGAGTTAAGAAGTGAAGTGAAAGCGTTACTCGTTCAGTTGTGTCTGATTCTTTGTGACCCCATGGACAGAGGAGCCTGGGGGGCTATCGTCCATATAGCCAGACCATATGGCTAGACTGTAGCCTGCTAGGCTCCTCTGTCCATGGAGTTCTCCAGCAAGAATACTAGAGTGGGTGGCCATTCCCTTCTCCAGGGTGTCTTCCTGACCCAGGAATCAAACCTGGGTCTCCTGCATTTCAGTCAGATTCTTTACCATCTGAGCCACCACAGGAACAGAAACAGAAAACAACAGGTGGTTTTTGGAAGAAAACCATTAGTTCCTCATTAGAAGAGAAGCAGAAAGGTAATTCAGGGTGCATCAGTTTCCTCTGACTGCTGTAACAAATTACCACAAACTTGGTATTAAAATGGCAGAAAGTTATCCTTTCAAGGTTCTGGAAGCCAAGTCTGAAATCAGTATCACTGAGTGGAAATCATGGTGATAGCAGGTCTCTTCTCCCTCTGGAGGCTCCAGAGGAAATCCCATCCTTGCTTCTTCCATCTGCTGGTGGCTGCCAGCTTTCCTTGGCTTGTGGTCACTTCAGTCCAATCTCTGCCTATGTGGTCAATTGCTGTTTCCTCTTCTGTGTGTCAAATCTCATTCTGCCTCTCTCTCTCTTTTTAAAAAGATTTATTTATTATTATTTTTGTTGTTGTTGTTTATGTTCTTTCTTCATTGATGTGTGTGGGCTTTCTCTAGTTGCAACGAGCGGGGGCTACTCTTTGCTGTGGTGCATGGGCTCCTCATTATGGCAGCTTCTTTTGTTGGGGAGCATGGGCTCTAGGCCCGAGAGCTTCAACAGTTGCTGCACTTGAGCTCAAAAGTTGCAGCTTGAGAGCTCTAGAGCACTGGCTCAGTAGTTGTGCATGGGCTTAGTTGATTCAAGGCATGTGGGATCTTTCTGAACCAGGGTTTGAGCCCATGTTCTCTGCATTGGCATGCAGATTCTTGACCAGGGAAGCCCCTGCCTCTCTTTTATAAGGACATTTGTGATTACATTTGTGGTTCACCCAGATAATCTAGATAATCTTCCTATCTTAAGATCCCGAATTTAAATCACACAAGCCACACACAGACCTTTTTTTTTTCCAGATAATATTCACAGGAATTAGGATGTGAATATGTTTGAGGGATCATTATTCAAACTACTATACATATCTGAAATAATAAAAGTAGAAGATTTTCACATGTTAAAAATAGAGTACTTAGTCCTAAGTAATAAGAATTTTTAAAAATTAATCTGTATTTTTAAATTCTCTAATGTAGTTGTATCATTTAGAAATTGTATTCAACTACTTGTAACAAAGCATTTCCCACTGTCTCTTTCAAAAATGGTAACTTAAACAGATACAAATTTAATTTTCCTTTATGAAGACCATTCAGTGGTAGGCAGCCCAGGGCTGACTAGTATGCAGCTTTAAGAAACCATCAGAGACCCAGTATATTCCCGTGTTCATGCTCTGACTCCACCTTCAGGGTCACTTAATGGTCCAAGATGGCTGCTGGAGCGCCAGGCATTACATCCAGATCAGAATGGCATCAGAAAGGTATAACACTTTCTCCTTACATCTTAATGTGTAAACTATACTAGATGCACTCAGATGCAAAGTTGGAAAATATAGTTTTCTACCTGGGCATACTATCCAATTTCTTTTTCATTAAAAAAAAATTTTTTTTATTGTCATATAGTTGATTTACAATGTTGTGTTAGTTTCAGGTGTACAGTAAAGTGAATCAGATATATATATATATACACACACACACATATATATATGTATACTCTGTTTTAATTTAATTAAATTACTATTATTTTTTTTGGCCCTGTGGTACAGCTTATGGGATCGTACTTAGTTTCCTGACTAGAGATCAAACTCAGGCCCTTAGCAGTGGAAGCATGAAACCCTAACCATTGGACCACCAGGGAACTCCCAATCCACTTTTTTAGCTTCATTTTTTCATATAAATCAGAGTATTGAGTACAGTTCCCTATGCTATGCAGTCAGTCCCCCAATTTCTTTTTCTAAGAGAGAAGGAGGGACAGATATTGAAAATAAAAAACATTTTTTTGAGCAACTTCTATATATAAAAGCTCAGCTTAGAGCAGAAGTGTGTTATGATGGTCTCTGCCCTCAAGTGACTTGAAGTCTAATCAGGGAGACAGAGTGGATAAGTAAAAGATTTTTTAAAAATACACTTAGTATCTAGTGAGTGATATAGGCAGTAAGCGTATGCTGTAGACTTTCTGAAAAATGTGAAGCAAATTGGCTTTAGAAACACCAGATGAATGAGGGAGAATATTCCAACTGGAGTTCATCATGAGCAAAAGTATAAAAGCGTGACTGGTCCTGAAGTGATTGGTAAACACTTCGAGAACCATTTGGTTAGCTACATGTATGGAGGAAAGCAGGGTCCCACAGTAACATACAGTCCCTCCCAGAGAGAGGAAGGAAGGGGTCCAATTTTATGTATAGTGAAAGAAATAATAAGAATAGTTAGCCTGTTCCAGGAACTCTATTAAAAGCTTTACAAACATTTCACATTCTTGTAACAATTCTGCAAGGTCAGAACAGTATTTATTTATTGAATTTTGGTCTGCTCAGCATTCCTTACCCCACTCCAGTACTCTTGCCTGGAAAATCCCATGGACAGAGGAGCCTGGAAGGCTGCAGTCCATGGGGTCGCTGAGGGTCGGACACAACTAAACGACTTCACTTTCACTTTTCGCTTTCATGCATTGGAGAAGGAAATGGCAACCCACTCCAGTATTCTTGCCTGGAGAATCCCAGGGATGGGGGAGCCTGGTGGGCTGCTGTCTGTGGGGTAGCACAGAGTCGAACACGACTGAAGTGACTTAGCAGCAGCAGCAGCAGCATTCCTTATTTCCAGTTATAGGCATGGACACATTCAGAGGCTCAAACAAGCAGACTTTCTCCTAGAAATCTGGATCGTGACTAGTGACACATGTGGATGGACTGAAATTATTGGTTCATTAAGTGGAGGCACCATTTGGAAAGGTGCACAAGTGGCCGCTACTGTGACTTTGGAGCTTTGTCTTCTGATAGTTTAGCCTATTCTTCGGTACCAGGAGTCAACCAATACTTTTCCAAAACACCTCTTCTGATTGCTTTATTTTGGTCAGAGCTAGTTTCTTTTGCTTACAATAGAAGAACTCCAGCGTTTTCACTCAGAGAATGTTTTAAAAGCAACAGATGCTGGGGCATACGAGGTGGGTATTTGGAATTGCTTTTCAATTCAAAATTGGGTAGCAGGCAGTTAGATGTCCGTTCAGCTTTCAAGATAGAAATGAGCAGGCTGTAGTACTCAGTGGTGAAATAGTTCAATTAGGTGAGTAATTGTGTTGTGTGGGACTATGTGCCCAGAGCCATAAAGTTCTGGGAAAGGTGACTGGGGTTCTATTTTAAAAGACATCAGATAATCTGATGGACTAAGAATGGACATGCTCAAAACTTTAAAGTCTTCAAGGAACAGGATGAATCTCAAAATATTTAAGTAATCAAGATAAAAATAATTGCTTCCTGCTTGCAGCTGTAGAGTAAGAGTCCTGAACATTAAATTCTACCACTGAAAATTCTGTCTTTTTTACTTTAATATCCAAGTAATGGCACATGTGAGGAAAGAGTAGGATTCCTGTAACTGAAATAGAGAAATCTAGGAGTATATAGGGGACTGCTGCTGCTGCTGCTGCTAAGTCGCTTCAGTCGTGTCCAACTGTGCAGCCCTGTAGACGGCAGCCCACCAGGGTCTGCCATCCCTGGGGTTCTCCAGGCAAGAACACTGGAGTGGGTTGCCATTGCCTTCTCCAATATAGGGGACTAGGAATCCTGAATTCTGAAACCCTTCTAACTTCTCCCCACACTCTCTCTTTTTTCCCTTCCTTCTAAGAGAGCCATATTCCCTTTCAGGAGTAACTCAGCATTTTTCTCAGTGTCTGATCCTTTAGTGTTTTCTACTGATAACCATTTTCCCTGATAACTCAACATGGTCTCCAAGAGTAAACTGCAGAATCAGAGTGGAAAAGTTCAGCAATTAAACTTCAAGTTGTCACAGGGATCGATCAGCAAATTCTACCCAATCGGGCAAATGTCTGTGGGGATGTATTTTAAGGATCTCAGACCAAAGACGGCAAAACACAAATTTGGATCAGGCCAAACTGATCGATACGGATTTACTCAGCAGACGTTCCTTATGAAATGTGTTAGTGTGTGGCATTGTCCTAAAGTAAACTTTGATTGTTCAGCCCAAACCTACGCTGAATGTTTGCTCAGACTAAATGATGACAGAGGGCTAGAAATTCCTTGGCACAGTGTCGAGTAAGGGACTCAGGAGATAGAAATGCTGAATTTGATCTGTCAGGTGTGTCTCCAATAGGGCCCATAATCTTTCAAAGGCAATTTACTAATCATTCCAATAGGCTCTAATACTGCTTACAGCAGTTACCCATGAAGTGGGCTTTTTGATTCCTGTGGGGCTGGAGGAGTCTGGGGTGGATACCCCAGGTGGTAGTTATTCACTACCAGGAGTAAAGCTGGCACAGTTTTGATATGAGGCAGAGTTCAAATGTGATCAAAAGATACTAGGAAATGAAAATTAGAGGTACCAAGGAAGATTTCATGCAAAGATGGGCACAATAAAGGACAGAAATGGTATAGACCTAACAGAAGCAGAAGATATTAAGAAGAGGTGGCAAGAATACACAGAAGAACTATACAGAAAAGATCTTCATGATCCAGATAACCACAATGGTGTGATCACTCACCTAGAGCCAGACATCCTGGAATGCAAAGTCAAGAGGGCCTTAGGAAACGTCACTATGAACAAAGCTAGTGGAGGTAATGGAATTCCAGTTGAGCTATTTCAAATCCTAAAAGATGAACTGTTAAAGTGCTATACTCTAAATGCCAGCAAATTTGGAAAACCCAGCAGTGGCCACAGGACTGGAAAAGGTTAGTTTTCATTCAAACTACAGCACAATTGCACTCATTTCACATGCTAGTAAAGTAATGCTCAATATTCTCCAAGGCATGTTTCAACAGTACGTGAACTGTGAACTTCTAGATGTTCAAGCTGGATTTAGAAAAGGCAGAGGAGCCAGAGATCAAATCGCCAACATCCATGGGATCATTGAAAAAGCAAGAATTCCAGAAAAGCATCTACTTCTGCTTTATTGACTATGCCAAAGCCTTTGACTGTGTGCATCACAACAAACTGTGGAAAATTCTTAAGGAGATGGGTATATCACACCACCTGACCTGCTTCCTGAGAAATCTGTATGCAGGTCAAGAAGCAACAGTTAGAAATCGACATGGAACAACAAACTGGTTCCAAATCGGTAAAGGAGTACGTCAAGGCTGTATATTGTCACCCTGCTTATTTAACTTACATGCAGAGTACATCATGCTAAATGCCAGGCTGGATTAAGCACATGCTGGAATCAAGATTGCAGGGAGAAATATCAATCATTTCAGATATGCAGATGACACCACACTTACGGCAGAAAGCGAAGAACTAAAGAGCCTCTTGATGAAAGTGAAAGAGGAGAGTTAAAAAGTTGGCTTAAAACTCAGCATTCAGAAAACTAAGATCATGGCATCTGGTCCCATCAGTTCATGGCAAACAGGTGGGGAACAATGGAAACAATGACAGATTTTATTTTTGGGGGTTCCAAAATCACTGCAGATGGTGACTGCAGCCATGAAATTAAAAGACGCTCCTTGGAAGGAAACCTATGATCAACCTAGACAGCATATTAAAAAGCAGAGACATCACTTTGCCAACAAAGGTCCATTTAGTCAAGGCTATGGTTTTTCCAGTAGTCAGGTATGGATGTGAGAGTAGGACTATAAAGAAAGCTGAGTGCCGAAGAACTGATGCTTTTGAACTGTGGTGTTGGAGAAGACTCTTGAGAGTTTCTTGGACTGCAAGGAGGTCCAGCCAGTCCATCCTAAAGGAAATCAGTCCTGAATATTCATTGGAAGGACTGATGCTGAAGCTGAAGCTCCAATACTTTGGCTACCTGATGTGAAGAACTGACTCATTGGAAAAGACCCTGATGCTGGGAGATTGAAGGCAGGAGGAGAAGGGGCTGACAGAGGATGAGATGGTTGGATGGCATCACTGACCTGATAGACATGTGTTTGAGTAAGCTCTGGGAGTTGGTGATGGACAGGGAGGCCTGGAGTGCTGCAATCCATGGGGTCTCAAAGAGTCAGACACGACTGAGTGACTGATCTGAACTGAAATCCATAGACAACTCTGCATTTTACCACGGGGTTCCCAGGAGTGTAAGCACTAGATCTTCCACTAAGATATCATACACACTGTCCCAAATGGCACGTTTAGCAAGCAGAGACTTCGATCAAGCCACCTGGCTAGATAGTCAGGAGGAGTTAACTGACACCCACAGAGCTCCTTGATTGGAGTGGAGGCTGGGTCCCTTAGGAAAGATGCTATAGTATTCTCAAATATGGACATTCTGAATCTACCTCCTGGGCTTCCCTGTAGCAGCTTCCCTAGTAGCAGTGCCCTGTGAGATGGGAGATATCCAGACTCTTTAAAGACCATTGCAAATTGGCTCTGATTGAAACTATAACTTCTGAAATGCCGCTCCCATCTGCCAGAGTGAAGGCTTACGGGGAGCAGATGGAATATGGACTTCTGACTTAGTTCTACTCAAGGTACCCAAGCGGGACTCCAAGCTCATTCTGTGGCTGGAACTCCAGTTCCTGAGAGCATTAGTGGAACACATGACCTTAGCAAATTGTAGAATCTCCACACTGGCTCCCTGAACTGTGGAGTAAGAATTACCATTGGAGGAAGTTTAGCAGCAAGGGATTCGGTTGCTAGCTGCTCAAAATTCAATAAAGAGGCAAGTTGGTGGAAAGCTAAGTTTGCTCTGTTTTGGATGCTGGCACCCCTGGGGTTGGGGGTGGATGGGAAGGTGAAGGTTGACTCCCCCACTGACAATCAGGGGGCTAGAATTTTTATAGACTAAGGGAGGGGGCTACATGTAGAAACAGCACAGTCATCTCTGACAGTCATTTTAATTGATCATGTGGTGGTCTAATCAGTGTCATCTTGACCGTTTTAAGTACAGCTAATCTTCTGTTCCAGGGTTGTTCTTTTCTCATTTCCTTGAGGCCAATTCTCAGAATTGCAGTAGCTTAAATCATGGCTTCCCTGATAACTCAGTTGGTAAAGAATCTGCCTGCAATGCAGGAGACCCTGGTTCAATTCCTGGATTGGGAAGATCCCCTGGAGAAGGGATAGGCTGCCCACTCCAGTATTGTTGGGCTTCCCTGGCGGCTCAGCTGGTAAAGAATCTGCCTGCAATGTGGGAGACCTGGGTTAGATCTCTGGGTGGGGAAGATCCCCTGGAGAAGGGAAAGGCTACCTACTCCAGTATTCTGGCCTGGAGAATTCCATGGACTGTATAGAGTTGGACATGACTGAATGACTTTCACTTTTCAAATCATAGCTTACAGTTTGGTCATCAAGTAGTTAACTTCTTCCACCTGGTGGGGGTTTCAGTCTGTATAGCAGAGCTCACAGCCTAGGGTTCAGAATATTCTCTATGGTACTTGTGGAGGAACTGGAGATCCTTGACTTTGCTTAGTGACTACATTATTATTATTTGGTTTCCTTTCACGGTTTCCCTTTGTTTCTACATTTTCTCACTTCTCTGATGAAACTTATTCTTTGGCTAAAGTTTTTCCACAGACAAAAGGCAGGAGGAGGACTTGGTGGGGGGCGGGGGCGGGGAGCAAGGACTATAGTGTCTTGCTCTGTTTCAGAAGGACCAAGAAGATGCCACTCGTGTTTCCGTTCCCTAAAAAAATTATAAATGTGAATTAAAGCTACACTTTGAGTGGAGCTGCAGAAATTTATGCCAATAGCAAAGATCAGGAAGACATGGACTTGGTGATTTCTGTCACCCTCCCCATCATTTCCTGTCATTTTTCTAGAATGAAGACTGAGAGTGGACTGTGGTAAAGTGAACAAGGTGGTGATTTCCATTTGGTTGAGGTTCCACGGATGATCTCCGTATGAAACAAATAAATACGTCTCATGGCATTCAGTTTGCAGCTACTGATGTGGTTGAAAGCATTTTCTCCATTCAGATAAACAGGTTTGCCATCACTCGAAGGATAAGTAGCACAGCATAACTCTCTTGCTTAGGGTTGTGACAATTCTGGTTCTGAATCATAACACATGGCCTGTAGGGATCTTGATCAGGGGTGGGCAAATGTTTTCTGGAAAGGGCCAGATGGTAAACACTTTTGGCATCAGTCCATGTGGTTTTGGTTGCATCCACTCCACTTTCCTGTTAGAGTGCCAAAGTGGCCACAGACAATATGTAAGTGGATGAGTATGGCTGGTTTCCAGTAGAACTTTATTTACAAAAGCAAACTGCAGGCTGGCTTTGGTCCATGTGCTTCAGTTTGCCAACTCCTGATCTTGACCATCAACATCTATAGGACATCGTGCTGGTCCTACAGTGATGACAGTGTGTAGACAGGACCCGGAGAGAGAAAGTGCCCCATGACAGAGGGTGAGGGGGAGATCCTGAGAAATACAGGGGTTTGCCATCCCACTGAAATCCAGAGGGAGGCCTAATAATAAAGAAAGGTGAAGGTCAAGTTCTTTGTCTCAAGCTCCCTCCCACTAAGAATGTGGCACTAGGTTTGCTACATGTCTTTGATTTCGGGGCCAATTTATACCATGTTTAGGTAACTTCCTTTGTCCCTTATTAGGAAAT
>NW_011494939.1:1191446-1197395 GCF_000754665.1 Bison bison bison
TTTTTTTTTTTAAACTCTGTTCACACCAGGTTTGTCTACACCTGAGTGGAGGCTACATCTTTCAGTGTGTGCCTGGAAATGGTGGTGGGCATGAGTAGGGATGGTGTCAGATTGGCCAGAAAGGCACCTTGCCTATCCCTGTGAGTAACTTATGAGTCAGTCTCCTGGAAGGACTGTGGTATTACACATCATGAAACCCTGAAAGATGAATAGAGATCTCAGATTTCCTCTTAACCAGAATAACAGTTTACCTTATCTTGATGTTAAGAGCTTGTCAAGGAGCTTGCTCATTCCAAACTGAACCTCCATTCTATTTAGGCAGATTGTCTATAAACTTAACGCCAGAAACTTGCTGAGTTTTATATGGAAGGTAAAGGGGATAAGAAAGTAAGAAAGAAGGCAGGTGGAAGAGAAAACTGACATAATCAATGGTAATGTAAAAAGTTAACCTCTTATTTAATGTAAAAAAAAAAAACCTCTTATTTACAAAAGGAAATGGAGACTTAATTGAAAACATTTAAATAACATGGAAGAGGACAAAGAAAAAAGAAACAAAAATAATTTTTTCTGCCAGAGATAAACACCACTATCAGACAGCTTATTCCAACCTAATATTTTTTATGCTATGACTATGTATATATGTGTGTATACGTATTTAGACATAATGACAGTGTATATGCTCATTGACAGTCTCTTCTTGTTGTTTGCATTACAGGGATCATTTTTCCATGTCAATGAATATTCTTAAACCATATGAATTTTGATTGTTATATAGAATTGCTTCAAGCAGAAAATGCCTTACATTTCTTAACCAGTGACCTATTGTTCTATATTAATAACCAGCACTTCTCGCAGGGGCTCTCCACAGGACAGAAAATTTTATGGATGTCTCCACAACAAGCTGTTACCATATATGGCTTTAACAGATCACTGCACATAATTAGAGGGCATCTGAGGTCAAGAGCTTTTCCATTAATTGACATAATTAAGACATCTTTTTCTCTGTAGATTTACCCAATTCCCCTTTTTGGCATTAGTCACAGTAACTAATATTCATGTCATGTTTTAATGTAACCTCTGTCAGTTCTGGGAACATTTATGCAGCAATGAATTTTACCTAAAAGGAACAAAGCTGACTGCAAAACATATCTATTACAATGTCACAGATGTGAGTCATACATTCGGTAGGTACTTATTGAGTGTCTAAAATAAGCAGACAACTCCATTCTGGGTGGGCAATATTCCGTAAACACTGAGCTTCCACAATGTGCAAGGATGCTAAGAGATATAACTTCTCTTAAAAGATTTTTCTCTTGGGGACTGTCATTTTTAAAAGATTGATCCCTGAGGGTTGGAGCATTCAGAAAGGGTTTCATGGAAAAAGTCTTGAAAGGATTGAAAAGATAGAAATGAGAGGAGAGAGCTTTCAACCGAGGCTAGGAGACAAGTACATTTATCCTTGGGGGACAGTAAATTGTGTTCACCAGAAGTGTAGGAGTGGGAGTAAAGTCTGAAAAGAAGGAGTGCTAGTTGGGAGAGGTCCCTGAGTGCTAGGCCAGGGGAGTCTGGGCTCCACCGAACATCATGGGAGGAGGCCTGTGAGCTGTAGAGTGACTTGATGGTCTGACCACCTTAATGTGACAAAGTCAGTTCATCTTTAGTCCTCTGAAATCTCTTTGGTAAGACTTTAAATTTATGTTGGAAGTTAAAATTGTGTACCCATAACCACTTTATTCCTGCTCTTTGATCAAGAGCCACATGTGGAAACTGACCCAATAGTGAAACAGTCTAGTTATAAATTCACATGTAGAATTTGCAAAATTGGGTTTAAAAATTCCAGTAACAGAACTAGAATTTTTCCTACAATGCACAATTAAGACATTATCTCAGCTTTTTTGCCTTGATAAATTTTTTTTTTCCGTTTTCTTTTTTTTAATTATTTTTTATTTTATTTTATTTTTAAACTTTACATAATTGTATTAGTTTTGCCAAATATCAAAATGAATCCACCACAGGTATACATGTGTTCCCCATCCTGAACCCTCCTCCCTCCTCCCTCCCCATACCATCCCTCTGGGTTGTCCCAGTGCCTTGATAAATTTTTATAAAACAAATGTAGCATCATTGTAGACATTTTAACAATAGAAACAAAATCTTATAACCAAATCCTAAATGTAACTAATTTTACATGTCTTTCCAGTTTTGTCAAAAATGCATAATTATTTTTAATTAAAATCTTACAATAATATTGTATAATTATTGTAAATAGATTAAGCTAACATACTACAAATGTATTAAAACAGTCATTTTTACAAAAATCATTTTTAAGATTTATATAAATATTTTTGAATAGATATACCCAATTTAATCATTTGTCCATAGTTAGATGGTGTCATTTTCCCTTGTTTTGATTCAAACTTTCCATCCAGTGTGCCATTGACATTTTGATATACAGAGATGGCATTCAGGTTTGATAAGATCTCTTTGATCCTTGGGAGTACATGGGTGGGGCTTGGGGTCACTGGGGCCAGACTAGTAGCCCCAGGCTTCATGAATTGAAGTAATTGACCAATTACTTTAGTGGGCTGTACAAATATTATCATTTTCAAAGTGTTTCATTGCACGAAAAAATTTGGGATATATTTTTATAGTGGTGCAGTAATTGTCCTCAACCTATATTAATATTACTGGTTACTGAACTTAGATTGTTTTCACAATTGAGTTTTAATTACTTTTTAGAGCAATACTTCCACATGATAAAAATCGTTAATGGTACAGAAAGGTAAAGAGTAGTAGTAAGTGCCTCTTTAAACCTAGGCAATGTGTTTCTCTCCACAGAGCCCAGTTGTCATGAATTTCTTTTGTATTCTTCCAGAGGCTTCCAAAGGCCAAACAAGCGCCTATCTATCTACAATGTTGCATAAATTTACTAATATAATACTGACATCTAAATCTATAGCTATCTAGGGGCAACATTAAAAATATTTAACACAGTTATCGACACTTAGAAGTTATCGACAGTTATCGACACAGTTATTTAACACAGTTATCGACACGGTATATAGGATGTGCAGTAGGCATTCCGGCACATCCTTAGCCTTGAACGCATGGTCTTGCTTTTACACATTAATTCTCACTCGGCTCTTTTAATCTAGTAATATGATTTGGAGATTATTCCACATCAACACATACAGGGTGCTTTATTCTTTCAGCGGTACTGTGTTTTAACCACTTCCTATAGATGGATTTTTAGGCTCTTCTTAAGTTTTTTGTTACTATAGCAATGCTCCAACAAATATCCTTATATAGTGTAAACTTATCTGTAGCATAAATGTCTAGATGAAGAATTGCTGGGGAAAATTGTATAGGCATATAAAATCATACTTAGTATTAAATTTCCCTTCAAAGAGATTGAACGTTTTCAGTCTATCGACAAAGTATATGCGGGCCTATTTCCCAAACCTGGGCCAACTCAGCATATCTGTATTAATGTGAAGGGTGAAAAATGGTGTCTTGATTTAATTTGCATTCAACTTAAAAATACTTAAAATATTTTGAAGGTTCCTGAATCAAGTTTTTCTCTGTAATTAGACAAGCAAGCTTCATCCTTGAACCTGAAACAGGCACAGATACTACAGAAAGTGATAAGTGGGTGAGGACAATAAAAAGCAAAAACTCCTTGAGAGTATCCTCCCAAGCAGGAGGGTAGCAATAGTGTTTACTTTTTTGCTTTTGTCTCCTCTTCTCCATTTCCATTAGATTAAGTTAGAAAGTTGTGAGTTACATAGATGTGTTGTGTGTTAGAGCCTTGCTTGAGGTATGGAAATTTAGAAGTGCAGAAAGAGCTCATCCGTCTATTCCAGGTAACGCATGTCAAATTCCAGGTACCATCATTTCTCCGTAGCAGAGCCAGCACATCTGCAGAATCAGAGAGAATGACAGAAATAATGGAAGAAAAAAGAAAAAGGAATTAAGTACCATTTGACCTGGGAAAGGCTTATAGAAATCAGCATGTTTCTTTTTTTTTTTTTTAATTGAAGTATGGTTGATTTACTATGTTGTGCCGATTTCTGTCATATAGCAAAGTGACTCAGTTATACACATACATACATTCATTTTTTTAAAAAAGATATTCTTTTCCATTATGGTTAATCACAGGAGATTGGCTATAGTTCCTGTGCTATACATTAGGACCTTGTTGTTCATCCATTCTAAATGCAATAGTTTGCATCTACCAACCCCAAATTCCCGGTCTTTTCTCTCTCCCCTGCCCTTGGCAACCGCAAGTCTGTTCTCTATATCTGTGAGTCTGTTTCTATTTTGTAGATAGGTTCATTTGTGCCGTATTTTAGATTCCACACGTAAGTGATATTATATGGTATTTGTCTTTCTCTTTCTGACTTACTTCACTTAGTTTGATCATCTGTAGTTGTATCTAAGTTGCTGCAAATGGCATTATTTTGTTCTTTTTCATGGCTGAGTAGTATTTCAATGTATATATGCACCACATCTTCTTTATCCATTCATCTGTTGACAGATGCTTGGGTTGTTTCCATGTTTTGGCTATTGTGAATAGCGCTGCTATGAACATAGGGGTGCATGCACCTTTTTGAATTATAGTTTAATCTGAGTATCTGCCCACGGGTGGGATTGCTGGATCATATGGTAATTTCTATTTTTAGTTTTCTGAGGAACCTCCATACTGTTTTCTACAGTGGCTGTGCCAACTTATAGTCCCACCAACAGTGTAGGAGAGGTCCCTTTTCTCCACACTCTCTCCAGCATTCGTGCTTGTAGACTTTTTAATGATGGTCATTCTGACCTTCTGTGAAGTGGTACCTCATTGTAGTTTTGATTTGCATAAAAATCAGTGTATTGAGTCACTTTTTCTGTTTCATTAACTGGTAGGTGTCACTGGTATCCTGCCCCTTAGATGTAGTTAGGGAAGCTCAGTGGAACTGAACTCATGTTCTGAGTTTCTTTTTGTTTTTTAGAGAAAATAAGAGTATGCTGTGACACATGCTCTGTTTTTGCAGATTATTATATCACTTCCCACCCCAACCTATTCCCATTTATTATTTAAGGAACTGGACATGCAAAGGCAGGGAAGAAGTATGTAT
Organism: Bison bison bison; assembly: GCF_000754665.1. NCBI lineage: Eukaryota > Metazoa > Chordata > Mammalia > Artiodactyla > Bovidae > Bison > Bison bison. The sequence continues at coordinate 1,196,567 of NW_011494939.1, forward strand.
GCAGTAAGATCCCAAATCAGTCAACTGAAATGGTTCATGCAGAGAAGACTTTGCAAAGATAGAGAAAAATATATCCTCCCTCAAATAATCTTGATACTCTCCCCCATTCGGAAGAAAAGTCAGTATTACTGGAAAAATATACATTTATCCTTACTCAATCTTACTCTATTCTCTTTCAAAGAGCTTTAGATCTTAAAAACGTGAGGAACAAGTCTTAGATTAACATCGAAGTGCCAAAACCAAATTTAGATTTGGGCCCCACTTTAGGTTCTAGAGTCCCACCCCTATCCAATCAGGGTACGTTCCCACTGTTATCCTGATTGTTTAAAAGCTAGCGGTTTAAAAAATCTCAAATTCTGCCCTTTGTTGGCTGCTTCGGAGTTGCCCCTTAGCAGACTAGCGATTTATGATAGAAAACACGGCGCTGGTGCTCCATCGCAGCCGGCTCCGGAGCCTGCGCCCCCAGGACTCGCCCTCCGCCCCCGGCCGCCCAAGCCCGGCCCAGGGCCCCAGGCCCCTCTCCAGTGCCCCTCCCCGCGCGCTGCGGCGGGTGCTCCCGAGCGCCCCGCCTGACGCTGCAGCTGGGCCGGCGATTCGCCATTGGATTAAAAATAAGCAGCGTCCCCTTCCACCAGCCAGCCCGCCCGCCAGCCCAGGCCCGGGGTGCCCGCTCCCGCCCCGCGGCCGGCTCTCCCCGCCCGTCCCGGCTCGGCTCCAGTCGCCCGCGCAGCCCGCCGCCGCCGCCGCCGCCGCCGCCGAGGTGGGCAGACCCAGCGCTCAGCTCGGCTGGAGTGCGCGCCGCGGCCATGCAGCGCCGGGGCGCCCTGTT